>NW_027492686.1:0-479052 GCF_021521415.1 Bidens hawaiensis | reverse complement strand
ATTGATTGAACCACAAACCCCTTAATTGGTCAAATAGTTTGTCAAGTGGCACTATCATGTATTAACCTATAATTTCTAATTAAATTTATTAATTTAAAACTAATATTTAATTAAGATTTCATATTATAAAGTCATGTTCATTTTGGCACCCCTTTTATTGATTATGATTGCCCAAATGGCTTATTTACTCTTCTCACAAACCTGAAGTATATTGATTTTTGGTTTATATTTGTTCCAAGTTGCGTGCAATAGATCCCCTTTGTCAGTGACAAATTTGGATGTACCATGATAAAAACATGATCAGAAACATTAGCGAGTTTGGTAGAAACCGACTGATCAGATTATTCTAGGTTATTTTGACAAAAAAAAAACTTATTTACAAGATCAAAAACATAAGTGGGTTAGATAAAAGGTCAAAGTGACTAATTTCGTATAGACCGGCTGGAACCGGAACACTCCATGTCCAGTATTTTGATTAGCAATATGGGTGTGACATATGAATACAAAAGCTTATTATTTTGAAATCGAGCTGAAATGAATTTAGGTAATCTTTATTTTCTTTTTTTTGTCTCTCTTGCGGTCTATTTGACTGATTATGAATGTAAAATCGAACTGAATGAGTGAGACAAGTGTTGGGTGTTAAATCATGGTTGGTTTTGGTTATTTTTTGTTAGAAGCAATAATTGGGCATCAGATGGCCTCATCAATGGTTATGGGCTGGGGGTGGTTGTTTTCCCGTCACTTACAACACACAATGAGGGTGTGCCATCTCATCCCACCACATTTCATCACTAGTGTTGGAGTTTAGTGGGGGTGGTGGTAGCATAATAGGTTTTGGACTTTTGGTATACATATATATATAAAATTATATATATATAGGTTTTTTGTGAATGAAAAGAGTGTATTTAGGATATATATATATAGAGAGTGTGTGTTCCATCACGAAATTCCCCATAACTCGTGATCATCATCACGCAAACCCTTCCATCACTCGTGATGAAAGGGGTGGCGGTGGTGTCCGTGACCCTATAACTCGTGATGGATGTCTATCAATCACTCCAAATATACCCAATTCAACAAACCCATATTCAAAACCTTTACCGCTATTTCTCCGTCTGTTTCAACTGAACCCATATCCCCACCTGAAGAACAAATCGATACTGTTAATGAAGATGATGAGCAATTCGACTGGTTTTCTCAGTGGTACGCGATCATGCCGGTCTGCGATCTCGACAAAAGAGCCCCACACGGGAAGAAAGTGATGGGTCTGGATGTGGTGGTGTGGTGGGACAAGACTGAGAATGCATGGAAGGTGTTCGACGATATGTGTCCGCACCGATTGGCCCCCGCTTTCTGAAGGACGGATCGATCAGTGGGGCCGGTTGCAGTGCGTGTACCACGGATGGTGCTTTAGTGGCTCTGGTGACTGTAAACTGATCCCTCAAGCTCCCTTGACGGTACTCCGGTAAGTAGACTACTGTTATTACATATTTATGTTATAATTACACCTGTGCACTTCTGTTATTACTAGGGTGTGCATGGGTCGGATTCGGTTTGTTCATTTAACATATTTTGTGTTTGTGTCCGTTTATTTATGTTCGTTTACTTATTTATAGCACAAAATTAAACATTATATGGAAGAGTTATCTACTTAATGTTTTATGTTTGTTCATTTAAGTGTGTTCGTTCATGTTTGTTTATCTTTGTTCATTTTTGTTCGTGAACTGTTTGTTTAGATTTTAAACAAACATAAACGAACACGAACATGTTCATTTTTTATTAAACGAACACAAACACAAAATATGTGTTCGATTAAGTGTTCGTGTTCGTGTTCGTTTAAAGTTAAACGAACAAACACGAACATGCCCTTGTTCGTGTTTGTTCGGTTAGTTTACAGGCCTAGGTTTTACGGAAACTTAAAATCAAACCGTCGGTTTATGTTTCGGTTCAGTGCTTCGGTTATTTCAATGTGGAGTCTTCAGTTTTAGATGGGTTTTTTCGATCTCATGCACACGCCTAGTCATTACACGTGTCTATTTCTGAAATTACACGTATGTTTTTTTTGAAAGGCCGGCAGTATTAAAACAAAAAGAAAAAGGGTAACCTAGTAAGGAACTAGGCACCCAAGAACAACATAGGTACATCACAATACAAACGAAAAGAAAAAAAAGGAAACAAAACACGAGACTAACTAACATTAAACGACATTCATCCTTGCAAACCAAGCCCGAAACTTACTCGTAAGTCTCACCCAAGGGAAAGTAGTCTTATGTCACCCAAAAGATACTTCTTTTTAACGTTGAACCCTTTCCAACTTCTTCTCTACACATATGTAATTCTGTTATGGTTATTATGCGTATGTAATTCTGTTATAACATATATGTGCAGGTTCACACGTTCCAGAAGGCATATGTTGTTGTTTATCCAAGCACTGTGCAAAACGGGATCATTTGGTTTTGGCCCAGCACAGATCCACAA
The DNA here is from genome assembly GCF_021521415.1 of Bidens hawaiensis. Taxonomy (NCBI): domain Eukaryota; kingdom Viridiplantae; phylum Streptophyta; class Magnoliopsida; order Asterales; family Asteraceae; genus Bidens; species Bidens hawaiensis. The sequence goes on along the minus strand of NW_027492686.1, from coordinate 476,574 downwards.
TACAAAGATATCCTCACAAAGAAGAAACCACCATACATCCCTAAACTCGACGACCCTTCGTTTACCTTCCAAATGTACAACCGAGATATACCATACGGGTATGAAGTCTTGATTGAAAATCTAATGGACCCTGCTCACGCGCCATATGCACATTATGGGATGATGAAGACACCACAGCCCAGATAAGTATTTATTTATTTATGAAGTTGCACACTATGTTATTATTAATTGTCAGGCTAAACGCATGTTTTCATTCTTCACTGTTAAGCGTGACCGCGAAGGGGCCAACCGCTTGAAATAAACGTGCAGAAGATAGACAAAAACGGTTTTACTGCAAAACAGCAAATGGTTGATGTTCATTTTGTTCCTCCATGTTTGTTTCATGGTAAGGTCACACTTGGGGGCAATCCAAATGAATCAGATGAAAGCAAAAAGGTATACATTTGGTTTAAAATTATAATAAAAGTTATTTATTGATAGCTAAACAGTTAAACCGTCAAGCTCATGTAATTTGATTGATTTAGGGGAAATTAGCACAAAAACCACCTCGACAGGCGCTTTTGATATTTATATGTGTGCCAGTGAGCCCGGGTACTAGCAGAGTAATATTTGCTTCTCCAAGAAACTTTGCGGTTTGGATGGATTGGTTTGTACCAAAGATGGGTGTACCATATTAATCAGAATCTGATTATTGATTCGGATTTGTACCTTGTTTACATTCAGGTAAAAGTAAAACGATGACCACAAGGGTTTTGAGTTTTATTTAAATGTTGTTAAACGAATAAACGGGTCGTGTACTCGTGTTCATGGGTGGAACCTGACATGTCAGGAGTTTACGTGAGTTTACACGAAGATGACCTGTCTAACCTGAAGTTTAATATTATTGCCTATTAGTACTTTAAAGTTTACATAAAAAAGGTTGTTCATAAAATAATTATGCTTAAATTACAATGCCTCATTTTCTCTTTTATCTGTTAAATGTTAGCTTAAAATAACCAATCAGATTAAGTTATGGTGAAAAAACTGTTTCTTTTATTTTAATTTATGAAAATAAACGATTTAGCTGTGTCAACCCAAACATAACCTGTTTGACTAATGTGTTCTCTGGTTCCACCAGAAACCGATCCGAACCCGTTTAGACTAAACACAAACCCGCGAATTCTGTCTTATAACCAGATATTTCATATTGATACTTAAAATTTATAGCAAAAAATTTCAAATGTATATAAGATAATTACGCTTAGACTAAAATATTTATTGTTTATTTCTCTTTTATCTTCTAGATTTTGGTTTAAATAACCAATCTATGTGATGCGAAACCGTCTTAAGCTGAAGGGTCAAGGAAGATAAATGGTTTAGGACACTAAACGGTCTACATAACCGCAACATTTACTACTACAATTAGGCTTTTTTATATGTTTGTGTTATGGTTTCTCTGATATCAATGTTTATGTTTATGAAAATCAAAGGTTTTATACCTTTTGAATCGGAGACCTAATCCTTCTCGAATTGGATTAAACTATCAATCTCATCTTATATATTCCAGTTTCTATCACCATGATACTTTTTTTTTTAAATAATCGGGTTAAACAAGTCAACCTGTGTATCTGTTAGGTTGACCCAAGCACGACCCTTTTGATGAAATGTGTTTGTGGTTCCACCCAAATCCATTTAATTAATTCTCTGTGTGAAACTTGCAGGAGAAGAAGATTCTAGAAGCCGATCCTTCTAACTGGCAAAAACTAGTTTTCGTACCAACCAAGTCGGATGCTAACATAGTTGCATTTAGAAGGTGGTTAAAGAAGTATTCAGGTGGTCAACTCAAATGGGGCAACAGCTTTGACCTGTCACTTCCACCATGCCCACCGCGAGAACAACTCATGGACCGGTACTGGAGCCATGTTGTCAACTGCAGCAGTTGCAATGCGGCATACAAAGGTCTAAATGCACTTGAGGTGTCACTTCAAGTGCTTTCGGTTGCATCAGTGGCTATTTTGGCTGCAACTAAACAAGGTATTATATCCGTTGCTATGAGAAATACACTCGCAGTTGCAGCAATCTTGTGTTTTGTGGGATCAAGATGGTTGTCTCATTTTGTTTACAAAACCTTTAGGTACCATGATTATAATCATGCGTTTCGTTGATAATTGTTCTTAGACTTATAGTTGTTTTTATGTATTGCAATAATGGTGGTAAAAGTGAATAAAAGTATATTGTTTTTATATACGTATAAGAATTTAATGTCTCCGTATTTGTTTCTCTCGTTTTGTTTGTCAATGTACTTATACTCGGTACTATTGTAGTTAGTTTATATTTGGGTGACTTAAAATAGAGATTATCCTTGTAATTACAATACTATGAACAGATGGGTTACATGTCAACCATGACATATCTGAGCAAATTATATAAGTCAAAAGTTTGACTTTCAAGTCATTAAGAGAGTTAATTAGATCTATGAAGTAAAAAAATTTATTATATAAACATGATCAAAATGTTTGAAAATTCTTCCCAAAAAAGTGGTAGACTTTGATGAATGCGAAAAGTATTACTTGAAAGAAATATCTGAGTTGTTCAAAACTTTATTTTAGAGCAAGTGATGATGACACTTGACAACATAATGTAAATTAATGGTTTTAAATACCAACTAACAACTTGATTGTAAGTGTAGAAGTCATAAGTCTTCCTGTATCATGATGTAACATTTCTGAGACATTCAAAGGCCAAATATGACTTTAGTTTTAACTTTCAACAGCAATAAAGCTGGATTGTAAAGGTGGCCAAACTATAACCAGACTCACTACCATGCAGAGTCTTTATATATATATGCAAATCTCTAAAACTTCAAATTATTCACCATGGAAATGGAAGCTCTACGAACTCTCTCCACTGTTACACCGCCTTCACTCGTCAGAGCTCACATCTCCAAACCCATTTTCACTCTTTCGTTTCCTCACAAAACCCACAAATCATCCTTACCCAACTCAACCCATTTTACAAAATCCAAATTCAAAAACTTTACCACAGTTTCTCCATTTGTGTCAACCGCAACCGTTAATCAAGATGAGCAATTCGACTGGTTTTCTCAGTGGTATGCGATCATGCCCGTGTGTGATCTCGACAAGAGGGCTCCTACTGGGAAGAAAGTGATGGGACTCGACGTTGTGGTGTGGTGGGATAAGAATGAGAATGCATGGAAGGTTTTTGACGACATGTGTCCACATAGATTGGCCCCGCTTTCTGAAGGAAGGATCGATCAGTGCGGCCGGTTGCAGTGCGTGTACCACGGCTGGTGCTTTAATGGCTCTGGTGAGTGAAAATTAATCCCTCAAGCTCCACAAGATGGTCCTCCAGTTCACACGTTCAAGAAGGCGTGTGTTGCAGTTTATCCAAGCACCGTGCAAAACGGTATCCTTTGGTTTTGGCCTAACACTGATCCGCAACACAAAGACATTGTTACAAAGAAGAAACCGCCTTACATACCCGAACTTGATGATCCTTCGTTTACTTACCAAATGTTCAACCGAGATATACCATACGGGTATACAGTTAAAATATTGCTATGATCATTATAAACATCATGGCTTTTGTTGATGAAGAGTGTGACATTTGTAGGTGTGAAGTGCTTATTGAAAACTTAATGGACCCTTCTCATGTTCCATATGCACATTATGGTATATTGAAGTCAGAACAGCCTAGATAAGTATTTATAGATTTTTGCAATCAAATAATTCTTATATTTTCAGTGTTCTTGTGTTCTAGATTATTACAAGACTAACATGAGTTTCTTGCACTGTTAAGCTTGATCGCGAAGGTGGTTCACCTATTGATTTGAACATACAAAAAATAGACATAAATGGTTTCACTGCAAACGAGCCAGATGGTATTTGGAAGTTTGTTCCTCCTTGTTTGTTTCGAGGAGATACCACAATCGGGAAAAGTCCAGATAACACAGAGGTAACAAATAACTGAACCGAATAACCGAATCCAATAAAAAACCAAAGGTTTGGTATTTTGTTTTAAAAATGCTGATCTTTCGGTTTGCTATCAACCAAAAACCGAAAAAAAGCGATTTAAAGTAATTAAAACGAAATTAATAAATAGTGTAAGTGTGTAACCAAAATTTCTATGCCTCAATGTGTAATAAGAGTTAGTTATTAATTAACAAAAAAATTTGGCCCAAATTCGTTATTTTAGGCTATTTTTTGGGCCAAAATTTCAAGCCCAATTGGTAAAACCAAAAAAGGCAAAACCGAACCGAACCCATTGTGAAAACCGAAAACCAAAGAAACCGAAAAGTTTTCAAAAATCCAAAAAACGAATTTTCAGTTTTTGGTTCGGTTTAAGCCGACAATCGACTCATGCACACCTCTATATTATAACTATAAGTTTTGACCCGTTTGACCCAATCTAACGGACCACACCGTATCTACTCACTTGCTACATCATTCCTTTAAATGTAATTGATTCAGGGGAAATTAGCGCAAAAACCACCTCAAAAGGTGCTTTTGATCTTCATATGTATCCCAGTGAGCCCGGGTAACAGCAGACTAATATTCATTTTCCCTAGAAACTTTGCTCTTTGGATAGACCGAGTTGTTCCCCGATGGATACAACATATTCAGCAGTATTTGATCATTGATTCAGATTTATGTCTTCTTCACGGTCAGGTAAAACCGTTACACTTAATAAACCTTGATCACGATTCAAACCGTTGCATTCGGTTTTTAAAAGGATTATTCAACTTTCAGGAGAAAAAGCTGATGGAAGTTGGTCAATCAAATTGGCAAAAAGTGTGTTTTGTGCCAACTAAATCAGATGCTAATGTGGTTGCATACAGAAAGTGGTTAAAGAAATATGCAGGCGGTCAGATCGATTGGGGAAACAAGTTTAATGGATCTTTATCACCTACACCGCCTAGAGACCAACTTATGGACAGGTTATTTGCATATAATTTAACTGAAATGACGTTATGAATATGCAACTTAATTTGTTTTTTTTTCATTGATTTTGTTTGTTATAGGTATTGGAGTCATGTGGTGAATTGTAGCAGTTGCAATGGTGCATATAAAGGTTTGAATGTGGTTAAGGTGGCTCTTCAGGTGTTTTTGGTTGCTGCAGTGGCTATTGTGGCTGCAACCAAACAGGGGATGGTATCGGTGGCTGCAAGAAATGCACTTGCAGTTGCTGCAGTTTTATGTTTTGTGGGGTCGAGATGGTTGTCGCATTTTGTTTACAAGAACTTTCGTTTTCATGACTACAATCATGCCTTTAAATGAGGTTGCTTTGAGCTAATACTTGTGTTTGCCAAGCCTGCATGGCTATATTTTCACCTATTTTGTTTATTCTATTGTGTTTTCTCAAGTATGCATATGAATATATGATGTTGTTACTTTTAAATATGTAATTTGAAGGAGTAAAGATGTGTAGGGATTGTTTGGTCATTTAAAAAAATCAAAAGTAAAATAATTATTATGTTTCAGTATCACTATATAATATATCAGTTTATCATATGTTCCTCTCTACATACATTCATACATATTCACATATTTCTTATATACTTTACTCGCATTCGGATCATAGTTGGTCGTTAGGATGAACTTACACGGAGAAATCTTGATATTTGGCAAATGTGATTATCCAAACTGTTTATCATATGATCTCAAACATAGTACCTAAATAATGCAGATCCATAGAAATAGTATATTGAGTTTATAATTTCTATCTAAATAATGCAGATCCATAGAAATACAAGGTTCATAATTTTGTGAAAAATCATTTTCCAAACATTTTAAAGTCAGTATTTTCATTTTATACATTGTTTTAGGTTCATTATTATATATTTATATATACAGCAACAATTATTTAAATAATCTGAAACTACGGACCTTGAAACAGTAGTATAGAAATAGAAGTGTTTATATATCATGAAATACAGATTTGCTAAATAAAAAGTGGACGGCGATTCTTGACACGACCCGTTACCCGAAGGGACATGAACACGACACGATTGAATAGATGGTTAGGGTTCAAATTATAGAAAAAAAAAACACAGGGTCTGAGTTGTGAATATCTACTAAGTCAGGTCAATATAGCAATTCCAGTTATTCAGTTGCTCTGTAGTTGTGTCTTTAGCTTGTGTTCAACTCAAACCAGTCACCAGTCGGTGTAATATCTCTGTCTCCACTATTCATCAATCTTCAACCTCCCACGCGATTATCTTTCACTAGATCCATTTCAGATCCGATCAAATTCAATCATTAACAAACCCACCGGTAAGTTCATCAATTCAATCTATAAATCATCCTGTATTTTGTAGGGTTTTGTTCAATTGAGTTAAAACATGAAAGAACCCAATTCCACCACAGATCCAATTGGCCAAAATCTCATTAAGCTCATTAGCAATGTCTGTTTCTCTGTATTTGTCTTCACTGTCCTTGTAATCACTGTCATTGCCATCACCTACCAACCCCCTGATCCCTGGGAATCCTCTCGAGCCCTCACTCGCGTTTTCACCGACGTCGAAAACGCCACTTTCCAAATCGACACCTCCGTTTTAAAAACCGGGGAGGATGTCGGAATGGCCATACTCAGCCCGGCTGCAGCCCCGTCTGAGGCTGCTGATGTTGAGCCCAGTGACACGCAAAACGACCCGCAGGTTGTTCAGAAACCGGATGAGTTGAATACGAGTACGAGCTTAATGCCTGTTACTTGTGATGATTCGAGATTGGTGAATTGTTCGGACCGAGGTGTTTTGATGGCTATTAAGAAGTTTAACCTGAGACATTTTAAGTCAATAGTGTTTCTTGATTACCAAGTGCCGGTTAACGGTTCGAACGCAAACGATTGTGATGTATCGTGGCGATTCAGGAACAGGAGAGAGAAGTCTTGGAGAAGGTACAGAGATTTCAGACGGTTTAAAATCGGGTACACTGATGACTGCAGTTACAAAGTGGTGAACGCAAAAGGATGGCATTCGGGTGTGAATGCGCGTCGACCTAGATCAAGATTCAACGCGACTAGAACCGAACGGACGACCAGGGTTTCTCCATCTTACCGTGATGATGAGATCAACGACACGATCCCGGTTTTGGGTTCGGATATTGCTTTTAGGAACGGTAAGTATCTTTATTATTCACGTGGCGGGGATTACTGTAAGAACATGAATCATTACATTTGGAGCTTCTTGTGTGCACTCAGTGAAGCACAGTATCTAAACCGCACGTTCGTTATGGATTTAAGCGTTTGTTTAGCATCAACTTACACTTCTAGTAAGAAAGACGAAGAAGGTAAAGATTTCAGATTTTACTTTGACTTTGAGCATTTGAAAGAATCGGCTTCGATAGTTGAAGAAGACGAGTTTTTAAAAGATTGGAAAAGATGGGAAAGGAATCATAAAAAGAAAGTTCCGGTAAGAAAGGTTCCAACTTACAAAGTTACGCCGATGCAATTAAAAAAAGATAGAAGTACAATAATCTGGAGGCAATTTGATACGCCCGAGCCTGAAAACTATTGGTATCGCGTGTGTGAAAGTAAGGCTGCAAATTACATTCAGAGACCATGGCATGCGCTTTATAAATCAAAACGACTTATGAACATAGTTTCTGAAATTAGCGGTCAAATGGACTGGGATTTCGATGCTGTGCACGTGGTTCGAGGCGAAAAGGCTCAAAATAAAGAATTGTGGCCACACCTTGATGAGGATACGTCTCCGGATGCCTTGGTGGCGAAGCTTCAAGGTGTTATTCAACCATGGAGGAATCTTTATGTTGCTACAAACGAACCGTTTTATAATTATTTTGATAGGTTAAGGTCTCATTACAAGGTTCATTTGCTTGATGATTATAAAGAGTTATGGGGGAATACGAGTGAGTGGTATAATGAGACGACTGTTTTAAATGGGAAGCCGGTTGAGTTTGATGGATATATGCGAGTTGTGGTCGATACTGAGGTGTTTTATAGGGCGAAGACACAAGTTGAGACGTTTTATAACTTGACCAAAGACTGCAAGGATGGTATAAATACATGTTGACCAGCGTTGACTGGATTTGTTATAGCTGTACTATATTTTATTTGTTAAGTTGAATATGTTTCGATTGTTTGTTATAATGAATTCGATTATCGTTTTTGAGATTTGGAGTAATTTGGTTTTAGTAAGTTACACTTGGGCAGGTTGAGAAACGGGTTTGGGTCAAAACGGATAATATTCTGTATAGTTTGAAATGGGTTCTTTCCAAAAGTTTATTTTATGACTGATGTAGTTGGTTAGTTTATATGCTTGCGTTTTGTTTTATATATTACAAAGTTAGCCTATACATGGTTTGATATGAACAATTTATGTCAAGCAGGATCCCTGTAAAGGATGAATATGTTTTGCAAAACACTTATGAAGTTGTAATGTCTTATGTCAAAATAGTTATGGATTTGGTCCATAGGTAAACTTTGGTACTTTTTCTTGCTCGTAACGCGTTTGGTCTTACTAGCGTTATTTTTTCTGTTACTTTTTATAAGTTGACTAGAATACCCTTACTTTTGATGACCGTTGTCAATAATTGCAAAAAAACCTAATTAACCTGGATAGTTAGGGTAAGAAGAGTGTCATATTCACAATAAGTACGTGGATTAAACTAAGAAATGAGAAACACGAAGTAAGCAAAAAAGACAAGATAAACATGTAATGTTTCAAGGTTTAGTCAATCAACTACAAAACTTGCAATTTCAACTGAATGTTTGAAACACTATATAAACATGTCTCATTGTAATCCTGTACTACTTGTTACACAATCTACACTAAGCCACACCAACTACTCTTCCAAGACGTTCCCCAACTGCATTAAATAAAGTGGGAACGAAACCATCGGATAGTTTCCACCAAGTACGCCAATGATACCACATAGGCACATATCCATGGTTTTAAAAGATTTTTAAAGGTAACGCGTATGCAGCTTATCATTCATTCAGTAATCGTGGTGGTCGTTCTCTTGACACTTGATTATATTTCTTGACATAGTATCATAATAGACCGTTTCAATACTTGATCATTTACATGAATAAACTCAAACTTTTAGAGGAGACCCTGTTTTAAAGCGTTAACCTCGTTTTATAGTTTAAATTTATTTTTCAAAACATTATTCAACCTTCCGTTTGACTAGTCATTATTCTATTACTGATTAAAAAGAGATGTTTCTTCATTATGAAGAAACATACACTTGTTAAAACATTTACATGAAAAACTAATACCATTAGTTTCAACTTTCAAAGGTTTGGCTATAGCTCCGTCTAAGGTCTTGCATTAGGTAATAAAACACTAAAACAATAACCATTACCTTAACAAGCTAGCAACTAGTTATTCGGTAGGGTTATGACTTTGGTGATCTAGTAGAACCTTCGCTTAGAACAAACGTCAGGACTTTGGGATTTCTTGAGGTGGAAGTAGTGCTTGGTAGAGGCTCGAAAATGGGGCTACGGATATCGAGAGAAATCATCGGGAAACGATTGAAATTCCCACCTCTTGATTACATTATTTGTTGGTTGTCCCCGGGACCTCTAGCGGATTGTTGGGCTAAGCGGAACAACCTCCAAGAATCCACATTGTCGGTTATGTGTTAACACCCGACAATGTTAGAAAAAATCTCGTCGTCAGTGGAGGCGTGTAAGGCATTGCCAGTAGTCCGCGCTAGGGTGCCGAGTCATCAGCATGTGTCACAAATCAATGAATCATCATCTACCACGTGCCATTACCTGATTTATTGTTTCACCGGGTCAATAAACCCTTAGGGGTGTGTTTGGTAGAGGGAATTGAGAGGTGAGAAATGGAATTGGAAAGAATTCTCTTGTTTGTTTATGAAAGAAAGAGGTGAGAAATGGAAATAAACCATTTCCATTTCTCTGATTTTGTTTCTCTAAAAAAAGCGGAGAATTGATTTCTAGGGTTTCATTTCTCCCATTTTCCTCCTTTTCATTTCTCCCATTTTCCTCCTTCAGCAAGGATAGCACCGCAACCCAATTCCCTCCTGTTAATCGTTATCTCGACAGTCACTCACAAATCGGTTGCAACATTCACCTATTCCTTCAATAACCTTTATAATTGCTAATCGATTATGCGGTAGTGTTGACCAATTCCCTTTCTAACTGCGGTTGTCGCCTCCTTCGGCAGGTCTTGCAATTATCATTTATCTTTAATTTATTGCTTGATTGCACTCAAATTAGTGGTTCATTGTTTGTGATTTTGTCAATTTTCTTAAAGACACTGGTTTATTTTGTTGTTCATTTCATTTGAAGGTTGTTGTGTAGAGGGTTACACCTGTGTTATACTTATAAATTACATGTCCTTTCGTGTTAGTCTATAAGGTTTTCTTTAGGTTTGTTGACTCATTTTATTTAATTGATATGGAGGTGACTGGCTTTGTGTCTGTGAAATGTTACAAATCCGTCGTTGTGTAAACCAATATCTTCGACTAGACTATTGTAAATTATGGTGTATGTTTTACAAGCCATTTGAGTAATGAGCCTTACACTTACACTTGCAGGTTTTCTTTGTTTTACTCTTCATTAGGGGATGGAGGAATTTAGACCTATTATGTGTGATTATTTTGAGATTTATTTTTTCACGTTCATAAAATTTGAACCTATTATGATTTATGATTGGTTATTTTGAGATGGATATTCGTTTTCCTACAATTACATGTTCACTTTCACATAATTTTGTGGTGCAATTTGATGCAAGATTTGGCATTCATGTTCTAGGATTTGATGAGTAATTTCGCCGGTTCATAGTGTCCATTTTGACATTTTATAAGATAACTTGGAAGCTTCTTTCACTTTAGCTCAATTTTGCACTTTATTTTGCTGCATTTTGGTGTGCATTTTGGCTGCGTTTTTGCATTAATTTACCTGCAATCTCATGTGCACTTTGGCAGCCTCATAGTGTATGATTTTGGCAGCTTTAACATGTGCATTCTTACATAGGTATTGTTAGCATTCGATAATGCCCTCAACTTTTGATATATACAACTGATACATGGGTATTGTTTGGATTAGTTAGATATCAGTTTAGAAATGTTTATTTAGGATGAAGATTTTGGATTTTTTCTTTTTGGACAATATATAAGTTTGGTTCCTCTGAACATGGTGCGCTTATTATAAACTATCGTGAGGTCTAGTTTAGTGTATAATAGGAACTATGAACTCTTTTGATTTGTTATATATATGAAGTTTAGATTTAACAGACACAAAGCAAACTGATATACTTTTTTTTCATCAGCATCGGCAGTCACCTGACATCCATCAGCATCGCCGCCGTACCTGGAATCAGCTTCTATCAATCATTTAATCATCAGCAAACCTAACATGTGAGTTCTCCTTTAATCCAACACTTTGTTTTCATTATACATCTTATTCTATTAAGTGGTAGAACATGAATTAGGTTTATGTTGTTGATTAAATTAGCAACTGCTTCAATATTCTTAGCTAAATGAAGTTTAGATTTAACAGACACAAAGCAAACTAATATTTGGATTATATTTTGGAGTTATTTGTTTTTCTTGAATTTTCTTATATTTTTATGTGTAGATGGCAATATCACCTTCTAGACAAAGAATAGTTGCCATAGGTGCATTTTATGTCATTTATGTTACGATTCGTTGGTGGATGTTGTGTACTTATCATTTGCGTCGGTCGATTGAGTCAATGACTTTACGTACAAAATATTTAATGAGTTACCATAATAGGCGTGAAAACATGGTGAGGATGGTTTATGAAAGTGATGTTACGAGTGTTGTTAACATAAGAATGAATATACATGCATTTACAACACTTTGTGATATGCTAGAAACTAGAGGGGGACTAAAGAATAGTAAAAACATGCTAGTCGATGAGCAAGTTGCTATGTTTTTACATACCCTTGCTCATAATGCAAAGAATAGGATACTAGTCAACAGATTTCATCGGTCCGGGGAAACTGTAAGTCGGTATTTCAAGTTAGTCTTAAATGCTATATGTCGATTACACAAAGAACTCTACAAGTCACCCGTGCCAGTGCCAGATAATGAAACTGATGAAAGATGGAAATGGTTTAAGGTTAGTCAAACACATTTTTTATTAAAGATATTTTTTGCTAACATACATTAGTAAGTAATGATTTCTTTTAACCCAGGGTTGCTTAGGAGCATTAGATGGAACATACATTAAAGTTAAAGTCCCTGCTATTGATAGAAAACCTTATAGGACAAGAAAATGGCAGATTTGTACTAACGTAGTCGGAGTATGTACGAGAGACCTTTTATTTACGTATGTCTTAGCGGGATGGGAGGGTTCTGCAGCTGATAGTAGAGTTTTGCGTGATGCAATCAGTAGACCAATGGTCTTAAAATAACTCCGGGTATGTGATAGACAATTTTCAAAGAATATACATAGATTTAAGTATGATAATTAACATAGAGTTTATGGTTAATTGTAGGAACATACTACCTTTGTGATGCCGGTTATACAAATGGTGAAGGATTTTTAACTCCATATCGAGGTCACCGTTATCATCTTAACGATTGGTCTCGTCCTCCTACGAATGCTAAGGAGTTCTTTAATATGAGACATTCATCGGCCAGGAATGTTATAGAAAGATGTTTCGGAATGATTAAAGATAGATGGGCTATTTTGCGTGATAACTCATATCATCCCATAGAGTCCATGCCACGTATCATCATTGCTTGTTGTTTATTGCACAATTTCATACGAACAACAATGAGTGAAGACCCTCTTGATAACGAAATCCCAGTAAATCACACACAACCTGCAAATGACCATGACAATGTTATTTCTATGATCGAGCCCTCACAAGAATGGACCGATCGTAGAGACCTTCTTGCTAATGAAATGCTTAATAGTTGGACTGCGATGCGTGCGTAGCGTGCCAACAATGTTTCTTAATTATGTTTGACAATTATGTATTTTTTATTTGTAGAACCAAGGATGTTTCTTATTAATGTTTATTTATGCACTTTATTTGTTTCTTATTAATGTTTCTTGTTATATTTGTATTTGTAGTTACATGAATTATGATTTTTAATTGTATAATTATGCATTTGTACGTAGACATGGCAGATTCAAATATAGTGAGAGGAGTTACTCGGAGCAAGCATCCTGGACAAATGATGAAGATGCAAAGCTAATTGATGCATTAATGGAGATACATGCATCCGGAAAGTATGCTGGTGCTGACAATGGATTCAAACCAGGTTATTTAAATGGTGTTCAACAATTGCTAGATGTAAGTCTTCCTAACTCTGGCCTCAAAGCAGAACCACATATAAAGTCTAGGATGAAGACATGGAAGACACACTTTAGCATTGTATATGATATGGTGCATACAAGTGGGTTTGGTTGGGATGAACAAAAATGTTGTATTATTGCCGATGATTGTGACATCTGCCCCGATCCGACCCGACCCAGGTACCCGTTTCTCCGATCCGATCTCTTTCTTTTATGATTTAATATTTATTTATACTTATATTTTACTTTTAATAATAATAATGTTTTCCTTCCCGCCTCTTTCTCTCTCTTTCTTTCCGCCGTCCCGTCCCTCTCCTTCTCTCTTTCCGCCTTCTTTTCCATCTTGTCGCCGTTCCGCCCTTACGCCTTGTTTCCCTCTTTTTCTTCTAACTCTTTGCTTGTCCTTTGTTCCTTCCCGCCTAAGGTTGTCTGCGCAGCTCCACGCGCCAGATCCCTTACAAGGAATCCTGCGTGAAGACCACCTGTTTCAGCGATACGCGAGACGAACTCTTCTCGCAGCGCGCTAAGAATTGTAATTCTTCTCGCAGCGCGCTAAGAACGGTAGTTCTTCCCGCGACGCGCTAAGGATTTGTAGTTCTTCTCGCAGCGCGCTAAGAATCGTAGTTCATCCCTCGACGCGCGAAGAATTATAGTTCTTCCCGCGGCGCGCTAGGAATTTTAGTTCCTCCCGCGGCGCGCTAAGAAATGTGATTCTTCCCGCGGCGCGCTAAGAAATGTAGTTCTTTCCGCGACGCGTTAAGGTTGGTTCTGTCTGCCTTCGCGCTCGCGCTCTCTTGACCTTCTGTGTCTGCCTTCGCGCCTTAGCCTTCTCGCGCTGAACCCTTCGAGTTTTCTTCTGTTTAAATCTAGCCGTTGCTTTTGAGTTGTCTTATCTTTTGAGCTGTTGACCTAATCTGCTTTATGTCTGAAAAGTTACTTTCGGCGCAGCATGCGCACCAACCCCATTGGTTGACAGATAAAGTGACTGACATTATCTTTTGAGATCTGCTTTTGCCATGCTTGACCAGTACCTTTATCTGATCCGCCCATGCTTTTTACTGTTCCCTGACAGCTTTATCTTGCCTCTGCAGCTGCCATATCTTTCCATATCTTTTGCTTTTGGATTCTTATGCTTTTTGATATCTTTTGCTTGATCCTGTTAAAGATCCTTTCCCCTTTTCTAGGGATTATGTCTCCTAGGGTTTTCCTATAAATAATAATAATATTTTCATAACACTACACACACAAAACACTTAATCTCTCCTGTTCTCTTGCTCCTTGCTCTCTCTGCCGTCTTCCTCTCTGCCCTTTCTTCCTCCCTGTTCTGCCCTGCTTTTCCGGTAATATATATATATTATATATAATAATTTACTTATTAATTATGCTAACTTATAATCAAGACTTAAAACAAATCATTAAAACAATAATCTTATTTATAGGTTAACTTGTGCTTGTTTAAAGTTGGTTCTTGCTTTATCTTACACCGCATCGTTTATCAAGTGAGTAATCTCGTACCTAATCCCTTTTTGCTTTTAATGTTTTGGGATGTTCATGTGTTCATACAAACTTAGAGTCTTAAACTGTTTATGAACTTTAGTCGCGCAGTATCCCATGTGTTGAGGACGTAGACTTGGCTGTTTATTTGTATGTGTGGATCATTAACCGTCTTGTCGGTCTATTCCGCAGTTCTCATGGTACCATTAGATGAACACGGGAGAACTATCGTTTATGATTTTCTCTTTTGTTTACACATGCACAGTTTGTCTTGTTTGTGAGCTCAATTGTGAGCACTGGCAGTCTTATGAATCTTAGAGTTGGTCCCGATCAGATTACACCCTTGTTGAAAACCAGACATACACATGTTGCGCGCAGATTTATTGTTATCTATGTATGGTATTAAACTTGATTTCTCACCAACACGCAAGTGTTTGACGTTTATTTTAACACATGTTCAGGTTTGCAGTAGCTGTTTTGGAGCTTGTGGACACATAGGACGTTTTTACTTTTGGACCTAGATTAAAATGTATCAAGACAAGTTATTGCTGTTCGAATATTATGATTTATAATATATTGATTTATGTTGGTTTATTTATGTTATCTTGTGTTTACCCTGCGCGTGCGCGAATGAATGTATTTATTAAATATTGACACCCAATAGTGTCACGAGTAATGAAACAATATGTGGCGCCCCGATGTATAATCCGCCTTTGGTCGGGGTGTTACAGATTGGTATCAGAGCTCGTTGACTTTAGGATAGGTGGTTAGACGTAACGGCCTAGAATACCTAAGAGTCCCTTCTCGCGCATGAGAGAAATCTCATGTTTGTGCGCTTATTGTTAATTACTCGTTATTTATGAATATGCTCGCGCTCGCGCAGTATATGATTTTATGTTTTATTTCGCGATATTTCGATTTTTGTTGAATTTCGATTTTTATTGATTTTACTTACATATTCGTTTGTTGGGATTGAAAATCCGAAAAGTCATGGTGATACATGAATAGTTGATTTTCAATTTCCATTTACGATTATGTTCTGAGGTTGGAGACTTGAAAAGTCATGGTGATACACGAATTGTCAACCTCCAATACTCATTTTCTTGTATATTTTATATTGAGGATTGAAAAGTCATGGTGATACATGAATCGTCAATCTCCAATACTCGTTTACTCGTCATTTTAAATTGAGAATTCGGAAAGTCATGGTGATACATGAATTGTCGATTCTTGATTCGAATTTGTTACCTTAATTAAGTCTGCATTTAAAGTCATTTATTTTACTTTAACTTTTGATAGTATCTAACTCTGCGAAACCAAGCTTTATAAGATTAAAACTTTGCGCTAAAACCAAGATATTAACTAAAATTAAAATTTTTATAGAATGCCTCCGCTATCTCGCCGATTTCAGAGAAGAGAAGCCTCGCGCATGCGTAGACAGCAACGTTCCCAGGAAATGGCCGCCGCAATAGCCCAAGCTTTGAGCCAAAACAATACCAACACCTCTGGTTACAACATTAAATCCTTTAACGCGGGTAACCCTCCAAAGTTCACAGGTCTTGAAGGAGCCACCGTGATGCTCCAATGGCTCGAAAAGATTGAAAACACTTTCCTCCATACCCAATGCCCCTCAGACAGACGAACCCTATATGCTTCCAGTGTCCTGGAATCTAGAGCGCTTACATGGTGGAATGGAGTAGCTCATGCGCGTGGCGCAGAGGCTGCTTCTAGCATGACATGGGAGGAATTCAAGGAAATTCTTACGCGAGAATTCTGCCCTCCCAACGAAGTTAAGCGCCTGGAGGAGGAATTTTGGAATCTTAAGCAATACAGTGGCGAAGCGCGCGAGTACGCGACACGCTTCCATAAACTAAGCCTGCTTGTCCCTCACCTTGCTACCCCTTCCCGCCGAGCCATAGAGAAGTTCCTTGGGGGTCTCCCCATGGAAATTCAAGATTCTGTATGGGCCAGAAACCCAGTAACCCTCTCTGACGCCATCGAGTTGGCCGCTGTGCTCAGCGACAACCATGTCAGAGCAGGAACCCTGTTCCTGCGGGGAACTGAGAAGACCAAACCCACCAAAACTGTCCATGAACCCGCAGAAACCAAACCCGAACCCTCAAACCGTAACAACCTCAAGCGCAGGCGCAAGGCCTATGCGCTTACCAACCCGCCCATAGTCCAGCAACCCATCTATCAACCCCCAGTTTACGCGCCTAACCCTCTGTCAGCTTACCCAACACCTCCTGTAGTCCACAACTATGCCTTAACCAATCCCGCACTCCCTGCCCCGCCAACTAAGAAACCTTACACAGGAAACCATCCCTTTTGCCCAACCTGTAGATTTCACCACCCAACCCAAACCCCGTGTCGACTTTGTAACCGATGTGGCCGCGCTGGTCACCTTACAGAAAACTGTAGAGTCCTTCCCGCCAATCCAATTGCGCCAACACCACCAGTCTACCCGCAGAACCCACAACCAACCTACCAAAACCCACGACCCAGATCGTGCTTTAACTGCGGTGATCCCAGTCATTTCCGGAACGCGTGCCCAAGGCTACAAGTGCAAATCACTCAAGCGAATCCGGTGAACCAGATTTCGAACCAAGTAACGCGTGGACGAGCTTTTAATATAACCGCGCACCAAGCGCAAGAGAATAATGACGTAGTTAATGGTACATTTTTGCTTAACGGATTTTATGCTTCTGTACTTTTTGATACTGGCGCCGATCGAAGTTTTATCTCCCGCGCCTTCGAACAGAAGCTTGCGCGACCGCGCAACGATTTAAAAGAAGATTTTTCAGTTGAATTGGCTAATGGCGAAACTGTTTTAATTAACTCGGTGATTAAAGATTGCACGCTTAACCTTAACGAAAACGATTTTCTGATCGACCTCATCCCCATGCCTCTTGGAAGCTTTGATGTTATCATTGGTATGGACTGGCTTACGCATAATCGCGCCGAAGTTATTTGCGCCAAGAAGACGATTCGCATACCTCGAGAAAATGGTGATCTTCACGTCTACGGCGAAAAACCCTCCCGCGGTCTTAAGCTTATGTCTTGCGCCGAAGCCCAAAGGCTTATGCGGAAGAAGTGTGTTGCATTCTTAGCCCATGTGGTTAAACCTGCTGAAGAAAAGAAGCTTCGCGATATCCCTGTTGTGCGTGATTTCCCTGAAGTTTTTCCTGATGATCTTCCTGGTATCCCTCCCGCTCGTGAAGTTGAGTTCCGTATTGATCTTGTCCCTGGTGCTTCCCCCGTAGCTAAATCTCCTTATCGTCTTGCACCCGCTGAGATGCAAGAATTGGCCAGCCAACTTCAAGAGTTGACTGCTAAAGGATTCATTCGCCCTAGCTCTTCGCCCTGGGGTGCTCCAGTGTTGTTCGTTAAAAAGAAAGATGGATCGTTTCGCATGTGTATTGATTACCGCGAGTTGAACAAACTCACCATTAAAAACCGGTATCCTTTACCGCGTATTGACGACCTCTTTGATCAACTCCAAGGTGCCTCTTGTTTCTCCAAGATTGATCTCCGCTCTGGCTATCACCAGTTGCGCATCCGCGATGAAGATGTTCCGAAGACTGCTTTTCGAACTCGTTATGGCCATTTTGAATTCTTGGTCATGTCCTTCGGTTTAACCAACGCACCCGCCGTTTTCATGGATCTAATGAACCGGGTGTGTAGGCCTTTCTTGGATAAATTCGTGATTGTGTTTATCGATGATGTTCTGGTGTATTCTAAGACCAAGGCCGAGCATGAGCAACATCTCCGGTTGGTGTTACAAAAGCTTCGAACCGAGCAGCTCTATGCTAAGCTTTCCAAGTGTGAATTCTGGTCTGATGAAGTACAGTTTCTTGGCCATGTTGTCAACAAGATGGGTATCCATGTCGACCCATCCAAAATTGAAGCAATCGAGAACTGGATTACGCCATCCTCTCCTTCTGAGATCCGTTCCTTTCTGGGCTTAGCTGGTTATTACCGGCGTTTCATTTCGAACTTCTCAAAGATCGCATTGCCTTTAACAGCTCTAACGCACAAAGGTAAACCATATATTTGGGGCTCGAAGCAAGAAGAAGCCTTTCTAACGCTCAAGCGTCTGTTGTGTGAAGCTCCTGTTCTTGCGCTACCTGAGGGTAATGATGATTTTGTCGTGTACTGCGATGCCTCCAACCAAGGTCTCGGTTGTGTTCTCATGCAACGAGGCAAGGTTATCGCTTACGCATCAAGGCAACTTAAGGTTCATGAAAAGAATTATACAACTCACGACCTCGAACTTAGTGCAGTTGTTTTTGCCTTAAAGATCTGGAGACACTACCTTTATGGTACTAAGTGTATCCTCTACACTGACCATAAAAGCCTTCAGCATATCTTTGATCAGAAGGAACTCAACATGAGACAACGCCGATGGAACGAACTCATCAGCGATTACGATTGTGAGATCCGGTATCATCCTGGTAAGGCTAATGTGGTAGCCGATGCGCTCAGCCGAAAACCCTGCCAACTTAACTGTATCTTGCCGCGCACCCAGCTTCACTTCGCGCCGATTCAAAGCAACCTTGAATCGCGTATTCGTGACGCGCAGCGCGCTTCCATCAGTAATGGTAACCTTCGCGCCGAGTTAGCGTGTGGCGCGGAAGCGCACCTTGTCCCTAATCTGAGTGGAATTCTCTGTTATCTTAATCGCATCTGGATCCCCTTTGATGAGAATCTTCGCGCTGATATCCTGAGTGAAGCGCACAAATCTCGATATTCTATTCATCCCGGCGCTGATAAGATGTACAAGGATTTGCGCATTACTTATTGGTGGCTCGGTATGAAAAAGTATATTGCTGTGTTCGTAGCTAAATGTCTGACTTGTTCTAAAGTGAAAGCTGAACACCAACGCCCATCTGGTTTGCTCGAACAACCAGAAATTCCTACGTGGAAATGGGAATGTGTAGCGATGGACTTTATTACCAAGTTACCTTTGACAGCAAGCAAACATGATAGCATTTGGGTAATAGTGGATCGTTTGACTAAGTCTGCTCACTTTCTGCCCATTCGTGAAAACTACCGTGTTGAGCAACTCGCGCAGCTTTATGTCAAGGAAATTGTCTGCCGCCATGGTACTCCTTTGAGCATCATATCCGATCGCGATGGCCGTTTTATATCTCGCTTTTGGAAATCTCTCCAATCTGCGCTAGGAACTCGCTTGGACATGAGTACGGCATATCATCCTCAGACTGACGGTCAGTCTGAGCGAACTATTCAAACTCTTGAGGATATGCTCCGATCTTGTGTTCTTGATTTTGGAGGTAATTGGGATTCGCACCTGCCTTTGATCGAGTTCTCTTATAATAACAGCTATCATTCCAGTATCGGTATGGCCCCATTTGAAGCACTTTACGGTCGTAAGTGCCGCTCCCCGATTTGTTGGAACGAAGTGGGAGAAGCTCAAATCACAGGACCCGAACTTGTTCAAGAGACAACCGATAAAATCGCCAAGATCCGTGATCATCTGCTGACTGCCAGAAGCCGACAGAAGAGTTACGCAGATCGCAGGCGAAAGCCTCTCGAATTTCAAGTTGGTGATCTTGTTCTCTTCAAAGTGTCGCCTTGGAAGGGTGTTGTCCGCTTTGGGAAGAAAGGTAAGCTTGCTCCTCGATATGTTGGACCATTTAAGATTCTCGCGCGTGTGGGAAAAGTTGCCTACAGACTTGACCTGCCGCCCGCGCTCAGTAATGTGCATCCAACGTTCCATGTATCCAATCTCAAGAAGTGTTTAGCTGACGAGAACCTTCACATTCCACTTGATGAAGTTCAAGTTGATGAAACTATGCATTTCGTTGAGAAGCCTGTTGAGATTATGGACCGCGAGGTAAAGCAAACCAAGCGCAGTCGTATCCCTATCGTGAAAGTTCGCTGGGAGTCCAAGCGCGGAGCCGAGTTTACATGGGAAAGGGAAGATCAAATGAAGATCAAGTACCCGCACCTGTTCTCTGCGCAACCTACTTCGAGATAAATTTCGGGACGAAATTTCTTAAAGTAGGGGAGACTGTGACATCTGCCCCGATCCGACCCGACCCAGGTACCCGTTTCTCCGATCCGATCTCTTTCTTTTATGATTTAATATTTATTTATACTTATATTTTACTTTTAATAATAATAATGTTTTCCTTCCCGCCTCTTTCTCTCTCTTTCTTTCCGCCGTCCCGTCCCTCTCCTTCTCTCTTTCCGCCTTCTTTTCCATCTTGTCGCCGTTCCGCCCTTACGCCTTGTTTCCCTCTTTTTCTTCTAACTCTTTGCTTGTCCTTTGTTCCTTCCCGCCTAAGGTTGTCTGCGCAGCTCCACGCGCCAGATCCCTTACAAGGAATCCTGCGTGAAGACCACCTGTTTCAGCGATACGCGAGACGAACTCTTCTCGCAGCGCGCTAAGAATTGTAATTCTTCTCGCAGCGCGCTAAGAACGGTAGTTCTTCCCGCGACGCGCTAAGGATTTGTAGTTCTTCTCGCAGCGCGCTAAGAATCGTAGTTCATCCCTCGACGCGCGAAGAATTATAGTTCTTCCCGCGGCGCGCTAGGAATTTTAGTTCCTCCCGCGGCGCGCTAAGAAATGTGATTCTTCCCGCGGCGCGCTAAGAAATGTAGTTCTTTCCGCGACGCGTTAAGGTTGGTTCTGTCTGCCTTCGCGCTCGCGCTCTCTTGACCTTCTGTGTCTGCCTTCGCGCCTTAGCCTTCTCGCGCTGAACCCTTCGAGTTTTCTTCTGTTTAAATCTAGCCGTTGCTTTTGAGTTGTCTTATCTTTTGAGCTGTTGACCTAATCTGCTTTATGTCTGAAAAGTTACTTTCGGCGCAGCATGCGCACCAACCCCATTGGTTGACAGATAAAGTGACTGACATTATCTTTTGAGATCTGCTTTTGCCATGCTTGACCAGTACCTTTATCTGATCCGCCCATGCTTTTTACTGTTCCCTGACAGCTTTATCTTGCCTCTGCAGCTGCCATATCTTTCCATATCTTTTGCTTTTGGATTCTTATGCTTTTTGATATCTTTTGCTTGATCCTGTTAAAGATCCTTTCCCCTTTTCTAGGGATTATGTCTCCTAGGGTTTTCCTATAAATAATAATAATATTTTCATAACACTACACACACAAAACACTTAATCTCTCCTGTTCTCTTGCTCCTTGCTCTCTCTGCCGTCTTCCTCTCTGCCTCCGTCTTCCTCCCTGTTCTGCCCTGCTTTTCCGGTAATATATATATATTATATATAATAATTTACTTATTAATTATGCTAACTTATAATCAAGACTTAAAACAAATCATTAAAACAATAATCTTATTTATAGGTTAACTTGTGCTTGTTTAAAGTTGGTTCTTGCTTTATCTTACACCGCATCGTTTATCAAGTGAGTAATCTCGTACCTAATCCCTTTTTGCTTTTAATGTTTTGGGATGTTCATGTGTTCATACAAACTTAGAGTCTTAAACTGTTTATGAACTTTAGTCGCGCAGTATCCCATGTGTTGAGGACGTAGACTTGGCTGTTTATTTGTATGTGTGGATCATTAACCGTCTTGTCGGTCTATTCCGCAGTTCTCATGGTACCATTAGATGAACACGGGAGAACTATCGTTTATGATTTTCTCTTTTGTTTACACATGCACAGTTTGTCTTGTTTGTGAGCTCAATTGTGAGCACTGGCAGTCTTATGAATCTTAGAGTTGGTCCCGATCAGATTACACCCTTGTTGAAAACCAGACATACACATGTTGCGCGCAGATTTATTGTTATCTATGTATGGTATTAAACTTGATTTCTCACCAACACGCAAGTGTTTGACGTTTATTTTAACACATGTTCAGGTTTGCAGTAGCTGTTTTGGAGCTTGTGGACACATAGGACGTTTTTACTTTTGGACCTAGATTAAAATGTATCAAGACAAGTTATTGCTGTTCGAATATTATGATTTATAATATATTGATTTATGTTGGTTTATTTATGTTATCTTGTGTTTACCCTGCGCGTGCGCGAATGAATGTATTTATTAAATATTGACACCCAATAGTGTCACGAGTAATGAAACAATATGTGGCGCCCCGATGTATAATCCGCCTTTGGTCGGGGTGTTACAATGATAGTGTTTGGAATGAATACGTGAATGTATATTCTAAAAAATATGTTTTTTAGATATTAAAATTTTAGTCTAATTTATTTGTAATTGTCTTGTAGTCTCACAAAGGTGCTGTGAATTTTCGTGACAAGTCATTTCCTTTCTATGACAAATTGTGTACCATATTCGGTAAGGATAGAGCTACTGGTAGTAAAGCAGTTGACCTTGGAGAAGAAGATGTTGTTCAAGAGACGCAAAAAAGCTCACCTGTTGATATTGAAGACTTTGATTTTGTTGATGAAGCCGTTCCAAATGTTGATAGATCTGAAGGACAAACAGGAAGTGTAACAAGCAAGCGCAAAAGAGGTAGAAGCACGGATGCAGATGAGATATATCGAGAGTCTTGCAAAGATATCAAGGAAGTTTTGCTTCGATTTGGGGAGATGGTGGGTGAACAACTTAGCAAAGAAGGTATGGAGGCTCGTGAAATCTATGAAAAGGTTAGTGATGAGTTGAAAGCTTTACCAGGTAAGACTACGAAAAAACGGTTCAAAGCAGCTCATTTGATTGGTAAAGATGTGGATCTAGGACGTTCTTTTCTTGCGTTGACAATAGAAGAGAAAATTGAGATGGTCGAGTTGTATACCGATGGTTCAATGGGATAGTTGTGTATGGTTGAAGTATGTTTTGTATGTGAATTGGTTTTAACTATGGTTGATGTTTTTTGCTTAAAAAATATGTTTTGTATGTGAATTGGTTTGATCAATGCATATTTTGGTTGGAATTTATGCATCTTTTTATATGTTTTTTATTTTTTAATAAATATTTGTTATGAAAAAAATACCTGTGCTAATGATAAAGTTGATATAATTCTCTGTTTATTTTCTATGTACCAAACAAGAGAAATGATTCTCAGCTATATTTCTCTACTGAAATCTTTGTACTACCAAACAGAACAGTCAATTCTCATTCTCCAGACCAATTCCCTTTCTCTGCAATTCCATTTCTCTATTCCATTTCTCTACAATTCCATTCTCTGTACAAAACACCCCCTTAGTGATCCACGGGGGAATTGGATAGTGGTCGGTTGGGCCAAATTTTACATATTTACATTTTAAACCCTATTTTAGATTGATGACTATTTGGCCATTGAACTTTCAAATTTGTCTGATTTGGCATAAAATTTTCGGAATGTTACACGAGGTCAGAAAGTTCTTCGACATCATGGATGACCTTAGCAACAAGTGGAGATTGTCGGCTACAAACTCCGTGTTGGAGCATGTGGTTGGTAGGAAAACGATCAAGATATCCTATGGTGTCAATGACGTAAGGCGTTTTCAGAGTGGCAATATATGAAATGGATGATAACTTATATTTTACCCCGAGCTATGAATAAATTGTAAATCAACCATATTAAAATTGTGTCTAAGGAGTTTGATCATTATCGATTACACCAACAACGTGTTCTAGACTTCAAGAAAGGTGGAAAAGAAAAAACAAGTCGTAGTCGGAAGAGCAGACTGCAGATAGATATATGAGTAGACTGCATACGCATAGGTATAACTTAAAAGAAAAAAAAAAACCATTATATTTCTGAATATGTATATATATTTTGTTATACATATAATTTTTAAACCCCTTTTAAGTTTTCGTCTTTTATTTTGCTATCATTTAACTAATACTCTAGTTTTTCTTTAGTCTAATTCATACCAACATAACATGTAAACCGACTAACGAGGGACATATTTTGGCGCCGAAAATAACTAAATATGTAAAGGTTAATAACGAACAAAGTAATAAAAGAGGGGCTGGCCTGGCCTAATAATATCAAATACTCCAATCAGAGTTATAAGTGGACTACGCTTTGTATCCGAAATGTACGTACGATCACCAATCAACAAACAATTAAGCTCATCTTTTTGTTAGATTTCAGATTATTCTTTAAACATCAAACAAGATATTCGTAGTTTTGCAGCAAAATTTCAGGTAATTCAATCACATTATTTTTTTCAGTTATTAGTTGTTTATCAGTTAATTAGTTAGTTACTGGTTCATGAGTTCTTAAACAACCACCATTAATGGCGGTCTTCCTTCGTTTTAAATAACTAACTAACTGAGGGTTAGTTAATACGCTTCAAGATTCAAGATGCTTCTTGCCTAGCTTCTTTTTACGTAAAATTGGGTGTTTATTGATATATGTTTTGATGCGATTCTTGCATTTTTTATTTTTACGTAAAATTGTGTATTTATTGATGTATAATTTTTATGATGATGATTCTCTTTTATTTTAACGTTTTATAAGTAATACAATTTCACTCCTGAAAATTTAACATTTTTTTATTAACTTTTTATATTTACATTTTCACTGATGATATACTAAATTATCAAAATTTACAAAGAAAACCTATACAGTTTTATGCATGTACTTTTAGAATTGTGATGAACTGGGCTGAAGATATATATATATATGGTTTAATTAGTGGTTTATTTGCTCATATATTGTATTAGTTACATTTAATGCAACTATATTAATTATATCTGTTTTTTTTTCATGCAATTCAATAGAAAGGTGTTTATACATGTTAGTTGATTTGTTTTAACCGTCTAAACTTTCTTATATACGATTGAACAGTCGGGCTTTATAAATCTTCCATAAAGATTAGGAGTAATTTGGTTTTGATTGAAATGTCTACCGGAGACAGCGGAAAGGTTACTGTTGAAGAGGTTGAGAAGGTAATTAAGGAGACGTGCTTATGATATTTGAAATGACTGTATTGCTTATTTTAGTGTCATTTTGTACATGATTACTTTTTCTAATGGATTTTGTGTTGTATGATCAGGTAAAAATTCTAATAGAAAAGGGTATCCTGAAATACATGAAAATGAAGGAGGTCACTGATGTTCTCTATCAACAACATAATATTGAGCCTTGCTTTACCAAGATCAGTAAGTAATTATATATGTTTCCTACATTAATCTTTTAACCATTAAATGATCACATATAATTAGTTTCTATAATAATAATAATTACATTATAACTTATTCTCTTAACATATACTAATTTGTTTCTTTCAGTTTGGAAGAATCTTGAAGAACAAAATAAAAACTTCTTCAGGAACTACCATCTTAGGTTGGCACTGATAGACCAAATAACAAGGTTCAATAACCTTCTTGACAAACAAGCTTCATTAATGAATCAGTTGAACCGAAATGAGGTGGTCACTTGTCCACCAAGTAAGCTGCTTTCCGTTTAAAAATCTTCTCTTTTTAGATTTAACTTTATTATTTTTGTTTTTATCTGAATCCACATCTTGCAGTGCAACCAGTTCCATCTGATTTGCCACCGAATGGCTTCAACAATTATTCTGGTTATCCGTTTAATACGTTGTTGGCAGAACAAAGAATGAATAATAATAATAATGGAATTCGGATGGTAGAACAAAGAATGAATAATAATGGCATTCGGATGATAGAACAAAGAATGAATAATAATGGAATTCCAATAATGAATAATGGATCTGCATCCGTGCCGTCATCCAGCAACATGGATTTAAATCCACATCAGTTAGAAAAAACATTCACGGATGACCTTAATGCATATCTGTCACAACATCTAGGGTACAGCTCCATTGATTCGAATGGCATCACAGTACATAACCAAGGCAAGTTAATTGGTTTTTGATTTTTAGCCATTAATGTTTGAAATTTATTTTTCGTTACGCATCCCGCATCTTTTTAGTTTCAGGAGAAAACAATGGAGTAACAAATATATCAAGCCACTTGAATTTTCAGAACTCTGGATTCATAGAAATGCCTCAAAGGTACTTCATTTAAATTAATTATTTCAAAATTCCTAATTGACTTTAGATTCATGACCTAAGTTTCATTTAACTCACTTAACTAAATTCAAGTTAATCACGACTAATTCTGTGGCTTATCTGTTTGTGTCACTGTAGGTCCAATATCTTCCCGAGGCAACTCGAGAATGGAAGCAGTTAGCTAGATAGTAGTAGACTTTGACTTGTAATTACTAATTGTTGGTTGCTGCAATGGATACTGACCTTTTTACAGCGGTTTTATATCTTGGTGTTCTTGTTTTGGTTCCTACTATATGAATTTGATAAGAAGATGTAATGAAACCTGGCTGATACATTTAACCGGACAAAATTTACACTTTCCTTCTATTTGTCATAGGTAATATTTTTCTGCTGCGCAATAGCTCTAAACAAATAAAAATGTACTAATTACTGTTGGTTAATTATACGTTTAGGCCCATGAGGTTAGGTGTGACAAATATGAGACATGATATCAACCTGTCGCTTATGGTGGATAAAATTAAGTAGATTTTGACAAAACTTTTGATTCACATGATTTAATGTGCTTGTATACCATCTTTAATAAATTGGAGAAGATGTGTTGTCTAAAAATAACTTATGGGTAAGATGCTCTAGTTGCTTATATTATTGATTTGATTCTTTTAACTCAGCTACATGCTTTAAAATATCTTCAATTTTTTTGAACCTTTCTTGGTGATGCCTTGTCGTTAGGATAAATATCGATATCTTGGTCTAACGATGTGGTGTGCTATAGAGGGGGTATCACCATTGCAATTGCTGAATCGTTACTTTGTATGTTTCTCATTGATTACATGCCTCTTTTAACTCGTGAAAGAATAACTGCTTAAATAAAAGTACTTAGGTTTCTCAAACTTAACTTGTTTTTATGACACTAAGTTAGTTCTGTTACATTTCCTGAAACTATATGACAACATAAATTTATTGAACAACAAACACTGACCAAGCTTTTTTGCATCAGTGACTAATGCCATCAAAACTCGGGAATGTTGATGATGTTTCTCCATAAGTTTTCATTGATAGTTCCTCCCCGTACACAGTGGGACTGATTTTCGTTTGAATCGTAGAGGGAATGTGCGACATACGTATGGTTTCTAACTCTATAAATACTTCCTTCATTGTTGGTCTATGCATTCCCTTCATATTTAAACATCGCATTGCCAAGTTAGCTAAACTTAGAAGCTCGTCTGTGGTACCTTCTTTAATCACAATTGCATCAAAGATAGACATAACTCGCCCTTCTTCCATGGCCGACATAAAGTGTGTGACTAAACTTCTACTTTCACCGACTCTAGTTTTGGAAATTGGCTTTTCTCCGGTTAACAATTCGACCAAAACAACTCCAAAACTATAAACATCACTTTTTTCAGTGAACTGGCTAGATCGATAATACTCGGGATCAAGGTAGCCGAATGTACCTTTAACTAAGGTGGTAAAATGTGTTTGCTCTACTGTGACCAACCGTGAAGTTCCAAAGTCAGAAACTTTGGCTCTGTATTTGTCATCTAAAAGTATATTGTTAGTTTTGATGTCTCTGTGGTATATTGGAATGGAAGTTGCGGAGTGCAAGTAAGCTAGTGCCCCTGCAACCTCTGTTGCTATTTGCAATCTCATGTTCAGAGAAATTGGAAACTCGTTAGTTTCTTTGTGAAGCCGATCATATAAGGTACCATTCGGAATGTATTCTGAAACGAGCAGCGGCACCTCTGTCTCTAAGCAACATCCCAATAGTTTGACCACATTCCTATGGTTAACTTGGGAAAGAATTACCACCTCATTGATGAACTGCTCTAACTGGTTCTCATCAACCGTTTTTGATTTCTTAACTGCTACAATCCTTCCATCCACCAACATGCCTTTATAGACTGTACCTTGACCTCCTCGCCCAAGAATCCTGTTCTCATTGAAGTTGTCAGTGGCCTTCTCCAACTCACGTGATGTGAAAAGTATTGTTTTATGACTTTTATCAGCTAAAGACGGGTCAACTTCTTCTTGTTGTTTTAGAAGTAATCCACCATTGCGTTTAAAAAATCTCTTTCGTCGCCTCCTTTCTTTTGTTTTCTTAATCACTCTGTACAAGAAATAGCTACTTGCAACCAAAAAAAGTACACCCATGCTTATACTAACACCTGAATGAAGGCCAACACAAAGCCAACCGTTAGTAAGTAGACTAATGGCTAGCTGAACTTCTCTACTTACGTCTTAATCTGTCTTGCAGTTTCTAAAGAACGCTAATTTACAAGTGGTTTCATATTTTTCTATGTTCCAACTTTCTTTGTGATCACACTGTACGCTACTAAAAAGAAGTAAAAAGTTGAAAATTTATATTGCCAAAAGGTGCAACTAATTAGAGCTTATGGAAAAATCGCAAATAAATAGCCATTCTGTGAGTTATCTAAGAAAAGATATCTAAGGGTTTAAATTAAGGGCAACAATTTCTGTCATGACATGAAACACGACATGAAAATGAAATAGGTTTTGGATCGTTTGACACGACTATTTTCTAAACAAGTCAACTCGAACAAGATCTATTTAAAAAGTGGTTTAACTCGAACATGACTTGTAAATACGTAGGTTATTAAAGAAGAAAACAATTTTATTTTAGAGATGAAAAGTGCTATTTGTCATCTAGACCTCCCAACACTTTCAAATAATTGGTTTTGTAACTTTTATTTATTTGATTATGTTTATTACTCCCTCCGTCTCATTATAAGTGTTATAGTTTGATTTTTCAAATCTTTCTTGTTTAACTTTGACCGACAATATTATTGTTTGTGTTATATAATACTTGATGTGAAACATATGAATGGATTGGGTTTTAAATGTATTTTACATTGATATAATTTTCATCAAGTATTATATGACACGAGCAAAAATATTTACGGTCAAAGTTGCAAAAGAAAGACTTGAAAAGTCTAACTATGACACTTATAATGGGACGGAGGGAGTAATTATTTTGACCAAAATTTGTATCCGGGGTTTAATTTATTTCATTTAAATCGATGCGATGCTTAATATGACGGATACTTCGTACTTTATAATGTGGTGAAGTGGTAGAAAACATGTGTTTCTTAATGGAGATCCAAGTGCAATCCTTACAACACTTTTTTTTGGGGGTTGGGGGGGGGGGGGCATGGGTGACTCAATGAAGGAAGACTGAGATCTTTGTGATCTCCAGTTTGATTCTGAGGCACCCAGGTTTTACCACCAGTGGGCCTTCAGATGGGTGGGTTTTCCCCGGAACTGAAGATAACTTAGAGGCGCTTAAGGGTTCCGTACGACTGGGTTGGGCCAGCCGGTGATGGCTTTTGCCATTGAATCACCCTGTACTGAGTACCTAAGCATTCTATGTTTGTTGACCGCTAAAAGAAAAAATATATAACGGTTACTACGATGGGTATTTTTTGCTTCTGTCCTATTTCAACATAAGTGTTTCACTCACAAAAATGTGTTTAATATCAAAAGACAGAAGTAGACTGTAAGACTGACTCTCTGAATCTTTTGAATTCCAGCTGATCACCATTTTGATTGTTCATAACTAAAATCAGATCGTTCGAATATAGGGTGTAAAAAATTTTAAGCATGAAGAAATTAAAGACGATACCTAGAATTACACCCAGTGAAGTTCCTTCTCCTTTAGGAATACAAGTGAGGTTCTGACGGAGATGTCCATTACCACCGTCATATTTCGCTTCCCATTTACAGCGGCCTCCACTTTGTTTGCACTTTGTACACAGATCATCCGTAGGGTCTTTTTTAACTATAAGATTTGGAAGTTCCATGTCACAATACAAATAAACAAACAAATATATATATATATAACCTAGCTATCAATTAAGGTTAATGCTATACGTAACATACCAGCTGGCTGAACTTCAGAGCATCCATCTATTAAATAAATGCTTCCTTCTAATGACCTTGAGTTGTAGTCGTATTTCCATGTATCCACTGTAGTACCATTGAGCATATCCAATGAGTATATTACCCTAGATTCGTCATAACAACAAGTTAGTTGATCCCAGTCTGAGTCCATTAAAACCCACGTAAGTGATATGGGAACAAAAGATGTATTCCTTGGAATAATAGATGGGTCATATGAAGCTTCATCCACCATAAAGGCAGACCAACAAGCCCCGCCTTCATCTACCAACCCGGTGAGGTGAATGTTGTAAGAATTGAGAAAATTAGGAACTACATTTTCACAACAACCAACTCCAAAACAGTTGTTTCTATCCCGAAGTGTAACACCATGACAAGCCGCATAACAAGCTGTGAGCACACGATCGTTTTCCATCACAGTAGCCATACCACAACCGTCAAAAACAAATATATTCTGTTCTCTGGAAAACAAGAAGGGGCTCCTAACAAGATCGACACCCATGATCTCACTGCTATTTAGAACCGGGTTTTGGCAATTAGTGATCTCAAGTGAACTAACAGTGACTGTTTGATTTTTCAAACTCACACCCAAGAGTTCCAAGTGGTTTAGTGCAGGTAGATATGGCTTTGAGGAGTTGCAATCAACCGTGTACCATTGGTTAAGAGAACAATTCGCACCAATTCCAAAAGGGTATGGAATGCTCACACTTCCGCATGTATCATTACCTCCTGTCTTGGCGTATTTTGGAGTTTCTATTGAAAGACAAAAGAGTAATTAATAGTAAGCTTGTTATTCATATTTGTAAACAAGGATTATATCAGAAAACGTAAGTATGCGCATGTGTATATAAATTATAATGGTGGTTTTGGCCAGCCCCGTATAGCGGAGTGCATACTAGTTTTAGAGCCCGTGTAACACATGTAATGATCTAAATAATTAAGTTACCATACTGTATATAGAAAAATGCATTACATATATGTTTGTATCATTATACATAAATTGATTTTATTTATATCACAAAATAACTTTTTCCAAAAAATTGAACTTAATAAAAAATAATAATGCACGTGCAAAAACATACCCAATAACACTCAATTTATTGAAAATTTATTCTCAGTATCATATATGTATAATTAAAAGAAATTTGGTTATGAACCAATTTCGGAGAATACTTCTCATATAATAATAGTTTTGAGCTACACCATGAAACATATTTTGATAAGTTTGAGGGGCTTCTCGATTTTGCCAATTGACAAAAAAAAACAAGTTAACCCGTTCAATTTTGTGAATGCTTTGCTTCACTTGAGCATAATTTTGTACGACATGCTTCACATACAACATTCTGATTACTATTCAATAAAAAGTCAATGCTGACACAAACTTTTCTAATTTGATAAAAATTAGAAGCATTGTAGGCCTGAAGGTGACATGTCGAAAATGTTTGTCATTTTTTTCTTAAATTATAATAGTCATGGGAAATACTCAATATGCAAAATCCCGAATCTTTTGACTGTTTCCAAATGTGTCCTTAAAAATAAATTCAAAACCCAATCACATTTTAAATTCTAACTTTCATTTGTTTTACATTTCCAAGTCAAAACTTTGAACCCGTAACAAGTTTGACGATAAATCAATTTGAATTCTCCAAATTTTAAAAATATTCAGATTACCCATTTTTTACCCGTAACAAATTTGAGCCAAATGTAGTTAATTTGTATCAAACGGTCTATTTGCCAACTTTTAACCCGTAACAATCAAATTTAAGTTTCACACAAAAAAAAATCCTTTATAAAAAAAACCCAAGAAACTAAATATGATAAACTTTATTATATTTGAAAGCGATTGGTATATATACCATCCTTACAATTCAACACATATATGTATAATTTACTAAATTAACTGAAAAAATAAATAGATAGATTTAAATCATATATTTATAATTTATAAATTTAGACGAAAATGTACAAAAAAACCAGTAGATAAATGGATTTATTTTTAAAAATGGATAAACTTTTAAACATATATTCATAATTTAATGATTAAAAAAATCACTTCGTAAATTGAAAACATATTAGAGTTTTTTTTTATTTATTTACAATTTTCAAAAATATACATATTATAATATGTTAATGATAACATTTAAAATTATATTCTTTTCAATATTTAACAAATGAGGCTTATTGTTAATTTTTGGATTTCACCAAGTATGTTGTGAAATATATTCAAACAATGTATAGTAGTATAATATGTCAATATTTATTTTTATAAAAATGTATAGATATAATATAAATAAAGTTTAAAGAAAAGTGAATAATTTAATCATGTTATAGATATAATATAAATAGTGTGTAAAATGAAAGTGAATGATTATTGATCTATGACATATATTAGTTTTGAAGGAAAAACAATTGTGAGAATTAACCACAAACCGACACGTGTTTACAATTATTTTACTTTATTAGAATATATATATATATATATATATATATATATATTGGGACTTATAAAATAATATTTAAAAAAATCACCAAAAAATAACAAAAAAATTAAAAAAGTAAAAAAACAAAAATTCTTATATTTCATTCCGGTTTCATTAAAAAAACGTCGTATACACATATGTATAATTTTATTTAATCTATAGTTACGTAATATAAATATATGTACAGTATCATTTATCTTAAATTATTCATATATGTATAAAAAAATGTAAATGTACATATATGTATATATTATACATAAGTGTTTATAATTTAGCTAAACCGAGTTTTTTTATGAAACCGGGATGTTAAAATAAGAATCTTGGTTTTTTTACTTTTTTTCATTTTTGTGTTTTTTTATTTTTGGGTTTTTTGTTGTCCAAAATGGTTCTCATAGTTCGCAGATTCAAAAAAGTTCTCTCATGATCCTAATCCATATTATATATATATATATATAGGGGCAGGTTCAAGATGGAACTCAAAAAAAGTGAGGAACTATTCATTTTACATGTAAAAAAATAATATAAAACTCGATTTCACATTTAAAAATTAGTTTTAGCATAAACGTTTTTTAGACTTTTTGCTTATAAATACATTTAGAAGACACTCCAATAACTGAAAATTATTATTTTTTTTGGAAACGGTTTCTACATGTGGTTATATGTAAAAAGTTCTAAAATGATCATGTAAAAATATGTTTTTACATGAAAAATAAATTTTTTAGTATTTTTATATGTAAAATGAAGAGTTATCTAGTTTTTCAATTTTTTAAGTTCTCTCTTAAACTTGTCCCTATATATATGTGTGTGTGATTTTATCAAATAAAAACGAGTTCCATAAAAGAATAAGAATTAAAAAAAACCTAAGACACGATGACATTTACATAATTACTATGTATAGAGTAATTATGCTACAACAAAATACAACTATGTAGTGGTGTAGCATGGATGATATATCGCCACTACAAGTATGGTAATAATAATTACTTTCCCCCCCTGTTATAACATAATTACTCTATATAGAGTAATTACAATATTGTCATAGCGACCTTTTATCCCCCAAAACATCGTAGTTTTTGTACGATTTGGACGAGTTAAAGTAATATACATAGTTTTCTATGGATAGTAAGAATAGATATATGTCACTGGATCTAGGATTTAATGGTTAAGAAATGCTTTACTGTGATTTTGACCCTTCTCTCTCTCTCTATATATATATATATATGTATATATATAGGTATTAGATCATTTCAGAAGTTTGTTTACAGCGAGAAGTGAAGGTATAACTCCATTAATCCCTAATTTCACTCCATTTCATATGTGTAGGTGTGTTATGTACGTGTGTAGGTGCGTATGTACGTGTGTAGGTACGTATGTTTGTATATGTGTATGTATGTTTGTATGTGTGTAGGTACGTAGGTTTCAATGTGGCTTGGTACATTTGTATGTGTATAGGTAGGTTTGAATGCGTATTAAGACATAAATACAGCCAACCTACATACATGTAGATAACATCATAAACATAGGAGTAAAAAATTAGGGATTAATGGAGTTACACATTCACTTCTCGCTGTAATATCACTTAATGCAAGATCCATCATATAATATATATATATATATATATATATTTATGTGTGGGTTCATCATGGAACTCAATAAAAGTGAGAAACTAGCGAACTAAATCTTAGAACATTCATCTAATATTATGATGCACCTCTTATGTTCTTAGATACTCTACATCTTACATGACCTAACAAATCCAAAAAAACCTAACACCCCCCCCATCCAGGCTAAAAAAACCTACACCCCTACCGAGAGAAAAAAGCCCTGAAAACCCCTCACCCCTGCCAAAAAACCTAACCCCACCCCCCTAAAAACCTAAACTTTCTCAAAAACCTAACTCTAAAAGCTAAACTAAACCCAAAGGCTAAATCAATAATTATTTTTTATTTTTATGACGAAGAGTGCTAGATAAACATTTTGGTTTTTGTAATTATTTTTTCCTGTTTATTTTGGTTTTATAACTTTTGTATTTTTTTAATATTTTTTTTAACAAAATTTTTGTCTTGCTATAAAGTTATGATGTAAATGATCGAGGGTAAACAGTAAGATGAATGAGAGATGATCAAGGGCTAGAAAGGGGTTCCCCAGTTCATTAGTTTTTTGGTTTTTCCTTTTGAACCTAAAAGTAAGAGGGCCTATTACTCATACTCCGTTTGTTTAACCCATAATATCTTCTTTTTTTGGATCTGTTTTAAGAAAACCAGATATATGTGTTTCGTAATCAGCCCAATACCAATATTTTCTTTTGAAAACCTGTATCAGTTTGAGAACTAATCGTTAAGGTCGAACGTCACATCAGTAATCTTGGTCGAACAACAAGGCGTGAGGTGGTGAGGGAGCAATTCGTGAATCGATTGAACAACATTGCGTGAGGGCTATTTAATTAAATAATATTGGGGGTTTTATTCAATGGATTATCATTGAATAGAGAGTATAATTTACGAAGAATTGATTAACAACTTTGCTTTGAAGAATTTAAGGAGAGTCATTCGATTTGTTTAACTTTGCTTTTGTTTGTCGTTTGCTTTGTATTTATTTATTGCTATAATAGTTTTCTTTAATTTGTTTATCGTTAACACAATTATCGTTGATTTTTTGAGTTGGAATTATATATAGGGGTCCGATTTTAGTACTCACTTGGGACAATACCCAAAATTTCACAGAAGTGCCAGACCCACAAGTTTACTCCAAAACTTGGAATATTTTTAGCAAATGTGTGCATTCAATATTTATTTAATTTAAATTTGAAACTAAAAGTCATAAATCTTGAGAAGCAAAATAACTGAGATAACTGATAGTGTATACTGATTTACATACCATAGCTATAGCATCCGTCTTTCAAATAAGGGTTCTCCGTAGCATGATGGTACTGGCCGCAATTCCTTGTATCTACTGGAGTACCATTATAAATATCCAGTGTGCCTTCTTCTGGGGTCACCTCATTACAACATGTAAAGCTATCCAAACTTGTTAGAATCCACAGAAGTGATACGGGAATAAAAGAGGAATTCCTGAATATAATTGGGTCAGAAGATCTTCCTTGGTTATATGAAGTTTTATCCACCAGGAAGGCGTACCCACAAGCTTCGCCCTCCCCTTTTCTTTCAAAGCTTGTCAAGTTAATGTTGTATGACTTGAGACAATGAGGAACTGCAGTTTGGCAACATCGGTTTCCAAAACATGTGTTGCTTTCTTCAAGTACTGTAACATTGAGACCGCAAGCTGTTGAACACCCTGTGAGCACACTCCCATTATCCATCAATGTAGCAGTACCACACCCCTCATAAACAAATGTATTGTCTTGTTTGGAAAACAAGAAGGGGCGCCCACTAAGATCGACGCCCATAATCTCACTGCTATTGTTTTTGCAATCCGTGCAGGGGCGGATCTACGGTAGTAACGGGTGGTTCCGCGGAACCACCCGAGTTTCGAAATTATAGTGTATTTATATATAGAAAATAATAAAGGAACCACCTTATAAATTATACAGGAACCATCTTAAAAACATATAAAGTGCTTGCCTGGATGGTAGTTTGTGGGTTTTGTAACCCGGAGGTCGCAGGTTCTATTCCCGTTTTTATAGTTTTTTTTTTGTTTCTTACTAAGTTACCCTAACTGATGTTAGGGTTTTTTTATAACAAACATAAGCAAACAGCGCCTCTCTTCACAAACAGGCAACACCAATCGTCCACCGCCGTATATGACTACCGTAAGCCACTGACCACCGTCCACCGCCGTCCGCCGGCGCCAACAGCCTCCCTCAGCCACTCCCGCTGCCCGCCTGCCCTGCACAACCCCTGACCAACCAGTCTATCAGCCACTCACTCTATCAGTCTATCACTCTATCAGTCTATGATCTATCACTCTATCAGCCACTCAGCCCGTCTTTGATCCCCGTCCTCCTGCCACTGCCTACTTTTACTCGGAGTCTCGAATCCTCCCACTTTGAAGGTAATAATTCATTGTTAAATGTTAATTGTTCATAATTGTTAAGTGTTAACTACTTAATTGTTAAGCTATTTGTTAAATTTAGTTTTAGTTTGTTAGATTATTGGTTTTAATTTGTTAGTTTGTTAGTTTTTGTTAGTTTCTTAGTTTTAAATTTGTTAGTTTGAAATTGTTGATTTGTAGGTATTTTGAATATGAAGAAATATTATCAAAGTGAACCATCGAACCTTGGATCATCATTTTCAAGTAGTAAACCATTAAAAATAAATTTGGATGATCTACCATGGGATCCTTCCGAAAGGCAACCAATTTCATCTTATCACCCAAGTCAAAAAGATGAAATTAGACGGGCATATCTACTTAGAGGTCCATGTCAACCAACCGGGCATGATTGTCCTCTAACAAATTTTAGTGGTAAATTAAGACGCTTTAATGAGAAATGGTACACTAGTGAATTTGGAAATTGGTTGGAATATAGTGTCAAAGCGGATAAAGTGTATTGTTTGCATTGTTACTTGTTTAAGGAAAGTGGACAAAATGATGCATTTCTAAGTAAAGGATTGCGATGTTGGAATAGGTGTCAAGAGAAATTTAGCAATCATGTTGGAAAAATCAATAGTTTTCACAACAAAGCACGTAAAAAGGGGAAAGACTTACTTAACCAAGCTCAGTCTATACCTGTGGCCATTGATAAGGGAACAGATCTACATAAAAAACAATATAGAATCTGATTACATGCTTCGGCTAGACTTACCAAAGCATTGTTGAATGGTTCATTAGCTTTTCGTGGTCATGATGAGTCTGAAGAATCTCTTTACAGGGGAAATTTTATTGAGTTCTTAAAAGTGTTTGGAGAACTAAGTGAAGAAATTGGTAAGGTTATATTGGGTAATGCTCCCGGGAATAATCAAATGACGTCTCCATCAATCCAGAAAGAACTTTGTAATTGTTTTGCAGAAGAAGTATTAAAGAGGATATTTGCAGAACTTAATGATGATGTCTTTTCCATATTAGTTGATGAATCGAGAGATATTTCTAAAAAAGAACAAATGGTCGTGGTTTTAAGATATGTTGATAAATTAGGATTTGTGAAGGAGCGATTTATTGGCCTTGTTCATGTTATGGAAACAACCGCGTTATCTCTTAAAGCTGCAATTGATGACCTATTTGCTCGCCACAACTTGAGTATTGGTAGGGTAAGAGGCCAAGGATATGACGGTGCAAGCAACATGTCCGGTGAGTTTAATGGTTTGAAAGCTTTAATTTTGAAAGAAAATTCTTCGGCATATTATGTTCATTGTTTTGCTCACCAACTTCAACTTGTTGTTGTGGGCCTTGCAACCAAACATTATGAGATTTACAGACTTTATAAAGAATTATCAAATTTAGTAAATGTTGTTGGTGGATCTTGTAAAAGAATAGATTTGTTAAGAGAAAGTCAAAGAGAAAGTTTGGAAATGAATTCGGAAGTTGAAACCGGAAGTGGAAAGAATCAAGAATTGTCACTTGCAAGAGCTGGGGATACACGTTGGAGTTCTCATGAAAAAACAATTCTCCGTTTGCTTACTTTATATCCTTGTGTTATTGACGTGCTTGAATATATAGAAAAATCGGGAGAGTTTTCAAATTACCAAAATGAATCACGTGGGCTTCAAGAATTCATAAAAACTTTTAATTTTGTATTTTATTTACATTTGATGAAATACATCTTGGGTGTTACTAACACATTGTGTCAAGCGCTTCAAAGAAAAGATCAAGATATGTTGAATGCAGTTAAGCTAGTTAAGTTAACTGATGAAGGCCTAAAAAGGTATCGACTTGAAGGTTTTGACTCACTTTTGGAAGATGTCACATCCTTTTGTGAAAAATATGAAATTGAAGTGGTTGATATGGAAGCCGAGTATGTTGACCCGAGATTTAAAAGAAAGAAGACCGGTATCACCAATCGTCATCATTATGTGGTTAATAATTTCAACACGGTTCTCGATATGCAAATTCAAGAGCTTGGAAGCCGCTTTAATGAGGTAACCACTAAATTGCTTACTAATATGAGTTCTTTGAGCCCGTCTTGTAATTTTAGTGCCTTTAGTAAAGTAAACTTGATAAACTTGGCCGAGATGTATCCATGTGATTTTGATTTTGATAAAAAGGATAAGCTTGTATATGAACTTGGCCACTACATTACTAACGTGAAAGAAGATAAGCGGTTTGCCAACTTGAGTGGCTTAGGCGATCTTGCTAAAATGATGGTGAAAACAATATTACACATTGATTATCCGTTAGTGTATCGTTTAATAAAGTTATCATTGGTTTTGCCGGTTGCAACGGCAAGTGTTGAAAGATGTTTTTCTTCAATGAAGAATGTGAAAACGGATTTGCGTAATAGGATGGGTGATGAATACATGAACGATTCTTGCATTTGTTACATTGAAAGGGAATTCCTCCAACAAGTTTCGGTTGAAGAAGTAATGCAACGATTTCAAAAGATGAAGACTCGTAGGGAACAACTATAAGAATTTTTTTTAATTCATAAAGACTATTGTATTGATATTATGTGTTTTTTAATTTCTAATGACGGTGTCTCTTTTATTATTTTATCGTATTTTTATTATGTAATGAACTTTTCCCGAACCATCGAACCGACCCGAACCTCAAACCGACCCGGAATTTTATATACCTGACTCGGTGAAATTGAAACATATAAAAGTAGTGCACCACCCAAAAAAAATTCCTGGATCCGCCACTGAATCCGTGATCCTTGGCGTACTAACAGTGACTGTTTGATTCACCAAGTTTACACTCAAGACTTCGAGATGGTTAAGTGCTGGTAGAGAAGGCCTGGAGGAGTTGCAATCAACGTTGTACCATTGGTTCACGGAACAATCCGCTCCGATTCCAAAAGGGTATGGAATCATCACGTTCCCGCATGTATCATTGCACCCTGTCTTTGTGAACTTCTGACTTGCAACGTATGTTGATGTTATTGAAAGGAAAATGAGAAAATGGTAAGCTTTGAATAACTTCATATTTTCGAAAGAACAATGACTATACCAGAAAACGTAAGAGGTGTTTATGCTTATAGATTATAATGGTGGGAATGATTGAAGGAATCTGCCGAGAAATAAACACAAACTTGGAATGTATATCTTTTATTTTATTTTTTAAGTTCACGTACGAGGACGGAAACAAGGGATTGGTGACAGAACTACTTATGTTGTTTATTTTATAAAAAAAGTTAAGGATGAAATTGTTTTGTGTGTCCCATTTTCAATGCCACTTTGCAGGAATATGGTTTTTAATTTGATAGCCTCAATATAAAAAAATGGACTCTTAATATATTTTATTTCCACGTTTTCTGTATTGCAATGTAAACCGAGATTTCACAATATGAAAATGCTTTCGGTCTTTTTTCTTTTTCAAAGTGGGTTTTGAACCATCTCCGGCCACTATGATTAAACATATGTGATCAAGGGCTAATGCAATCGATGTGCATGAATGTATAAAAACGGAAAAACTTTCGTTTAGGTTTCTCTCGGTGATTATATATACACACTATATAGTGCACACATAGTGAAAGATCCTGTTAGATCCGTAGATTGAGATGGTTTGGACATGTAAAGAGAAGACAGATAAGAGAGTGGAGATTGAGATGGTTTGGACATGTAAAGAGAAGACAGACGACGAATCCTGTTAGATCCGTAGAAAACATTACTATAGAGGGGAGGAGGGGTAGAGGACGACCGAAATTGACTTGGGATGAGAGGATTAGGCATGATTTGATAGACCTAAACCTCTCCGAGGACATGGTTGAGGATAGGAATTCGTGGAGAAGTAGAATTAAAGTTAAGGATTTTTAGAGAGAATTGAATACCTTAGGGCTTAGACTTAACTTATTTAGGTCACATACCATAATGGTATTTCCCTTACATATTTTATTATTATTATTATTAGCTTTTATATTGCGGTTAAACTGTGACCTTTTTATTAATATTATTATAATTAGTAGTAGTTTTTATATAACGGTTAAACTTTGATTTTTTTTTTTTTTTTTTTTTGCTTCATACACATGTTCTTAGAGCCGAGGGTCTCTCTGGAAGCCACCTCTTTATTCCTTTGGATAGAGGTACAGTGTGCCTACATCCCACCCTCCCCAGACCCTACCTATAGCTCTGCTATAGCGTGCCTACAACCATGGCGAACATAGCAGATAAGAGAGTGGAGATTGAGATGGTTTGCCTACAATAGCTCTGGTACAGTGTGCTATACCATTATGGTTTGCCTACAATAGAGCCGAGGGTTTGCCTACAATAGCTCCCCAGATAAGAGAGTGGAGATTGAGATGGTTTGCCTACAATAGCTCCCCAGACCCTACCTATAGCTCTGGTACAGTGTGCCTACAACCATGGCGAACATAGCAGATAAGAGAGTGGAGATTGAGATGGTTTGGACATGTAAAGAGAAGACAGACGACGAATCCTGTTAGATCCGTAGAAAACATTACTATAGAGGGGAGGAGGGGTAGAGGACGACCGAAATTGACTTGGGATGAGAGGATTAGACATGATTTGATAGACCTAAACCTCTCCGAGGACATGGTTGAGGATAGGAATTCGTGGAGAAGTAGAATTAAAGTTAAGGATTTTTAGAGAGAATTGAATACCTTAGGGCTTAGACTTAACTTATTTAGGTCACATACCATAATGGTATTTCCCTTACATATTTTATTATTATTATTATTATTAGCTTTTATATTGCGGTTAAACTGTGACCTTTCTATTAATATTATTATAATTAGTAGTAGTTTTTATATAACGGTTTAACTTTGATTTTTTTTTTTTTTTTGCTTCATACACATGTTCTTAGAGCCGAGGGTCTCTCTGGAAGCCACCTCTTTATTCCTTTGGATAGAGGTACGGTGTGCCTACATCCCACCCTCCCCAGACCCTACCTATAGCTCTGCTGTCGGTGGGATTTTACTGGGTATGATTGATTGATTGATTGATATAGTGAAAGATCCATAAATTTTAGTCTGTTGAGACAAAAAGTAAACACTAAATTTAAGTAAAAAAATATAAGCAATAAAATAATAATTCATGATCAAATATAAATACATTTTAACATGAAAACAATAAGAACAAAGCCGATGTTATTATAAGGTTAATGTT
The DNA here is from genome assembly GCF_021521415.1 of Bidens hawaiensis. NCBI lineage: Eukaryota > Viridiplantae > Streptophyta > Magnoliopsida > Asterales > Asteraceae > Bidens > Bidens hawaiensis. The sequence continues at coordinate 434,340 of NW_027492686.1, read as the reverse complement.
TATAAGTGTTTGTTGTTATTTGTTTTTTATATTTGCTTATGTCTGATTACAAGACGTTATAACTATTTATTGATTTATACACTACAAAAAAATTGGTCTATTGCAACCTTTATTTCACAAAAAAAAGTTTCATTAGGTGAAGTTGCATTAGACCTGGTGCAACTTTTTTGTTATATATTGCAACTGTTTCTTTCAAATGCAACCCTTTAAAAGCGTTGCATTTGAATAAAACAGTTGCGTTATCTAAGAAAAATGTTATACTAGATCTAATGCAACTTCAACTAATGCAGCTTTTTTTGTGAAATAAAGGTTGACTTAGGTCTATTTTTTTGTAGTGATATTTTCTTGTTATTTAGGTTTTTTTTGTTGTTGTAAATATTTTATGTTATTTGTTTTTCCCTAGATATGATTCTTTTCTTGTTATTATTAGGTTTTTTCTTTGCTATTTAAATATTGTTTATATAGATTGGTATTGTAGTTAATTGATATTGTTTTCTATGTTCTATTTTTGATAGATAGGTATTATTTTCTAATGTTTTTATGTTAAAATTTTTTTGTAGTGGGCACTCCCCTAAAATAAACTAAGTAAAGAAACATAAGCAATAAAATTTATCCAGCTGATAAACTAAAACAAAACACATATAAAAATATTGTCCACATTAATGTCTCGCCAAGTAATTAACAACTTTCAATGCTTAAGATACACCTTATATAACTTGTAAGAAAGGGACAAACTTGCCCATTAGAAAAATGTCTTGAAATAGTTTCAACATTGCCGTCAACTTTACTCAACTTTTATAAATTTAAGAAATAGTTATTACTTTGGACCTTTATCTTTACCTATATGTTCATTTAAATTTTAATTGTAAATAACTTTCCATCAACGATTATCCAACGATCATAACTTTTTCATACGTTAATAATTTTTATAAAAAATTGCACTATAAAAATGAGCATTTTATTGTATTTAATTTGGGTATAGTATTGCTATAAGTTTTCAAATAAAAAAAATTAGCATATTATGTATGGGTGTTCAGTTTTTAATGGTTTCTAAGTTATACAGTGAGCCAAACCATTAGTTTGATTTTTTCTTATTGAGAACCGAAACTGAACCGTATAAACTTTAAACTAAATCGTTACTAATGGTTTGGTTTCACGAATTGAGCTTCAATAATAAGTTTACCGTCCGGTCCGGTTTTTTATGGTCAGTTTTCTGCATAAATCATAAACCAAACTGTTTGCTATGGTTTTTTGCCTCGTCTTAGACTTTAGGATTGGTGCTTATATCCAAAAATTTTAGAGACCTTTTATAAACACGCAATGGATTTACTTGCTACTAATGCAAGCCCGTCTGGCCGTCTTTGTTATATTATATCTCTATGATCAGTGTACTGAGGTGTGATTTAAGATGCATTTAATAGGTATAATTTGGCAATTGTTATGCAAGCGTCATCAACCCCTTTTCTTAATTCGGCCACCCAACCTGTACATGTGATTATGCAAAAAAATACAAAAGATAAGCAACAGCATCATGTTCTGAAGGAATATGAATATCCATCCAATAAGTAAGCCAACAATAAAAATAACCGGTCGGAAGGAATCCCTAGGCAAAAAGGACACAAAGTTGGAGCTATTGTTTGTAAGAATAAATTACTAAAAATTAAAAGGAATTCAAATGAATTCTCTAACGGGTCGAAAAAAAATTGTAGAAATAAAGGGCACAAAGTTGGAGCTACTGTTTTTAGGCATAAATTACTGAAGAATACAGTGCTGCAGATTGTGGTGTGATCAATGTTTTAACAACCGTATTTAGCTCCTTCCGGGGTTTAACCGAGGTTTAACCGGGTTAACCTTGTTATATTATATAGATGTAACTTCAACTCAAAAAATATCACAATAGTATATGATTCCATAATAAGTTACAATCCAAAAGTTAATCTATAAAGAAAAAAATAATACAAAAGAATTCGACTTTCAAAAAATAATCCAAAAGTTTATTCGTTTCGATGTTAATCGCTAGGTTAAAAGTTGTTTTTAAAAAATATGGGCTGAAAAATATCAAATATCGCTTGGGGTTAGAATTGGTTTACTGATTTCAACCGACATTTTAGAAAAAAAAAACCGCCGGTTCGATGTTCTAGCAAACCGTCGAAAAATACTGGGCTCAAAATAACGGTAAACTATGCAAAATCAGGTATGTTTTAAAAAACCTAGGTGTGATGTTTGGAGATTCCTAGGTAAAAATATGGGAAAATTCCAAAATAACCAACCTTGACCAACTTTTCTAACAATGGCCATCAAATTTAGTCGGATCCGACGTAAACCGTTTCTGACCCGATGGATTCATCTACCTTATAAGAAGTCGCCACGTGTTCTAATGTATGATCTTCCGACGAAAAACAAAGTTTTTCCGTTGTTCGTCGTAATTGTTTTTCGTCTTTCAACATAGTTTTTTCTAACTTTATCTTTTACATCTCAAACCCCAAAACATCCATAACTAACCCACATCTCCATCTTTCTTATTTCTTCACATAATGAAGCAAATCCATAGGGTAAATCACATAGTATTTCAGGAGAACACAACCATTGTGTTTATTTTCTATGAATCACATTTGCTTTTGAGAAATGCGCACAAGAAAGTGACGAACCCATGAGTTCAATTTAGAGAAATTTGATGGAAGATTAATCCGTTGGTAACGGAACTAAACCGTCGGACTGACTTTTATTTTTGTGTGGCTCCTTCACGAATGCGTTGGAAAAAAATCCAATCAGTCAGACCCGCTGGAAAAATGGAAGATGTTACGACTTCTGATAGATCACATTAATACGTTGCATCAGTTTTTTGTTTATGTCGGATCCGATGTTATATTTTGACTATTTTAGGAATTGTCTGAAAAATATGGATAAAAGTGAAAAACCTTGCTCAAAATTAGCTATTTTGGATATTTTCTTAAAATAAAAAAGAAAAAGGTTTTACTTTTTACAACAGGGAATGCAATAAGAAAGTTGAAATGAATAAAAGACACGTAAAATATAATGAATTGGTTAGGAATTGTGATTGAACAAATATATTTTGCAATTCGCATTAACAAAGTAAAGTGATAATACAGTTTAGCAATAGCATAATTATAGCTTTAATCGAGTCCACCAAGATACCACTAGCTCCAATATTAAAACACTTCCCAGTGAATATAACATTGCATGCCTGAGTATTATTAAATAATTTCACACTTTGAAGCCTTAGTTTACGTGTTCCTTCACCCTTTATCCGACCACATCTTGACTAATTCAACAATGGCGGCATCCAGAAGGTCTTCCATTCATAACTACACGTTTCAGACTTCACAACCATTTACACAAAAACAATTGTTTGATCATGCTTTTTTGAAAGTCCTTTATTCATAACATAAAACAAAAGCAGTTAGAAACGAATTCCCACCCTTTTACCCGCTGGTTTTTGTTTATTTAACCATTAAATGTGTATCTTGGTAACTTGGTTGTTTTGTGGTTCTGGATAGTATCTAAAGTATATATTTTGTATAAGATAATCAAGATAATTAGACTATATCTCCGCGTCCTTGGTGCCCTTAATTGTTACCTCATTTACCATTTACCACATAATATTTTTACAAACACCCTAAAACCTCAATTTCTTCTTCAACCCTACAAATATCATTACCCTTTTTAATTTTCACCTCACCACTTACCCAATAAATACACTATTTAAAAAATTATTTTTTCACTTTGAGCCCACCTTTTCATAAAAACCAAGATGTATATATATATATACACACTAGCAAAAGTGCCCGAGCGTTGCTGCGGGTTCACGCAAATTATCTCCTCGTACTGATTTGTAGTGTACAGTGCGCTGTGTAATGAGTTATCACTTATAAGTGAAATCCTAACTTTGTCACTAAATCACCTTCATATTTTAACACCTGCTGCCGCAAACATGTCAAAGCAGGCCCAAAACAAATTTTGTACGAAATAAACAATTCTTTTACAAAATCTAAATTGGTCACCACCCCGTTTTTTACCCGAATCAATTTGGTAATTTTAAAAAAATGACACGTTTTGACCAAACTCTTGCTCACCAACTGGCAGACCCAACACAACTAACATTTGTAAGCCAACTTTCTTAAAGAAGTGTTCAAATGGCACTGTACAAATATGATCCAAAAAAAACATCATTTGAAGCTCTCAACCTGTTACGAACACACTGTTTATAACATCTTTTTAAATCTTTGCACCCAAAACCTCCATTCTTCAAAATTTAACCCTTTCAACTTTACATTCGGCACCGGCACAAAACACTTTAGCCATGTTTTGTCACTATACTCACCCTCTTCTCCATTTTTGGTACCTACGATTACCCATCAATATACGTGTTTATTTCACAAAATAACAAATAATAAATATCTCACTATACGAAGCTTGCCACCAAGCCCGAGTTCTTCAATGAACGTCACCGTGCTTGGGATAGAAAACTCAAGAAAATTGGGCCCCACAAACACAATGAATTTAAAACACAACATTTTTCATATTGAATTTATAAAATATAAAACTATTTAGCATACCTGCTACATATTGCTACTGCACCTGTCCCAGCAGTTTCGGTTAGGGTAGCCCCGCTAACAACATTCAAGAAGATCGACTGTAATTTACAACCAATATTTAGCTAATAATAATAATAACAATATAACAATATTAATAATAAAAGAAAATTATGAGCCATTTTCCTTGTAGCATATTAAAAGAAACTACAACTTATATTTGATTGGAGCTTGAGACTGGCTTGCTTCATAAGAACCTAAATAAAGACATAAAATATTAATAAATTTTAATTAAATTTGAAAAAGATTATTTTTAATGATTACTTACAGCAATAATCATGTCAGCTCGGCCTGCTTGACTTCCATTCACTTGCCTAGAAAGAGAGGACCCAGTTGCACATGGCGCCTGCAAACAAATTCTTCTAAACTTTTATCTAAATGATTACTTTTTGTAGAATGACCTGTTTAATTAAATGGGGTGTGCTCCTTTTGGCCAGTTTAATCAAACGGGTCATGTTTGAGTTGACCTGTTTAACCCTTTTAGTTAACCAGGTCAACCGCCGACCTGTTTAGTTTTAACATGTAGACGAATTAATTAACCCATTTTTTTGCAACCCAACAATTCATATAAAAGATTCACAACTTGATTATCACCCGCCAACCCATTTAAACACCTTTATATGACCATGTTCGGATCACATGATTTTTAGTATGTGAATTAGGGTTGGTGACTTTAATGCGAATAAAAATATGGGTCGTGTTCGAGTTGAGCAATTCAACCAACCAACCTGAATTTCAACGACAAACGTGCGGGACCCATCCATAATTACAGCAATTGCCAGACCTGCCAAGAATTCTGAATCTGAACGTTCCTCACTCAAGAAAATCTCACACAGATTCTTGACAGCTTGTAGTCCACATGGCGTCATTTCAAACACACCGAGCTGAAAAATAAAGCAAAACATAACTAATTCTCAATTACCCGAATATACTTGATTTGATACAAAAAATAAAAGTAAAATACCTCATCAGTGGATCCACTTGAATCCCCAAAGAAGACGATGAGAGGAATACTGATCACACCATATAATCACAAAATATCATTATAACAAAAGGCTTATATAGTATTTTTTTAAAATATTTCATAGAAACTATAAAGCAAAAGGGTACCAACTATAACACTGCATCAACAATATGCTCCAATACACGCGATCTAGCTATGTCTCCCGACTTTGTTACATGCCCGGTTTGACCCAAATCAAAATATATTTTTCAGTCCAAACTAACAAATTACTAATCAATGAAAGAGTATAAAAGGCTCGTTTTTTTACTCACCCAAAATAAAGGTATGTCTGTTTTGTTAGCGAAACAAAGCAATACATTCTTTAACGTGTAAACATTTAATATCCACATCATATCTAACAAAAATGGATTTTTCAGAGTTTTATAAAAAATTAAACATAAATCTAACCTAATAGATACCTCCCGCGCAATCGGTAACTCCCGCCTAATGAACCATTTTAATAGAATCAATTATTAGAGCATGTGGCGAGAGCGCCTGAGCTTTTACTAAAATATCCTGAAATCATAATTAGTAGTTATAAGTTATAAAACATGTTCATTAACCCGGCAACTAATTTAAAAAATTATGAAACAAAACAAGCACCTCTATGTCAGTAAGTACTTGAATATAGGAACACCTCATTTGTGTTGATTTCCACACGATCTGTTCAGTTTCCATATTGCTCAACAGTCTATATCAAAATAATTTTAAGAATGTTATCAATCTAAGCATTTAATATATTTAATTTTTAATATTTATAATGGAAGTGGATTTGATCTGTTCATCAACTAATAAACCCATCAATTTCAACCAATACAAACTATGAACTAATTAGTTTACCAATTCAACTACTAACATCAACAATATGCTTCACTACGCCCTAAAACACACAAGTTTCAATAGCTTCTACACAAATCCAACAATCATCTGCAGTTATAATCAATTATTACAACGAACCTGAGCTAGGGATGCAACATCCTCGACACCTCGAAGCAATTCTTGTACCTGAAAACATAAACATCACACATTTTTCTTTTAAATAATTCTGTTGAAAATAAAAGCATATAATAGAAGAAATGTATCAGACTAATTTTAGTCAACCATTTTACACCAAATTTCTATATAATCACTACAAATATTTTGAAAATCATATTATTGACATCTTTATATGATTTCGGCATTGAATATAAAACAAAGAATATGCATACTGGGTAGAAAAATCCAACCTTGCAAAACCTGCGTTAACAATATAAATAACAATTAGGTTTAGATTAGGTTTTGGACATGACAAATAGGAGGAGAACATGATCACGCACCTGGCTAATGATAACGAAACCTCGGATAGCAAACATGGGGCATATTTAAAGTAGAGGGCCAGTAACCAAGCATTGATTGAATTTCGGTTGCTACATGATGTGAATCACTCCGATAACATGTAGGTTGATTGCTACAAACACTTGGTGTGCAATACTCCAAACCAAGTCTAGTGAACACATACTTTTTAAACCAAGTCAAAAACACATAACCTTCCACCACATGAAACAAGTGACCGACAATTAGCTTCTTAAAAGTTAAAACCATTTGTAACATTTCCACAAACACTTGGTGTGCAATATTCTAAACCAAGTCTAGTGAACACATACTGTTCAAAACCAACTCAAAAACACATAACCTTCCACCACATAAAACAAGAGCAAGTAACAATTAGCTACTTAAAAAGTTAAAACTATCTGTGACATTTCCACAAACACCTGGTGTGCAACCAGCTAAACTACTTACAAACTCTATCATACAACTATACAAGCATCATAAGTTCATAAACAATGTAATTACACCACCATAAACCCTAAATCAACTGAAACAAAACAAACTCAACAACTTACAGAAACTTGTTGTGAGGTGACGTCATCAAATTCGCCACTGCTGTTGCTGACCCTTGTGACAATTGAACATGTAGATTGTAACTTAGGGTTTAACAAATTGAATGAATAGGATCAATTGAACCAATTAATCAACTGAAACTGATTGTTGAGGAGCCCTGGCTCACCAGTTAGCAATTGCAATCAATTGCGGAGATTGTTGAAACAGATTTTGAACCAGAAATCAATCAGTCAAGAATCAATGAAAGAGATTGGGGGATATGGAAGGTCGCAAGCATTCAGTTTTGTAACATATTGTAGCATTCAATTTATGCCCGGTGACATGAACGGAGAATTGTTAATGGGCCGGAGGTCATAAATATAACGACGTCTCCCTTTTTAATTTTAACGGTATCTTAAAAATGTAAAATGACTATTATGTCCATCTAAAATGTTTTATATGTAATATATAATATAGATATAGATATAGATATACATATACATGCCCTTGTGTATGAGCAGGGCTTCTATGCATGAACACCCTCCAAGGACTTATCCATTAAGGGCCCACTGGAGACAGTCTTACAAATTATTGTTTTAAGGCAAATGAATTCTTAAAGCAATTATGTCCCCATTGTTCAATAGAGAGATGCGCTTTGGGTTTTTAGCGAATAACTTCCCAAGATACAATGAAGCAACTGGTAGTTTACCTTGTCAACAGTGCTAAGCTTATTGAATTTACTGAGTTTTCTAGGATTTCAAGTGAAATCATATCGAGTTCGTAGCATGATTATTTTGCAATATGGTACATTAGAGAAAAAAAAGAGTTTATAACTAAACGGATTTCTTGTGATGTGACATTGAAACAACAACCAAATACATAACCAAATTCAGGATTTGTCCATACATTAATTAATGACATATATAATCAGCGATCATTTAATCTGTCAAAAAATACTGGTATAAGTTAAAGATTATTCTGGGACCTTTTATTTATTGTCCATATATGTTTGAATGCTGAACAAAATCGTTAGTGACAACAACTTATGTTGTCGTGCCAAATTTGGTTAAATGATTGCATTGTAACCTAAATTCGTCTATCATTAAAGGATTGGAATTTATCAATTGGATGCAAATGAATCGGGGGTGCTTTGAAAAACCTGAGGGGTTGCCTTTTATAGGCAACACGAATCTGCAATTCCACAGGATCTGTAATATTCGTTAATTTTCAAACCCGATACCCAACCCGTTTTTGTTTTCAATGTGATTTTAAGCATTTATAATCAATGAAATGTTGGATGTCTATGTTTTAATCATGTTATATATTGGTAATTGATACTAAGTTTTAATCAATGAAAATTGTTACCTCAAAGCGTTACTTATACTGTGTTACGTATTTAAAGCGTTTGAAAACTCGTATAACCTAACTCGATATTTGGAGTCCCTAATAAGTTACGTATATGTATTTTGCATATACATTATAAGTTGTAACTCATAAGTGTGTTTCTTTCATAAGTGTGTAACGATATACATAACATGTAACCAGCCTAAGTACTATACCTAATTAATTATTGTAGCAAATGTTTCTTCACATATCTTATAAATACAATATAATAAAACCGAAAAGACCCCCTGAAGCTGTTCACCCCACCCCCTTTCCCCTTCTCCAAGTTTTACAACTTTTTACAAAAACAAAATTTCCTAAGTTAGCCCATTCAAATCTTGTTATTTATATGAGACTATCATCCCCTCCTTTTCTTTTGTACCATTATAATTCTTCTTTGGAATTCAAAGAAGAATTTATCTTCTCCTCTCTCCCTTTCTCATCTTCATCTTCTTCATTTTTTCTTATTGTTACTATTTTGTAAAAAATCTAGGTAATCAAATTGTTGTATAACACTAGTTGTACTATCTTTAAGGTTTCTTTTATTCTTGTCATCTTCTTCATTTATATGGTTGAAAATCCATCATATATTCATGTCAAGGATCCCACATAATCTATACACAATGGTGTGTGTTGTGCAGGAGATAAAGAACTAAAGGTTGGCAGATGATCTTCAATGGTCACACCTTAACAAGGTTTTTACATTCATTGTAACTTCAGTTTTATTTATAATTTATTTTATACAATAACTATAAGTGTTTGATTATACATATGCTTTTATTCATCACCCCATCAATGACTTATAATTTATTTCTATCAAAAACCATTTTAAAATGTAAAGGACATTAATAATAATGATTCAGAATTGACATAATTCTTAGCCAACAAAGGTTAAGCCATAACTTTATCATAACAAATTGAAATGGTGAAAAAGCAAAGCCTATGAATAAACTCATTGAGTTGTGATTCTAATAACGTTTCATTTGCATTTTAATTCATTTTTATGACTCCATATTTAGTGGTTAAATTAAAATTAGTGCACAGATCAGTACCCTTTTAGAAGACTTGCTGTTTTATACAATCTCGGGTCCGAATCCAACCAAACTTTCTAAATGAAAGTTGTTCCTAACACATTGATTTAGTTAACTGGAGTTTTTTTTTTTATATTTTGGGGAATTATTTCATAGTTTGTAAAAATTATCTATACTGTGACAGCAAGCTGTCAAAATTCTGTTTTCATAATTCTTTTTCTTTTTCAAGTACATGTTATCATATCATCTTACCATTATAACCCTTAGTTAAATTATTCGTCAAACAAAAACTAAAACTATCTTTATTACATTTATTTAGGGCTTACACGTTAGGACATTCACACTCTTAATCAATATCTTAATGTTTCAACCCACCAAATTCAATGTGAGTTTACATACCCCTTTTTCCATCCTTAGATTTTGGGGTAGCATGTATAACTTATTCAATTTACTCATGTTTTATTTCTACATCCATTCAAAACACAATTCAATATATGTTTGTGTGTGGTTATTGCATGCTCCATGATTATGTTCTATGTGCTTAAATGCTTATTTTATGTTCTGTGGTTGGTATTTCATCCTCATCTATTCTCATCTAGTATGACCAAACATTTACCCAGGTACATTGATTTTGTATCAACAGGAACGAATCCACATATATTTAGTTGTTTACACTTTCATTTCATAAGAATTGTAATGCTCATCATTAACATATGAATTGTGGTTTTTATCTCTATATATCTCAACTAAAACTTATGTATTCTCACCAACATTCGTGTTGACAAACTCTATTTTTATACATGCTATAAGTACAAGTAATTGACATTTTTCAAAATCGAAGAAATTAGTTTTACCTTAGGATATTATTCAAGATACAAAAAAACGTGATGTAGTTGCTTCTTATGTTGAATTTTTGTATTTGTATAATGTTAATGAAATTAAATAATTACTGTCGCTTTAATTAGTGTCTTTTGAGCTACCGTCTAATCAATACGTTACGCGCCGGCATGTTCCGCCACCTTTGGACTCGGAGTGACATGGTCGAAATCAAGAATATAGAAGAATTAAGAATTTCATCTTCCATTAATCAAATAGGGTTTGTCCACCCTTAAATGTTTATGTGACTCGATGTGTTATATAGGTCTGGTTTAAACGACGTAATGCTTCAAGAAGCATCGTATTCCCAATCAACTGGTTTCTAACTTTAAAATTTTATACATGACCCTTCTATTAGTTATATGTCACACCCTGATTCTCGGCTTAGGCGTGTGACCATTAGATGGTACCTTTTTTGTAAATATTTTAGAGTATAGGTTGCAAAGCAGAAGTTTTTTCACTAAATACCCGATAGTCAGTACAAAAGTATTTAATTTGAAAAAGGAAAAATTGCACCCCCTTGTAAGAAAGCGGTGTTTGAGTGTCTTCGGGCTCCCCGGACTCAGGATTTCCTGATGGTTATCCTCATCGAAGGACTGGGTCAACATATGTGGCCTTTAGAGTACCAAACCATTGATGTATATATAAATATACATCTTTTAAGCATCAAATAATCTCTAAAAGCTGCAACTTTTATCGTATTATATAGTTCAAATAACTACTTATCATGTTAAACTATATTTTCAGGTATATCCAAGCCTCAAACGAAGAAACAAATGAAAATGAAAAGAAAATCAAAGAAAGTAGCAAAAACACCCCCATGCTTCACGGAACACGCCCTCATGCTTTCCTGTGCAAGAAAAGACAAAAATCTGCATAAAAAGACAAAATACTTGACAGCTGGACACGGGGCCATGCTTTAGGGAACATGGGATTGTGGCCACCTTTCAGAATAGACAAAAAAAAATATAATAGACACTCAAAAACACGGGGTCGTGCCTCACATAGCACGCCCCCGTGGTGAGTCAGCATGTACGATTTGACAGAGCATTTAATGCGACTGAACAGCTGGACACGGGGGTGTGCCTCACCAAACACGGGCAGTGCCCGAGTGCCAGACAACCTATAAATAGATGTGCATGTTGCATTCAATTGGTGTGCTTGGAGAGAATTCTATACAAGTTTCACTTATAAAACACACACTTTACACTCATATTGAAGATCTTGTGGAGGGTTTAAAGACTTGGAGGTCATCATCATCATCCATCACCATTAAAGAAGAAAGATTCATCCATATTTTGTTAGATTGTTCTAGTTTAATCATGTGTTTGTTATTGTTAGTGCACTGTTTTGTCGTCTCGAGTCTTTGTAATAGTCTTTTGTAATTTTTTATTATTTTAATGTAAAAGGGAATTTATGTAATTATGATCCATTCGCTAGTTATGGCTCATTCGTTAAGGATGTTTAACGATGAGCCCATTCGTTGTTAATTATAGTTCATTGTTTAAGGATGTTTAACGAATGAAACTTAATCGTTATAGGTAGATGTATATCTGTTAAGGATGTTTAACGAATGGACCTTAGTTGTTAAGTATTAGATCCATTCGTCATGGAATGTTGATGAATGGGGTATAGCGAATGAGTCATTCGCTTTAACATGGAAATAACGTACATAAAGGAAGACGAATGAAGGCCATTAGTTACAGGATGTGTAACGAATGGCATCTCGTCTTCTATATTAGGTTGTTCATACCTTACTTAATTTAAATAGTTCTTAAAGTATTTTTCTCCGAGCCGTTACTCTGCTGAATTATTTTCTCAATCACTTTGTCCCTTAATCTATTACACACATATACATATCAGATAACTAGATCCTATTGGTTAATTATGATCAATTAGTAATCAAAGCTCTATCAGATCATATTCACAAGTGATATTAAAGCTCAGAGGTTAGATTGTGTATGTGTTAAAGTAATTTGAAATGAACTGATTGATAATACATTGAGTAATTGTTAATTTTAGATATGAGTTTACGCTTATCGAATTTAGCTGAATTAACATGCTTAGATGTTAATTGGAGGCTGATTTGATTGGAATTGGAGTCGGAATTGAATTTGTGTTCTTTGTGATTGATGAATTGAGTTATTGTGATTGTTGGATATGGATTTGGATTGAGTTTGTGCGGTGTGGAAACAGAGGATTGGTTTTGGTTGATATTTGGATTTCGGGTTTATTTTGGTTAGAAATTGTATGTTTGTATTGGTTTCGGTTTGTCCGTGAGACTGAGACGAACAATTTGATTATTAATTTGCTAGATTTGGTTGAGAATCGAGTGTTTAATCCATGGATATGTGTTCGTCCGAATCATAGTTTGGATCTGGAAAATTTCCAGATCTGGAAATCATAACTTGAAGATTTGAAGATACATAGTTCATTCGTTATGTTAATTCACTCATTCTTTAAATGTGTGATACTCATTCGCTATCGATCCTTATCTAATTCGTGGCACATGTCAAGTTTGTTACAACAGAATAACAAACTCATTCATCACTATAGTTGATTCGTTATAAGTTAATTCGTCAACCACTCATTTGTCATTCGTCAACCATTTGTTACTCATTCGTCAACTCATTTGTTGTCTATTTGTAACCCATCCGTTCACTCATTCTTCATCTATACACTACCTCATTCGTTAAGCTATTCGCGTTTGTCATTCGTCACTGTTTACTTGTCATTCGTTAAGTTACTGTTATTCATTCTTTATCAATCATTGTTAGTGCACGGTTTTGCGTCTCGAGGTCTTTGTATTTATCCTTAACGTATTTGTTGTTTTTTTAATGTAATAAACAATTAAGTTAACTTGTTAGTTCGCTAATGTAAGGTCTAGTTCGCTTGTGTTGTTTAGCGAACTAAGCCTTAAGCTTATTTCCTCCTGATTCGTTAGCGGATGTTAACGAATCAGGGGACGATTCATTATGGTTATTTAAGTTTAATGTATGTAACGAGTTGGGTGTTAGTTCGTTAGGGAATGTTAACGAACTAACCCCATCCTCTATTTATAGGTGAACACTGTTCACGCTTAAGTTAAGTTTTGGAGATAATTAACGAAACTCTGTCTAAATACTCTCTCTCAATCTTCATATACATATTAATATTATTAATAAATCACATATATACAATTAATATATACGTATTAACTATAGATCAATGGCAATAATGAACTAGATCCTTATTGAGGTTAATTTATATACAACTCAGATATGAGATCTGTGTTAGTAGAGATTAACAAGAGATTAAACAAGTGGTATCAGATACTCTTTTGCTCTTGATTGTGACTGTTAATTCGTTATTTTAGACTGTTAATTGTTATTTTATGATAATTCTGGTAATTCGGTTTGATTTTAATTGATTTGAGGTTAAAATGGATTATATGTGAAGGAATTGGACTGGATTTGAGGTTGTTAAGGTATTGGTGAGGTATTGTTCACTGTAATTGAGGTTTGGGTTGTGTTTGGATTGATTGAGTGTTATTGGGTTACGAGGATTATCGAGTTGGTTTCGCGTTGTGATATCGAGTGTTTTGATTATTGATTTGTGCAATTTTGTTAAGTATTGAGGGTGTATTACAAATCTATGTTTCTGGGAATTGTGTTCTTTGTTTCCAGAAATCTGAATATCTCCTTTGAAGATTTGAATATGTTTTTGATTCGTTAAGAATTCTACATAATTTGTTAACATATTCACATTGATTCGTTAACTATCTGACTAATTCGCTATGAGTTATAGCTAATTCGTTAACCAGTTCGCATCAATATTTGATTCGTGTCACTTGTTTAGTGATTCGTGTTAACTAATTCGTGTTACACGTGTCTATCTTGGAAATTGTGTTATAACAACCTGTGCCACGTGGCATTCGGTGTCAGTGTTTGTTACAAACCATTGTAACAACCTGATTCGCTACAAGATTGATTCGTTATCAACTGTAGCTGGTTCGTTATTTAGTTCACTAAGTCTTCTTTAGTGATTCGTTACTGAAAATCTTCTAATTCGTTAAGATTACACTTAGCAACTCGCTAGCCAATTCGTTAGTCAATTCGTTAGTTTGACTTACTGTTGAATCTGATTCGTTGACTATCTGATTCGTAGGATTGATTCGTTAAGTTCAATCTTGGTTTGTTACCTGATTAATCTTATTTCGTTAAGATTTGATTTGTTGGTTACTGTTCACAGTTCGTTACACTGTTTACAGATTCGTTAACATATTTTAAATTTTAAACCTCTAAGTTTGACACTTTTACAATAATGGCTGGTATGTATGCATTAGCTTCTCAAAACATGTTGATGCAACAAATGTTACAACTTGATACCGAGATAGGTTCACATTCGAAGTGTCCTAGGTTGATGAAATTTAGCGATTTTGCTAAATGGGAACCTCGGTTTCGTGCTCATTTAAGTTCCGTTCACCCTGATTGCTCATATTGTCTAGATGAGGTTTATATGGCATCAATGATTGGTGATGATACTATTGGGTATACTCCTAAATCTGTTTCTCAATACTCACAAGAAGAGAAAAAAGCTTTAGAAATGGAGATAAAAGCTTATTCTACTCTTACTATGGCACTGCCCGAAAATATCTTTCATCAAGTGGGTAGTATCAAGAGAT
The DNA here is from genome assembly GCF_021521415.1 of Bidens hawaiensis. Classification (NCBI taxonomy): domain Eukaryota; kingdom Viridiplantae; phylum Streptophyta; class Magnoliopsida; order Asterales; family Asteraceae; genus Bidens; species Bidens hawaiensis. Next base: position 418,911 of record NW_027492686.1, on the reverse strand, counting down.
GTGCTTCTTTATTTCAACATCTGCGTATGAGAAGTATGGGGAACACAGCTGAGAGTAAGAAAGTGATGCTCAAGTTTCAGTTTCGAAACTTTAATCTATTGAAGGGAGAAAAAGTTGAAGAGATGATTACACGGTTTAATCATTTAATTGCTGAAATGGACAAAATGAAATTGGAAATTTCTGAGACTGATAAAATTGACACTATTAAGAGTGTGCTTCCAAGTTCTTACTCGACATTTCTAATGGTTTTGAAAGAGAATGACTATTTCTTGAATGAAGACTTAACTGCACTTGAATTTTTACAAAAGATTGAAGCCAGAGAATATGATCTTAAGTGTCAAAAATCCTCCAAGGAAAGTCAAGATCCTGCTTTCTATGGTGGTAGTATGCCTCTTAGTTCAACGATCTCTCCAATAAATGCTTTTCTTACTCAAGTTGCAAGTGAAAAAGAATCAACTATGTTTAATGATCCAAAAGTATGTTTTTACTCTGCTGGTAATTCTGGATTGTCTGGTGGTTCTGGAAGTTCAACTACTACTAATCCATTTGCTTCACCACCTAATGTTAATATGAAGGAAGCTGAGCAAAACTTTGCTTTTCTGACAGCTTTCATGTCTTCATATGAAAATTTGGTGAGTAGTAAGATTGCCACAAGTGATATAACTGATGAGGACTATGATCAGATAGATCCAGATGATTTGGAAATCATGGATTTAAAGTGGAACATGGCTATGATCGTCCGTAAAGTTAAAAGATTCATGCAGAGAACTGGAAAAGATCTTCCGGCCTTAAACAAGAAATTGGGTTTTGACAAGTTGAAAGTAAAATGCTATAATTGTCAAGAATTTGGGCATTTTGCGAAGGAATGTGACAAACCAAAGAAAGAATACACTGGTTCTCGTGGTCAACATCAAACTTCTTTTACACCACGAGGTATGATGCTGAAAATAAACCATCTACTTCTACATCACAAGCAATGTTGGCAGATGGAAATGATTGGTCACAACGGTTACTATGTAATGATACTCAAGCAAATTTGGCTATGTTTGGGTTACATAAAGATTTTCAAGATGCAAGTGGGAGTGAGATGTCTTCTGATAATGATTCTGGATCTGATTCTGACGACTCTTGCGACAAGCCTCCAACTGTATTTGCTTGCATGGCCAAGATCAATGAGGTTAGTCATTCTATCTCTGCTTCTTCATATGTTAAAGTATCATGTGTTGATTGTGAATCTAACAAACCTAAGTTAGAAGCTTTAAAAAATCACAATGATAATCTTGTAAGAGAAATTGCTTCTCTGAAGGATACTTATCGACAATCTCTTGAATCTCAAATGAGATCTCGAGAAAAGATTGAAGCATTGTCAACAAGTAACCGCGATCTCAAAGCTGAGTTATCTGTAAAAATGACGATTAATGACCAAAAGTTTCAAGAAATCCTGAAACATCGTTCAAAGATAACCGAACTTGAGAATGAGGTTCTTGAGTTGAAGAACAAACTGAGAAAATTTAGAAATTCTTCACTGTTGAATGAAATTATTAAAGTATCTGGTAAACAAAAGGATTCAAAGAAAGGCATCGGTTTTGTTGAAATTCCGCCACCTTTTCACAATGATTACAAAATTAATCCTTTTGCTAAAAAAGAAGAGGATTTGATTGAAAAAGAATCTGTGATTTCTGAAAAATCTAAACCAGTTAAAACAGAAACTGTTAAGACCCAAGTTGCTCCTCAAAAACCTCATGTTCAAAGTAATAAAGTCTTTGTTGAGAATGTTGACAAAGTAATTATCGAAGACGTGTTTGAACCTGAGGTAATACACAAGAACAAGAACATCCCAAGTTCTAATCACATTCTTTGCGAGCCTCAAGAATTTGAGGAAGCTGTGTATGGTTCATTCAAGTCTCAAGTGAAAAAGGAAGAAACTGTGAAACCTAAAACAATGAAGGCAAAGAAATCAGATAAACAAAAGATTTCTGATGAGGACTTAATGCGGTTTATTAATCCTCATAGTTCTAAGCCATCATCCGTTAGAGTTTTCAAGTTGAAAGGAATTGACACAATGTTTACTGAGAAAGACTTTCAAATTAGTATCATTAAACCAGAACTGATTGAGAGTGTATTTCACAATGAAACATCACAAGTTCAAGAACTTGAACGTCTTTATGCTCAAGCAAAAACATCAGTTTCTTCTGATCCATTGACTAAAGCCAAGCAAGTGTTATCACATGCTAAAAGGTTAAATTTGTAAAGTCAACGGGAACAGATACCCTTAAAAGTTTTTCAAATTGCTCTAACTTAGATTTTTACTTGAAAAAGAAATTTGAATTATCTGATGAGTTTTCTAAGAGCATGACCAAAAATGTGAGCCATCATCAATCTTCTCCATATTCTGCTCCAACTAATTCTCAACATCATCGTGTAGACATGCGAAGTTGTTTTCTTTGCGGTCAGCATGGTCATGTAGTGAGAAACTGTAGTCAGAAGAACTATCAGAATCTTCATCCTTTTATCAAAGACAATTCCAAACAGGTTCCTTTGGTAAAGGAGATTCTGAAACGACCTGTTTCGTATGCTGATGAAACTCATATTATGTTCTCTAATGTGAATCCTCGGAAGGTTATTCATGTTAATGAGACACATGGTCAGGTAAAACCAAAGTTTAATCCATATGAGCCAATTTGTAGGAACACGAATTCAAACATTGTTCAAGCAGCTTACTTAAGACGAAAGTTTAGGAAGCCAGTAACTTATTCACAAGTGGCTGAACAACAGTTGAAGTCTGTTCAACTTAATGATAAAAGAGAAAACCAAAAGGTGCCCAAGACTGAGGCTTGGGCTGCCTTTTTGAACTAATCATCTTTACTTTGTGTGTAGGGTACATCCAAGACTGTGTCTGGTGAAAACTGAATAATGGATAGTGGATGTTCTTGTCATATCACTGGGAATCTTGACCTATTTGTGACATCTGCCCGAATCCGACCCGACCCAGGTACCCGTTTCTCTGATCCGATCTCTTTCTTTTATGATTTAATATTTATACTTATATTTTACTTTTAATAATAATATATATTTTTTCCTTCCCGCCTCTTTCTCTCTCTTTCTTTCCGCCGTCCCGTCCCTCTCCCTCTCTCTTTCCGCCTTCTTTTCCCTCTTGTCGCCGTCCCGCCCTTACGCCTTGTTTCCCTCTTTTTCTTCTAACTCTTTGCTTGTCCTTTGTTCCTTCCCGCCTAAGGTTGTCTGCGCAGCTCCACGCGCCAGACCCCTTACAAGGAATCCTGCGTGAAGACCACCTGTTTCAGCGATACGCGAGACGAACTCTTCTCGCAGCGTGCTAAGAATTGTAATTCTTCTCGCAGCGCGCTAAGAACGGTAGTTCTTCCCGCGACGCGCTAAGGATTTGTAGTTCTTCTCGCAGCGCGCTAAGAATCGTAGTTCATCCCTCGACGCGCGAAGAATTATAGTTCTTCCCGCGGCGCGCTAGGAATTTTAGTTCCTCCCGCGGCGCGCTAAGAAATGTGATTCTTCCCGCGGCGCGCTTAGAAATGTATTTCTTTCCGCGACGCGTTAAGGTTGGTTCTGTCTGCCTTCGCGCTCGCGCTCTCTTGACCTTCTGTGTCTGCCTTCGCGCTCGAGCCTCCTCGCGCTAAACCCTTTGAGTTTTCTTCTGTTTAATCTAGCCGTTTGCTTTTGTGTTGTCTTATCTTTTGTGCTGTTGACCTAATCTGCTTTATGTCTGAAAAGTTACTTTCGGCGCAGCATGCGCACCAACCCCATTGGTTGGCAGAAAAAGTGACTGACATTATCTTTTGAGATCTGCTTTTTCCATGCTTGACCAGTACCTTTATCTGATCCGCCCATGCTTTTTACTGTTCCCTGTCAGCCTTTTTCTCTTTTTCCCTGCTGCCATATCTTTTGATATCTTTTACTTGCTTTTGATATCTTTTGTTATCTTTTGTTTTGTCTTGTTCTGTTTGTCTTGGAATCTTTTCCCCTTTTTCTGGATTCATGTCTCCTAGGGTTTCTCTATAAATAATAATGTTAATTTCCTAACACTACACACACAAAGCACTTAAACTCTCCTGTTCTCTCTTGCTCCTTGCTCTCTCTGCCGTCCTCCTCTCTGCCTCCGTCTTCCTCTCTGTTCTACCATGCTTTTCCGGTAATATATATTATATAATAATTTACTTATTAATTATGCTAACTTATAATCAAGACATTAAAACAAATCGTTAAAACAATAATCTTTAATTATAGGTTAACTTTGCTTGTTTGGTTCTTGCTTTACCTATCTTCACACCGATTATCAAGTGAGTAATCTCGTACCTAGTCCCTTTTTATTTTTAATGTTTTGGGATGTTCATGTGTTCATACAAACTTAGAGTCTTAAACTTGTTTATGAACTTTAGTCGCGCAGTATCCCATGTGTTGAGGACGTAGACTTGGCTGTTTATTTGTATGTGTGGATCATTAACCGTCTTGTCGGTCTATTCCGCAGTTCTCATGGTACCATTAGATGAACACGGGAGAACTATCGTTTATGATTTTCTCTTTTGTTTGCACATGCACAGTTTGTCTTGTTTGTGAGCTCAATTGTGAGCACTGGCAGTCTATGAATCTTAGAGTTGGTCCCGATCAGATTACACCCTTGTTGAAAACCAGACATACACATGTTGCGCGCAGATTTATGGTTATCTATGTATTGTATTAAACTTGATTTCTCACCAACACGCAAGTGTTTGACGTTTTATTTTAACACATGTTCAGGTTTGCAGTAGCTGTTTTGGAGCTTGTGGACACATAGGAAGTTTTCTTTATTTTGGACCTAGATTAAAATGTATCAAGACAAGTTTTTGCTGTTCGAATATTATGATTTATAATATATTGATTTATGATGATTTATGTTATCTTATGTCTACTTTGCGCGTGCGCGAATGAATGTATTTATTAAATATTGACACCCAATAGTGTCACGAGTAATGAAACAATATGTGGCGCCCCGATGTATAATCCGCCTTTGGTCGGGGTGTTACAGATTGGTATCAGAGCTCGTTGACTTTAGGATAGGTGGTTAGACGTAACGGCCTAGAATACCTAAGAGTCCCTTCTCGCGCATGAGAGAAATCTCATGTTTGCGCGCTTATTGTTAATTACTTGTTATTTATGAATATGCTCGCGCTTGCGCAGTATATGATTTTATGTTTTATTTCGCGATATTTCGATTTTTGTTGAATTTCGATTTTTATTGATTTTTCTTACATATTCGTTTGTTGGGTTTGAAAATCCGAAAAGTCATGGTGATACATGAATAGTTGATTTTCAATTTCCATTTACGATTATGTTCTGAGGTTGGAGACTTGAAAAGTCATGGTGATACATGAATTGTCAACCTCCAATACTCATTTTCTTGTGTATTTTATATTGAAGATTGAAAAGTCATGGTGATACATGAATCGTCAATCTCCAATACTCGTTTGCTCGTATATTTTAAATTGGGAATTCGGAAAGTCATGGTGATACATGAATTGTCGATTCTTGATTCGAATTTGTTACCTTTATTAAGTCTGCATTTAGGGTCATTTATTTTACTTTAACTTTTGACAGTAACTGACTCCGCGAAACCAAGCTTTTCGAGGTTATACTTTGCGCTAAAACCAAGATATTAACTAAAATAAAACTTTTATAGAATGCCTCCGCTATCAGCTCGCCATCTCAAGAAGAAAGAAGCCGCGCGCAGACGTTCGCAGCAACGTTCCCAGGAAATGGCCGCCGCAATAGCCCAAGCTTTGAGCCAAAACAATACCAACACCTCTGGTTACAACATTAAGTCCTTTAACGCGGGTAACCCTCCAAAGTTCACAGGTCTTGAAGGAGCCACCGTGATGCTCCAGTGGCTTGAGAAAATAGAAAACACTTTCCTCCACACCCAATGCCCCTCAGACAGACGAACCCTATATGCTTCCAGTGTCCTGGAATCTAGAGCGCTTACATGGTGGAATGGAGTAGCCCATGCGCGTGGCGCAGAAGCTGCTTCCAATATGCTCTGGGAGGAATTTAAGGAAATTCTGACGCGAGAATTCTGCCCTCCCAACGAAGTTAAGCGCCTGGAGGAAGAATTCTGGAACTTGAAGCAATACAGCGGTGAAGCGCGCGAGTACGCGACGCGCTTCCATGAACTAAGCCTGCTTGTCCCCTCACCTTGTTACCCCTTCCCGCCGAGCCATAGAGAAATTCCTTGGGGGTCTCCCCATGGAAATTCAAGATTCTGTATGGGCTAGAAACCCAGTTACCCTCTCTGACGCCATCGAGTTGGCCGCTGTGCTCAGCGACAACCATGTCAGAGCAGGAACCCTGTTCCTGCGGGGATCTGAGAAGACCAAACTCACCAAGACTGCCCCTGAACCAACAGAAACCAAACCTGAACCCTCAAACCGTAACAACCTCAAGCGCAGGCGCAAGGCCTATGCGCTTACCACCCGCCCATTGTCCAGCAACCCATCTACCAACCCCCAGTTTACGCGCCTAACCCTCTGTCAACCTACCCAACACCTCCTGTAGTCCACAACTATGCCTTAACCAATCCAGCACTCCCTGCCCCGCCAACTAAGAAACCTTACACAGGAAACCACCCCTTCTGCCCAACCTGTAGACTCCACCACCCACCTCAAGTCCCATGTCGACTTTGTACCCGATGTGGCCGCGCTGGTCACCTTGCAGAAAACTGTAGAGTCCCTTCCCGCCAATCCAATTGCGCCAACACCACCAGTCTACCCGCAAAACCCTCAACCAACCTACCAAAACCCACGACCCAGATCGTGCTTTAACTGCGGTGATCCCAGTCATTTCCGGAACGCGTGCCCGAGACTACAAGTTCAGATTACGCAAGCGAATCCGGTAAACCAGATTTCAAACCAAGTAACGCGTGGACGAGCTTTTAACATAACCGCGCACCAAGCGCAAGCGAATAATGACGTAGTTAATGGTACATTTTTGCTTAACGGATTTTATGCTTCTATACTTTTTGATACTGGCGCCGATCGAAGTTTTATTTCTCGCGCCTTCGAGCAGAAGCTTGCGCGACCGCTGCGATAACTTAAAAGAAGATTTTTCAGTTGAATTGGCTAACGGTGAAACTATTTTAATTAACTCTGTGATTAAAGATTGCACGCTTAACCTTAACGAAAACGATTTTCTGATCGACCTCATCCCCATGCCTCTTGGAAGCTTTGATGTTATCATTGGTATGGACTGGCTTTCGCATAATCGCGCCGAAGTTATTTGCGCCAAGAAGTTGATTCGCATTCCTCGAGAAAATGGTGATCTTCACATCTACGGCGAAAAACCCTCCAGTGGTCTTAAGCTTATGTCTTGCGCCGAAGCCCGTAGTGTGACACCCGGTAAATTCCCAACCCCTTAAACTAAGTAATCAACCTAATAATTAGGTGATTGTAAATATTATGCGCGCCATATTAGTCAGCGCGTGCATTTGTTATGTGCGCCCTGCGCGAGCGCGCTATGTTAAGAATCAGCGCGGGCACATTATGTGCGCCCGGCGCGAGAATATGTTAGAATCAGCGCAGACATTTATGTTTGCCCTGCGCGAGCGCACCATGTTGAGAAACCAGCGTGAGCATATGTTATATGCGCCATGCTGTGAACGTTTTGGCCTTATGTTTTCATGTAACTTAAACGTTATGTTGTCTATGGGTTGACCATCCCGCATGATGCTAGGCGGGTGCATCCTACATCGTTTATGCGCTGTGCGGAAGGGAACTAACCTACCCGCATGGCGGGAACGTTGAGAGCTAGTTTGTCTGAAGCTCCAGGATGGAATTGACTTCAACATGACTGATCACTATGTTGAAATACCAAAACCACCTGGAGAATCTACAAATGAAACTCAAATGTCCCTAACTGCGAGAAGGTTACGCACCTACCCGCAGCAAAGAAATGTTCTACACGCAGGAAGCTATGCGCACCAAGTTATACGCGCAGAACACTTAGTCAAAATGATCAGATTTAAGGAAATTGTCCCCGCCCAAAAGAGGGCGGTTGCGTGTTTCAGAAAACTTCTACTTTTTACTGTACACTGTCTAAAGCACTGAAAAAGCAAACTGTAAAAGTCAACTGCCAGCCCACCCACTCTCACCAACCACAGCCCTGCATGTCCTGTCCATATCAAATCAGAATCTTTAATCTACTTTTCTACTCTTTTTAAATAAATAATAATAATTTCCATACCTTATCATCATTTCAAAAGATTACAAATTCCCTAAAGCAAGGGATTATGTTCCCTTGAGTTTGCCTATAAATTTGTAGCCTAAATTATCACCCAAAACACACTTCAAAGAACTACAAACTTGCACTAATCTTTTCCCAAGCATCCATTGTTTCCAGCTCCGATCCTGTTACTAGGTAAGCCGAGATTATAACCTTGAGATCTACTTTCCAACCCTTATATCTTGATCTTAATATATATATTTAATCGTATTCTAGACCTTCGATTCCGAGGCCAACACCAAGAAAACCCGAATCTCGATTAAGCCCGTAACAAGAACCACAGGTGAGTCTCACAGCCCCTATTTTCACTGTTTTCACTACTTTTTAAACTGTTTTCGGGGCGAGGGACACGTACTTAAATAATGTTTTATCATGGTATACTTACAAGCTAAGCAAACGATTACGTGTTTAAGTTATGATTCATGATGAGCAATGCGAACAGTTATCTATGGTTTTTTTCGATAATAGTGCACCAGATTCGAGTAAGTGATCACTTTACCATTGGAACTCTAAGGGTAGGGACTGCTGGTTTGATCCGCCCACTCGTAGGGGTCGCACCTCTTACACAGACGAGTGCCTAGCATGTCACGGGGCAGTACTATGGGATTAAGCCCGCTCGTAGAGGTCGCCCCTCTTACGCAGACGAGCGCCTTGTTTTCCGGCACAACGTCCGCGCGTAACCCGCGGGACGGTATTACAGCATATATTCGCTCGTAGTGGCAGCGCCACTTACACAGACGAGCACAGTTTTCCAGAAGTGTCCGCGCGTAACCCGCGGGACGGTATTACGTTATTTTAGCTCGTAGTGGCAGCGCCACTTACACAGACGAGCACAGTTCCCAGAAATGTTCGCGCGTAACCCGCGGAACGATTTTATCAGAATATGTTTGATAGAACTATGTTTTACCAAGCATGTGTTTTAATGATGCTTACAGAATTATGTTTCAGAATGATTATGATGCAATACGATTTATCAAGTTACTAAAACTTGTGAACTCACTCAGTTTATACTGATTCAAATGTTTTTTACGTGTCTTTCAGGAGATAACTAGGTAGCGCATGGAGTCACACTTAGAGCACCACACGCTGAACATCTAAAACAAGCTTTTTGGAAGATTTTGGTTTTTATCCCCTCGATGCGCACGGTTAACCCGCCGCGCAAGGGGATATGGCGAGGAAATCTTCAGTTTTATACTTGGATGTTTGTTTTTTTTTGTAATCTTAATCAATGTAATGTATTTGTATTAAACATTTCATGCGCAATGAAAATCTTTGAATGTTTTGCAATGGCCCGTGCTTAAGTATCAATCCCACTCGTGCGCGCCCGGCTGTTTCCGCCGCTCAGGCCGGGTGTGACAGATTGGTATCAGAGCACTGGTTATAGCGAACTAGGAAAAGAAGTTTTTAACCTAGACTATAACCTTTGGGGAATCGCATGAAATATTTTTCAAAGAATATTTTCAAAAGAAAAATCACACACGCACTTAGGAACACGGGTCACAGTGTCTAGAGATAAGAACATTATGTGCTCTGAGTACATGCGCTAAGTTTGTTGTATTTTCTTTTTTTTTTTATGAAAAGAATGCCTCCAACCAGAGCCAAGGGAATTACCATGACACCCGAGGAGCTCGCAGAAATAATCGCGCAGGCGATTGCAACGCATGAGGCCAGCAAGGCCGAATCTAGTCAGGGTCGCCAAGAGAACGAGACCCCAGAACCCGAATCAGGAGCCTTGGACAAAGGTTGCTCCTATAAAACATTCATGGCCTGTAGGCCTTGGCCGTTCAAAGGCACCGAAGGAGCCATTGGGCTCTACAATTGGATTGACAAGATGGAGACAGTTCTCTCCATCAGCGGATGTAGTGAAAACCAGAAGGTCCTTTACGCGACCTGCATGTTCCAAGAAGCAGCTTCGTCTTGGTGGAAGCTCCAAGTAAAGACTTTGGGGCGAGAAGTTGCTCTTCACAAGACCTGGGAAGAATTGAAAGAAATGTTGATGAGAAAGTTCTGCTCTCGCGCAGAAATTCAGAGCTTGCAACAAGAATTCTGGAAACCACACCATGGTAGGAACGGACATCGATGCCTACACCAATCGTTTCAACGAGCTTTGCCAGCTGGTGCCAGACATGGCAAACACAGAAGAAAAGAAAATCGAGAGGTACATCTTTGGGTTACCACCTGTCGTTAGAGTCCCGCTCAACGCCGCCGCACCTCCGACCTTTGACGAGGCGGTTGCGCGAGCCATCACCCTTACAAGGGATACGGTTCGTGCGGGTATGTTGACTGCTCGCTTGAACGAGCAGCGAACCTCTGACTCCAAGAGGAAATGGAACTCCCACCGAGGATCAGACTTCAAGCAGCCACCGCCCAAGAAGCAGGAAAGCACAAGGGTTTACGCGATTCAAGCCGCGGAACCATCAAGGAAAGGATACAGCGGGCCTTACCCATGGTGCAACAAATGCAAGTATCACCACGAAGGCGAATGCTGCGAACGTCACGTGCGCCAAATGTGGCAGACCAGGACACAAGACGGTGAATTGCCGTGCTAAAGAAGCTGGAGCCAATGACAACTGCTACGCATGCGGGAAGCCTGGACACTTCAGTCGGGATTGCCCACAGAAAGGAAACCAAGCTCGCGGGAGAGCTTTTGTGATCGGCACGGGTGAGGCAAAGGAAGAGCCGAATGTGGTAACCGGTACGTTTTTGCTTAACGGTCATTATGCATCTGTCTTATTTGATACTGGCGCTGACCTAAGTTTTATATCCCATGAGTTTAAAAACTCCCCTGGGCTTAGCGACCAGTAGGCTAGACAAACCTTATACTATAGAACTAGCCAATGGTAGGCAGTTATGCGCGAATGAAAGGACTGAGCAATGTGTGTTAGTCATGGGAGGTCATGAGTTCAATATAAACTTATTGTCAATAGATTTGGGAAGTTTCGATATTGTCGTAGGTATGGATTGGTTGGTCGAAAATCTCGCGGAGATTGTTTGTCATGAGAAGCAGGTTCGGATTCCACTGTTGAACGGAGAAACTTTGATGATTCAAGGGGAAAGAAGGGGAGTTGCGACAAAACTGATTTCATGCCTAAAGGCGCGTAAGTGCCTAAGGAAAGGGTGCTACGCCTTCCTGGCGCATGTAGTAGAGAAAGGAGATGAGCGAAGAATTGAAGACTTACCAGTAGTGCGCGAATTTCCAGAAGTTTTTCCTGAAGATCTGCCCGGATTGCCGCCGCCGCGACAAGTCGAGGTTTCGTATTGATTTGGTCCCAGGAGCTGCGCCAGTAGCTCGAGCGCCTTATCGCTTAGCTCCATCTGAGATGCAAGAGCTATCCAATCAGTTACAGGAACTATTGGATAAGGGTTTCATACGCCCAAGCTTTTCACCTTGGGGAGCTCCAGTACTGTTTGTAAAGAAGAAGGATGGTTCGTTCCGGATGTGTATTGACTACAGGGAGCTGAACAAGCTGACAGTCAAAAATCGGTACCCCTTACCGAGGATTGACGACTTATTTGACCAGTTGCAGGGATCCAGTTATTATTCGAAGATAGATCTACGGTCAGGATACCACCAACTTAGGGTCCATGAGGAAGACGCACCAAAGACAGCCTTCCGAACCAGATATGGCCATTATGAGTTCTTAGTGATGCCTTTCGGGCTAACTAATGCGCCAGCTATATTCATGGATCTGATGAACCGTGTGTGCAAACCATACTTGGACAAGTTTGTGATTTGTTTATAGATGATATTTTGATTTACTCTCGAACCAAGGCCGAGCATGAGCAACACCTGAGAATGATTTTAGAATTGTTAAGGAAAGAAAAGTTGTATGCAAAGTTTTCCAAGTGCGAGTTTTGGCTTAGAGAAGTTCACTTTCTCGGTCACGTTGTAAACGAGAAAGGAATACACGTCGATCCTTCTAAGGTTAAAGCCATCGAAAACTGGGAAGCGCCAAAAACCCCAACTGAGGTGAGGCAATTCCTTGGACTAGCTGGCTACTATCGACGCTTCATTGAGAACTTCTCCAAGATAGCTCTACCTCTGACCGCGCTAACTCAGAAAGACAAGGCGTTTATTTGGGGCAAGAATCAGGAAGCGGCATTTCAAATGTTGAAACAGAAGTTATGTAGTGCGCCAATCTTATCCCTGCCCGAGGGGACAGATGACATCGTTGTTTACTGCGACGCTTCACACCAGGGACTCGGATGTGTCCTTATGCAGCGAGACAAAGTTATAGCGTATGCCTCGCGCCAACTTAAGACCAATGAGAAGAACTACACAACGCATGATTTAGAACTTGGAGCTGTTGTCTTCGCGCTAAAGATTTGGCGCCATTACCTCTACGGTACGAAATGTGTAATCTTTACGGATCATAAGAGCCTCCAACATATATTCGATCAGAAGGAATTAAACATGAGGCAACGAAGATGGGTTGAATTGTTGAATGATTATGATTGCGAGATCAAGTATCATCCGGGGAAAGCGAATGTGGTAGCAGACGCGCTAAGCAGAAAGGAGCGAATAAAAACGCTACGAGTCAAGGCTCTAAGGTTGACCATTCACGCAGTTTCGGCGCAGCATGCGCACCAACCCCATTGGTTGGCAGAAAAAGTGACTGACATTATCTTTTGAGATCTGCTTTTTCCATGCTTGACCAGTACCTTTATCTGATCCGCCCATAGCTTTTTACTGTTCCCTGTCAGCCTTTTTCTCTTTTTCTCTGCTGCCATATCTTTTGATATCTTTTATTTGCTTTTGATATCTTTTGTTATCTTTTGTTTTGTCTTGTTCTGTTTGTCTTGGAATCTTTTCCCCTTTTTCTGGATTCATGTCTCCTAGGGTTTCTCTATAAATAATAATGTTAATTTCCTAACACTACACACACAAAGCACTTAAACTCTCCTGTTCTCTCTTGCTCCTTGCTCTCTCTGCCGTCCTCCTCTCTGCCTCCGTCTTCCTCTCTGTTCTACCCTGCTTTTCCGGTAATATATATTATATAATAATTTACTTATTAATTATGCTAACTTATAATCAAGACATTAAAACAAATCGTTAAAACAATAATCTTTAATTATAGGTTAACTTTGCTTGTTTGGTTCTTGCTTTACCTATCTTCACACCGATTATCAAGTGAGTAATCTCGTACCTAGTCCCTTTTTATTTTTAATGTTTGGGATGTTCATGTGTTCATACAAACTTAGAGTCTTAAACTTGTTTATGAACTTTAGTCGCGCAGTATCCCATGTGTTGAGGACGTAGACTTGGCTGTTTATTTGTATGTGTGGATCATTAACCGTCTTGTCGGTCTATTCCGCAGTTCTCATGGTACCATTAGATGAACACGGGAGAACTATCGTTTATGATTTTCTCTTTTGTTTGCACATGCACAGTTTGTCTTGTTTGTGAGCTCAATTGTGAGCACTGGCAGTCTATGAATCTTAGAGTTGGTCCCGATCAGATTACACCCTTGTTGAAAACCAGACATACACATGTTGCGCGCAGATTTATGGTTATCTATGTATTGTATTAAACTTGATTTCTCACCAACACGCAAGTGTTTGACGTTTTATTTTAACACATGTTCAGGTTTGCAGTAGCTGTTTTGGAGCTTGTGGACACATAGGAAGTTTTCTTTATTTTGGACCTAGATTAAAATGTATCAAGACAAGTTTTTGCTGTTCGAATATTATGATTTATAATATATTGATTTATGATGATTTATGTTATCTTATGTCTACTTTGCGCGTGCGCGAATGAATGTATTTATTAAATATTGACACCCAATAGTGTCACGAGTAATGAAACAATATGTGGCGCCCCGATGTATAATCCGCCTTTGGTCGGGGTGTTACAGATTGGTATCAGAGCTCGTTGACTTTAGGATAGGTGGTTAGAACGTAACGGCCTAGAATACCTAAGAGTCCCTTCTCGCGCATGAGAGAAATCTCATGTTTGCGCGCTTATTGTTAATTACTTGTTATTTATGAATATGCTCGCGCTTGCGCAGTATATGATTTTATGTTTTATTTCGCGATATTTCGATTTTTGTTGAATTTCGATTTTTATTGATTTTTCTTACATATTCGTTTGTTGGGTTTGAAAATCCGAAAAGTCATGGTGATACATGAATAGTTGATTTTCAATTTCCATTTACGATTATGTTCTGAGGTTGGAGACTTGAAAAGTCATGGTGATACATGAATTGTCAACCTCCAATACTCATTTTCTTGTGTATTTTATATTGAAGATTGAAAAGTCATGGTGATACATGAATCGTCAATCTCCAATACTCGTTTGCTCGTATATTTTAAATTGGGAATTCGGAAAGTCATGGTGATACATGAATTGTCGATTCTTGATTCGAATTTGTTACCTTTATTAAGTCTGCATTTAGGGTCATTTATTTTACTTTAACTTTTGACAGTAACTGACTCCGCGAAACCAAGCTTTTCGAGGTTATACTTTGCGCTAAAACCAAGATATTAACTAAAATTAAAACTTTTATAGAATGCCTCCGCTATCAGCTCGCCATCTCAAGAAGAAAGAAGCCGCGCGCAGACGTTCGCAGCAACGTTCCCAGGAAATGGCCGCCGCAATAGCCCAAGCTTTGAGCCAAAACAATACCAACACCTCTGGTTACAACATTAAGTCCTTTAACGCGGGTAACCCTCCAAAGTTCACAGGTCTTGAAGGAGCCACCGTGATGCTCCAGTGGCTTGAGAAAATAGAAAACACTTTCCTCCACACCCAATGCCCCTCAGACAGACGAACCCTATATGCTTCCAGTGTCCTGGAATCTAGAGCGCTTACATGGTGGAATGGAGTAGCCCATGCGCGTGGCGCAGAAGCTGCTTCCAATATGCTCTGGGAGGAATTTAAGGAAATTCTGACGCGAGAATTCTGCCCTCCCAACGAAGTTAAGCGCCTGGAGGAAGAATTCTGGAACTTGAAGCAATACAGCGGTGAAGCGCGCGAGTACGCGACGCGCTTCCATGAACTAAGCCTGCTTGTCCCTCACCTTGTTACCCCTTCCCGCCGAGCCATAGAGAAATTCCTTGGGGGTCTCCCCATGGAAATTCAAGATTCTGTATGGGCTAGAAACCCAGTTACCCTCTCTGACGCCATCGAGTTGGCCGCTGTGCTCAGCGACAACCATGTCAGAGCAGGAACCCTGTTCCTGCGGGGATCTGAGAAGACCAAACTCACCAAGACTGCCCCTGAACCAACAGAAACCAAACCTGAACCCTCAAACCGTAACAACCTCAAGCGCAGGCGCAAGGCCTATGCGCTTACCAACCCGCCCATTGTCCAGCAACCCATCTACCAACCCCCAGTTTACGCGCCTAACCCTCTGTCAACCTACCCAACACCTCCTGTAGTCCACAACTATGCCTTAACCAATCCAGCACTCCCTGCCCCGCCAACTAAGAAACCTTACACAGGAAACCACCCCTTCTGCCCAACCTGTAGACTCCACCACCCACCTCAAGTCCCATGTCGACTTTGTACCCGATGTGGCCGCGCTGGTCACCTTGCAGAAAACTGTAGAGTCCTTCCCGCCAATCCAATTGCGCCAACACCACCAGTCTACCCGCAAAACCCTCAACCAACCTACCAAAACCCACGACCCAGATCGTGCTTTAACTGCGGTGATCCCAGTCATTTCCGGAACGCGTGCCCGAGACTACAAGTTCAGATTACGCAAGCGAATCCGGTAAACCAGATTTCAAACCAAGTAACGCGTGGACGAGCTTTTAACATAACCGCGCACCAAGCGCAAGCGAATAATGACGTAGTTAATGGTACATTTTTGCTTAACGGATTTTATGCTTCTATACTTTTTGATACTGGCGCCGATCGAAGTTTTATTTCTCGCGCCTTCGAGCAGAAGCTTGCGCGATACCGCGCGATAACTTAAAAGAAGATTTTTCAGTTGAATTGGCTAACGGTGAAACTATTTTAATTAACTCTGTGATTAAAGATTGCACGCTTAACCTTAACGAAAACGATTTTCTGATCGACCTCATCCCCATGCCTCTTGGAAGCTTTGATGTTATCATTGGTATGGACTGGCTTTCGCATAATCGCGCCGAAGTTATTTGCGCCAAGAAGTTTAGGAAGCCAGTAACTTATTCACAAGTGGCTGAACAACAGTTGAAGTCTGTTCAACTTAATGATAAAAGAGAAAACCAAAAGGTGCCCAAGACTGAGGCTTGGGCTGCCTTTTTGAACTAATCATCTTTACTTTGTGTGTAGGGTACATCCAAGACTGTGTCTGGTGAAAACTGAATAATGGATAGTGGATGTTCTTGTCATATCACTGGGAATCTTGACCTATTTGTGACATCTGCCCGAATCCGACCCGACCCAGGTACCCGTTTCTCTGATCCGATCTCTTTCTTTTATGATTTAATATTTATACTTATATTTTACTTTTAATAATAATATATATTTTTTCCTTCCCGCCTCTTTCTCTCTCTTTCTTTCCGCCGTCCCGTCCCTCTCCCTCTCTCTTTCCGCCTTCTTTTCCCTCTTGTCGCCGTCCCGCCCTTACGCCTTGTTTCCCTCTTTTTCTTCTAACTCTTTGCTTGTCCTTTGTTCCTTCCCGCCTAAGGTTGTCTGCGCAGCTCCACGCGCCAGACCCCTTACAAGGAATCCTGCGTGAAGACCACCTGTTTCAGCGATACGCGAGACGAACTCTTCTCGCAGCGTGCTAAGAATTGTAATTCTTCTCGCAGCGCGCTAAGAACGGTAGTTCTTCCCGCGACGCGCTAAGGATTTGTAGTTCTTCTCGCAGCGCGCTAAGAATCGTAGTTCATCCCTCGACGCGCGAAGAATTATAGTTCTTCCCGCGGCGCGCTAGGAATTTTAGTTCCTCCCGCGGCGCGCTAAGAAATGTGATTCTTCCCGCGGCGCGCTTAGAAATGTATTTCTTTCCGCGACGCGTTAAGGTTGGTTCTGTCTGCCTTCGCGCTCGCGCTCTCTTGACCTTCTGCGTCTGCCTTCGCGCTCGAGCCTCCTCGCGCTAAACCCTTTGAGTTTTCTTCTGTTTAATCTAGCCGTTTGCTTTTGTGTTGTCTTATCTTTTGTGCTGTTGACCTAATCTGCTTTATGTCTGAAAAGTTACTTTCGGCGCAGCATGCGCACCAACCCCATTGGTTGGCAGAAAAAGTGACTGACATTATCTTTTGAGATCTGCTTTTTCCATGCTTGACCAGTACCTTTATCTGATCCGCCCATGCTTTTTACTGTTCCCTGTCAGCCTTTTTCTCTTTTTCCCTGCTGCCATATCTTTTGATATCTTTTACTTGCTTTTGATATCTTTTGTTATCTTTTGTTTTGTCTTGTTTTGTTTGTCTTGGAATCTTTTCCCCTTTTTCTGGATTCATGTCTCCTAGGGTTTCTCTATAAATAATAATGTTAATTTCCTAACACTACACACACAAAGCACTTAAACTCTCCTGTTCTCTCTTGCTCCTTGCTCTCTCTGCCGTCCTCCTCTCTGCCTCCGTCTTCCTCTCTGTTCTACCCTGCTTTTCCGGTAATATATATTATATAATAATTTACTTATTAATTATGCTAACTTATAATCAAGACATTAAAACAAATCGTTAAAACAATAATCTTTAATTATAGGTTAACTTTGCTTGTTTGGTTCTTGCTTTACCTATCTTCACACCGATTATCAAGTGAGTAATCTCGTACCTAGTCCCTTTTTATTTTTAATGTTTTGGGATGTTCATGTGTTCATACAAACTTAGAGTCTTAAACTTGTTTATGAACTTTAGTCGCGCAGTATCCCATGTGTTGAGGACGTAGACTTGGCTGTTTATTTGTATGTGTGGATCATTAACCGTCTTGTCGGTCTATTCCGCAGTTCTCATGGTACCATTAGATGAACACGGGAGAACTATCGTTTATGATTTTCTCTTTTGTTTGCACATGCACAGTTTGTCTTGTTTGTGAGCTCAATTGTGAGCACTGGCAGTCTATGAATCTTAGAGTTGGTCCCGATCAGATTACACCCTTGTTGAAAACCAGACATACACATGTTGCGCGCAGATTTATGGTTATCTATGTATTGTATTAAACTTGATTTCTCACCAACACGCAAGTGTTTGACGTTTTATTTTAACACATGTTCAGGTTTGCATTAGCTGTTTTGGAGCTTGTGGACACATAGGAAGTTTTCTTTATTTTGGACCTAGATTAAAATGTATCAAGACAAGTTTTTGCTGTTCGAATATTATGATTTATAATATATTGATTTATGATGATTTATGTTATCTTATGTCTACTTTGCGCGTGCGCGAATGAATGTATTTATTAAATATTGACACCCAATAGTGTCACGAGTAATGAAACAATATGTGGCGCCCCGATGTATAATCCGCCTTTGGTCGGGGTGTTACACTATTAACCAACGTGAGAAATATTCAAGGGGGGTTATGTAGCGTTTGCTGGGAATTCTGGGGGCATGATCACACAAGAGGGTGAAGTTTCAAATGGTCACATTACTTTTGAGAAAGTAAATTATTGTGACAAGGTGGATCATAACTTATTAAGTGTGTCGCAGATTTGCGATAAAAAGTAAACAACGATATTTACTGACAAAGAATGTCTTATCTTGAAACCGGGTTACGTTATTCCAGAGGACATGGTTGTCATGCGATCACCACGATCAAATGATATTTATGTCTTAAACATGAGCTCTAAAGTATCCACATCGATCGAAACATGTTTTGTCTCGAAAGCAACCGAGAAAGATTCGATTCTATGGCATCGTAGAATGGGTCACATACATGTTAGAAAGATGAACTATTTAATGGCTAATGATTTAGTGGAAGGTGTCTCGTTGAAGAATTTTAAATTATCGGATCACTGCGTTGCATGCAAAAAGGGCAAGCAGAAAAAGAAGACACATCCTTCTAAGTTATTGAATTCCATTAATACTCCTCTTGAACGACTTCATATGGATTTGTTTGGTCCTGTGAATCGTGCGAGTATTTCTGGGGATTGGTATTGTCTTGTGGTGACTGATGATTATTCAAGATACTCATGGGTGTTATTTCTGAGTTCGAAAGATCAAACACCGGTTTTGGTACAAAACCTTATCACCAAGATTGAATCACTATACAAACAAAAGGTGAGGAGAATCCGAAGTGATAATGGTACTGAATTCAAAAACACTGTATTAGATTTCTTTTGTGTTCAAAAAGGAATACATCGGGAATACAGTGCACCTTATGTACCTCAACAAAATGGTGTTGCTGAACGTAAGAATCGAACCTTGATTGAAGCTGCACGAACTATGCTCACTGATTCTAAGCTTCCCGTCCTATTCTGGAATGAGGCGGTGAATACAGCTTGCTATACTCTTAATCGGGTCCGTTAAAAGACTCAGAAAGACAAGTTATGAGTTGTTGAATAATCGAAAACCTAACTTAAAGTACCTGGAACCGTTTGGGTGTCCGTGTACAATGTTGAAGAAGGATGCGGGTAAATTTGAAGAAAAAGCTATCGAAGGATATTTCTTGGGATATGCATCTTCAAAGAAAAGGGTTTTAACTTCACATCTGGTTGTGTTGAGGAATGGTACCATGTGGACTGTCAAAAGTACACAACTCCTCCTCAAGGGAAAGGTCCCGACTGGATGTTTGACTATGATAGTTTATTTAATTCATTTACTCCATCGACTGAACACATAGACGAAGACCTGGTTCGAGCATACTTTGAAGATTAGTTGGCAATTCCAAGATTTTCAAGTTCTAATGATGTTGAAGCTCCACCTATAGCTTCAACTGAGGAATCTCATGTTGCTTCTTCAAATGCTTTTGATAATGTATCTACGTCTTCTGATGATGAGCAGGTTAATGATCAAGTGATTGAACTTGATAGTGATAATGTTTCATCTCCCGAGCTTGGTGAACATTATACTAATTTATTTGATAATGTTGTTGTTCCTGAGAATCCTACTCTTCGGATTCATGGTTATCATCCACAGGAAAACATCATTGGAGAACTTGATGTAGGTGTTCATACACGCCATCAAGTTGCTTCGTCAAGTGATAATAATGTATTGTGTGCATATGCTGATTTACATTCATCAGGTATTGTAAATCTTTCAAAATTCACTTACTTTCTATCTCAAGTTGAGCCAACAACGGCTCGAAGGCACTTGAAGATCCTTCTTTGGTAGAAGCTATGCAAGAAGAATTACATCAATTTGCACGTTTGGGTGTTTGGGACTTAATAGACAAACCTGCTAGAGTCAAGAAAGCTATTCCGACTAAGTGGGTATTTAAGTGTAAGAAAGACGATCGAGGGGTGATTGTCAGAAACAAAGCACAGTTGGTTGTGCAAAGGTTTTCATCAGCAAGAGGGTGTTGATTACACAGAAGTATATGCTCCAGTTTCAAGATTAGAGTCGATTCGAATCTTCCTGGCATATGCTGCTTATAAGAATATCAAGGTTTATCAAATGGATGTTAAAAGTGCTTTTCTCAATGGTGAACTACACGAGGAAGTGTTTGTTTAACAGCCTCCTGTTTTTGAAGATCCTGATTATCCGGACCAAGTTTACCGATTAAACAAGGCCCTGTATGGTCTACATCAAGCTCCGAGAGCTTGGTATGGCACGCTCGCCGACCATCTGACTGATAATGGCTTCAAACGAGGGACTGTCGACTGCACTTTATTTCATAAAACTGTTGGTGATGATCTTCTCCTAGTTTAGATTTATGTCGACGACATTATTTTTGGGTCTACAAACGACACGTTGCAAGTTCACCAGTCTGCTAACGGAATCTTTATTCATCAGACAAAGTATGTGAACGATGTCTTGAGTCGATTCAAGATATCTTCCGAAAAAGTCCCCTCTACTCCTCTCCCCGTGGGTCACAATTTATCACCGGATGAATTGGAGGATACCGTTGATCCTACTCTCTATCGTGCCATGATCGGTTCTTTAATGTATCTAATGGCTTCTCGCCCTGACATTATGTTTGCTGTTTGTCTTTGTGCTAGGTTTCAAGCAAGTCCACGGGATACTCACCTAGTTGCGGTTAAGAGAATACTTCAGTATTTGAGGGGAAATCCAGACATCGGGTTGTGGTACCCCAAGGATGATACTTTTAATCATACTGCTTATTTAGACTCGGACTATGGAGGTTGCAAGATCAACTTCAAATCAACGACTGCAGGATGTCAATTTTTAGGAAACTGTCTTGTTTCCTGGCAGTGTAAGTAACAGACAACGGTCTCCACTTCAACCGCCAAAGCTGAGTATGTTGCAGCCTCGAGTTGCTGTTCCCAGGTCTTGTGGATACAACAACATCTTCGCGACTACGGTTTGAAGTTTCTTACTACTCCTATTTTGATTGATAATTCTGCTGCAATTTCTATAAAAAAGAATCCGGTACAACATTCGAAAACAAAACATGTCGAAATTCGATATCACTTTATACGGGATTGCTTTGAGAATAAGTTGATTGAACTTGAGAAAGTACACACTGACTTTCAGAAAGCCGATCTGTTTACCAAAGCTTTTGACAAAACGCGTTTTCAATTTTTGCTTGGTTTATATGGATTGAAGACCCTCGCTGATATTCTTAAACAAGGATGACTAACTTTATTTTCTGTTATTTCTTTTAAAATTTATTTTGGTTTTAGGGGGTGAAAATCTAGAACATACAAAAAGATTGTGCTTTTCGTTTGTATAGATAAAATCCAAAAACATTAAGAATTCTTAAAATCCAAAAATATTGTGATTTCTTTTCTTTAATGTTTTTCCTTTAAAATATTTTGGAAAACCAAAAACATTTTAAAAAAAATTTGAAAATTCAAGAAGATTGTAATTTCAGTTTATACAGAAAAAAAATCCGAAAATCCAAAAAGATTGTGAAGTTTATTTTGTTTATAAGAAAATTGAAAAAGACAAAAATATTGTGTCTTTAAAGTATGTATAGAGAAAAACCAAAAAGATTTTTGCATGCGTTCGCTGAAAATTATGTCAATTATCTACATTTGAAGGGCATGTACGTGTATATGTCTGGTCCTGACATTTACTTGTAAATGATCGGGTTAGCCATTCACCTGATAATGGAAAATAGTTGGGGCGTTCTTTATGCGTTTTTAGATTATTTTTTTCGCTGAAAATACTGTCGGTCATTTAAGTTTGTGAAGCATGCTTGCATGTCTTGGTCCTATTATTCACTTTTTGAATTGATAGAACAACCATTTATTTATAGACTTAAGTTAACTGGGGCGATTAAATTTATCTTTATTTTGTTTTATGCTTCTCAAAATTTTGAGTTTTTGAAGCACAAAGAGAACATGATAGTACATTGATTATCTTAACTCCAAATCCAGCAAGAAGTAAGCTTAAAAGACTGTGTGCTTAACTGCATTGGTGCATTGGTAGGTCTTAAAACAAACAAGTAGAGTAAAGTATGTGATATAAACATAAAGAAACGCCAAATTGAAAGGGGTGTTAGTCTCTAGAAAAGTCTCGGTGAGGATGGCAGAAATGTAATAACCTGTCATACTCAAGCCTTATATTTGTTTGATCAACCAAAAATAAAATAAAGCAAATAACAAGCTTTGAGGTTCTGGACACTGTGAGTCTTTATGCGGCTTAACCATCTGGGTATTCATATGCATGAATATTTCATTTGCTTTTAGAGCAAACCCAAAGTCATTAAACTTGATCACTGCTGTACTTCGTACAAATTTCTAAATTACTGACTTGATCAAAATCCGCTGTTAGTCATTCATTGTTCCTCCCTTGCGCGCGTCTTAATACCATTAAGAAACGGACCCCAGGGGATACAATGTATGTGAGCCGACAGATGGACTCGTGCATATTCACTCATAGTAACAGAAAATCAATGCATTGCTCATAAATTTCCATAAAAAACAAATTTTTGATCAACAATATAATGGTTTAAGTCAAGTTGGGGTGATATGGCAAAAATCAAATTAAGCTTGAACTGAGATTAGAGGCTGATTGTTTCTGATATTCTGTGCTATAATTAAACCAATTAATCATATCTCAAAAACACTTGAAAGTTTTGTTATTAGATTTAAGTGGACAACAATACCAATGACCGACTTAACGCCAGTCATAATATCGCTGAAATTTAAAACTGTGATGGAAGGGCAATTCGGTCAATATGATTCTCTGCTCAAACTCAACAAAAATACCAAAAATATGTACTGATTTCGAAAAACATATAAAACACAAAAAGATTTTATATTTCTTGTGTCGGATTCTTTTCATGGAAATACATTCTTTATATATTACAAAATACCAAAAATATTTTTAAATTTGTATTTATATATTATTTCATTAATTTATCAGTTTCAAAAGTGAAACGAAGTTTTTAAAGTATGTGAATATCGGGATAACGGTCTTCGGTAATTCTTTTAAAATTAATAAATTCCTTATTTAATTCATTTATTTATTTAATTAAAAATTAAATAAAATATATATATGATTCGGTATTTATGGATAACGAATTAGATGTTCTTATTAACGAACTATAATCTAGTTCGTTCACCTAATTCGCTTCCGCACTCTGTAACGAAATACATTCTAGTTCGTTATGCATATTTAACGAATCAAGCAATGATTCAAGCCTTAGTTCGCTACACCGCGTGTTTAATTTGAATAACGAATTAGCCAATTCGTTAATTCAAATTTCAAGTGATTCGTACATTGGGAATCGTGCAAAGACTGTATAAAGGACAGGCGTGAAACGAACCGTCCTTCACTGTTCCTCATCTTCTTTATACCTACTGTCACCCTGTTCAAATTTTTACTAATTTTTCAATCATCGAGATTTGAAATTCTGAATATATCATCGTGATCGTAAGGTATAGATGATTGATTCTTTGTGTGTTTCGTCAAAAACGTTACAACTTTTACAGGTTAATTATGTGATTTTGTTATAAGGGTTTTTACGGATATCAAAACCCTGTATAAGCAGGCTCCCACTTTGTTACTAAGTTTTATGTTAACATCATTGTGTTCGGAATGTGATTCCGAGACCCTTGGTAGTCTTTAATCAAAGTTTGATTATATATTGTTGGGTAAATTGTTTGTTTATAGTTTCGGATGTTTATGAACTGTTAAATCTCTTAAACACTTAAATTATTTCATGTGGTTGAACTTCAAATCAATACCATTTGATTAGTAGTAGGTTTACGAGATTGTTTCACATATCACTTAGGTTATTCAACGATAAGTATGGGATAATCGAAACCTGGATTTATCATGTTGACCGTCGGTGTTCTTATTTAATTTTGACTTTGACCAGGACAGTCAAAGATTAAGCCATGAGGGCCATTCGTTAACTTTAGCGAATTGGAACTTTTACGTGTTCAATTCGTTAAAGATTCACACGAATTGGATTAGCGAATAAGTGAACTAACGAATCAGATGTGGATTCGTCAATTTATAACGAACTAGATTCTGGTTCGTTCCTTTTTATAGTAATTCGCTAAGTCTTATTTCGTTAACATATTTACTTGATAGCGAATCAAGTCAATTCGTTACATTTCTGTAACAAATCAACTTGTGTTGCTAACGAATGACATTTCAAAATTAAGTAATTAATTTAATTTATTTATGAAATTAAAATTAATAAATTATTCCAAAGATGTTCCCGCGTCGATACATTGGTTACACACAAAATTAGACATACAATAGATACATATATAAATGCTTGATATATATTACATCTTCACTCTGCTCATATTTGTTTAATTTTATTCAGTACAATGGCTGATAACATGGAACAAGATCCACCTGTAGATGCACCACAAGATCAACAAGTTCAAGATGCTGATCAACATGCTGAGGAAGCTCCTTTACTTTCTTATGATCCTCGACATAACGTGTGTGCATTCGTTGATACTGACTTTCCTGATGAGGATATCTTTGGGGGTATGCTGACATTTATACGCCGATCTCGTATCTATTACGCTGTTACAGCTAATCCGGACATTAGATTCAGCATCGTGCGTCAATTCTGGAACACTGCTCAATACGTCGAAGCTGAGAAACATATAGCTGCTGTGGTTAATAATAAAACAGTTGTTGTTTCAGATGCCGAAGGGTATTACAATTTGATGACACAATTGATGATCTGAGTGAATTTGAAAAAGACCTGATCAAGGGACTGTTTGGACGTTTGTTTTATGCTGGCCGTCTTACTGAGTCCATGTATAACAAGGCATACCTGTGTCCTCAATACAAGTATTTACTTCATGTACTTATTCATTGCCTTGGTGGACGTAAGGCTGGGTTTGACGAATGTCGCATTGCGTTACAATCGGCATTTGTGGCACTTATTCTGAATAAGCGTTACAATTTTTCTGAAATGATCTTTGATCGTATGAAAGAAAATTGTATTCCTGGTAAATGACGTGTGAAATTCCTGATGTACCCACGCTTTGTTCAATTATTTGTTAATGACGCTATCAGTGATTTGGTGCTTGATCCGAATGATCTGAATGATAAGCTTAAATTGGATAATATGAAGTCAGATACTATGCGGAGAATGATATTGTACCGTCAATCTCCTCCTCCCAGATTCAAGAGATTGATTGGTCATCTTGATATTCCTGATTATGTATGTCCTCCCGAGGATCGCTGGATCCATGATGACTCGGATTCCGAGCGTGAGGGAGGAGAAGGTGGGAATGATGGGGATGATGATGATGATGATAATGGTGATGGTGTTAATGGTGATGCAGCTCTTAGAGAGCAATAGGCTGCAGTTGAAGCTGCGTTAGCTGCCACTATTGCAGCTCAATGAGAAAGGAAGAGAAAAGGAAAGGAAGTTGCAACTGGCGAACCTTCAAGGAAGAGACGTGTTTCAGCTGGGGCTGGTGTAATCATTGGTGTGCCAGTACCTCGTCAAACAACGCCTCAACGCCCGGTCTTGCCGTCTACTACTAGCACTCCGATGCTCACATTAACGACGACGATGGTACCTCATGAAAGGCTTGGTTTGATTCCTCAGATGGCTTTCTCTGAAATCCCAAGGCCTTCGGATACACCTTATACTGTTCCTCCAACACCATCACTGAGGCCTCCTCCACCTAGTGATCTCTCATTTATGATAATTACTCGGCCTCAAGGACCGATCCAACCAGTTCATCCATCCCTGTACAACATGCCACCGAACCGTCAGACAAATATGCTGTTAAATCTTCTTCATCTATATGAGAACCAAATGTCTGCTGACCGTCAGAATCAAGAACGTTTATTGTAGAATCAAAGATGGATGATGAGTTATATTTTTTTTTGCCAAAAGGAGACTAAAGAGCTACGTGCGATTGTTGAGTCTCAGGGGGTGAAAATGAAGGAGCAAGAGGATCTAATTTTGCAGTTGACTTGCAAAGAGGATGCCTTAAAGAAACTCAAGAATGATGATCAAGATCCTGACGAGTCTGGTGCAGGAGGTGAGCCTAAACAAACGCACGGTTCATCTTCCAGTACTGGTACAAGTGGCGGTGATGATTCGAGTAAACAGATTGTTGAGTATCAGGATTCAACTGCTGTGAAGCCAATTGAAATGATTGAAGTCAACACTGTGATATTTGTAGATGGATCGGGGGTGGTTAGAAGTGTGGTGAACAGAGATGAGATTGAGGTTGGTGAGTTTGGTCTCTGACACGGGAGCAGATTTCAATACTGCTAGGGTTAAATGATGAACAGTTGACCGTGTTAGAGACAGAGCCTGAAATCGAGGTGGTGAATGAGGAAGGTATAACAGATGATCCGTCAATTCAAATGAATACGGATTTTATTTATGACAATGAGGAAGTTGAGATGGAAGATGTGACTGCTGAGGAGTATCCTGACTTGTTTCAACACACAAATGTTGATCAGGGTACTCCGGTGTTTAATGAGAAGATTGTAAAAGAAGCAGAAGATCATCTTGAGAAGACATCTAAGGGTAAACAAGTTGCTGACTTTGTTGATAGAAGATTCGACCCGAAGATTGATCAATCTCTTGAGGACATTAACAGTTGGTTCAGCTATAAGAAAGTTGGCAAAATTATCAAGGCGTATCGTTATGTTGATCAAGAACGAAAAGATGAAGCTGCAGCTTGGGTCAAAGCAAATCAGAAGACTTCATTTAAGATTGTGTCCAAGGTGCAAGGTAATATTATCTCTTGGATGTTTGAATCTGATCTTAAAGTATGCATTGTCAAATGGGAAAAAGGCGTCCAGTACTACGAAAGGATGTCTGATGTTCTTTCATTACCGAGGTGGGACGTACGTACTCTGGCGTACCGTCCATTCATTAATAGAGGTGGGAATAAACATGCAAGTTGGTTTCATCAACACTTGCTGTTTGAAGTGAACCACGGGTTCAAATTTTTTAAACCACAGATTCCAATTTTAGATTGACCCAAAGACAGGATGGAAGAAGTTGGTTCTTAAAGCAAAACCGCCTAAGACAATGAAGCGAGTGCCAGTGAAGACATTGAACCAACACATGTCTCTATCCTTCAACCGCTGGTACTACGATAATCGTACTGGCGAGGCCGTCATTGTTCTGGGTACAGGGTTGAAGACTGAGCTGATAAAGATCATTGACCCGATGTGGTTGGTGAATTTAACCGAGACAGACAATGATGTGCTACACAAAAATCAGATTCTGATTGAGCGCAATGAAGACTATGACCTGGCTATGCAATTCCAACGCGTTGTGCGTGTTTGTTATGAAAACGGAATTCATAGTTGTAGAGACTGGCAGCCCAAGCGCTTCAAGTAATTTAAAGACAAAGAGCTCAAGACGAGTAGGTGTCTGTTAGTGCACGGTTTTGCATCTCGAGTCTTTGTATTTATCCTTAACGTATTTGTCGTTTTATTTAATGTAATAAACAATTAAGTTAACTTGTTAGTTCGCTAATGTAAGGTCTAGTTCGCTTGTGTTGTTTAGCGAACTAAGACTTAAGCTTATTTCCTCCTGATTCGTTAGGGGATGTTAACGAATCAGGGGACGATTCGTTATGGTTATTTAAGTTTAATGTATGTAACGAGTTGGGTGTTAGTTCGTTAAGGAATGTTAACGAACTAACCCCATCCTCTATTTATAGGTGAACACTGTTCACGCTTAAGTTAAGTTTTGGAGATAATTAACGAAACTCTGTCTAAATACTCTCTCTCAATCTTCATATACATATTAATATTATCAATCAATCACATATATACAATTAATATATACGTATTAACTATAGATCAATGGCAATAATGAACTAGATCCTTATTGAGGTTAATTTATATACAACTCAGATCTGAGATCTGTGTTAGTAGAGATTAACAAGAGATCAAACAATCATCTTTATTCGCATTCTCATTCGTTACTGAATTTTCATTTAAAACCCCTAAGTTTGAATTTGTTAAAGTTTGCACTTTTATTTACTTAAAATGGATGGTTATTATGCTTTGGCTTCTCAAAGTGTATTGATGCAACAAATGTTACATCTTGATGCGGAAATTGGATCTCATTCAAAATGTCTGCGTCTGATGAAATTTAGTGATTTTGCCAAATGGGAACCACGTTTCCGAGCACATCTTGGGTCTGTACATCCTAACTGTTCTCTATGTCTTGAAGATGTATACACAGTTCCTATGCTTGGAAGTGAAACTACGAGTTTTACTCCAAAAGATTTTTCTCAATACTCGCAAGAGGAAAAGAATGCCTTTGAGATTGAGACTAAAGCATATTCTACTTTAACTATGGAATTACCCGATAATATCTTTTATCAAATAGAAAGTATTAAGATATGTGCATCATTATTTCAACACATCAAGATGAGAAGTATGGGAAATACGGAAGAAAGCAAGAAAGTAAAGTTGAAGTTTCAATTTAGAAACTTTAATTTATTAAAAGGTGAGACTGTTGAAGAGATGCTCACTCAGTTTAATTATTTGATAGCTGAGATCTTGGTTTTAAATTGCGTAATGTGCTCTGATGCGTTTGGTCTCAAAATCCGATGCGCGATGCGTTTTGCGCAATGCGAGCGCATCACGTATATGATGCGTTCTTTATTATAAAAAAATACTAAAAATTTATTATACATAATATTTTAATATACCAACTTTAAACGTTTGAAAAATAAGAAATTAAGATTAATAAATAAATATAAAAAGCTACAAATAACACCAATCAAGCTTAATTTCCTCAATTATTGGAGTAGTGGTCAGTTAATTATGGAAAAAGTTAATTATATTCACACGATTATAACAATTTTCTCAATTATATGAGACAATTAAGATAATTATATTTATTTATGGTTATTTTCTAGAAAGAAAAATTGAGTATTTATTACTATTACTCATCAATTAGAAAAGCTTTAGGGTTTTATTATCTCACTATCTCAGCCGTCACCAACTCTCCCACCTTACCCTTCTTCATCGTCTTCAAAGTTCATGTGCTTCACCATGAAATCTCCATTATTACCAAATAAGTACTTTCTTCCAGTCCGACCCACTTTCAGTTGAAAAGGTAAGACCGATTTCACCACATCTTGTGCAAATTAGCGCAATATTCACGCAACATGTAATCCATACGCATCGCAGCATGTGATGCGACCCAACCATCGCAATATGCGCGCAAGATGCGCACAATTTAAAACCAAGGCTGAGATGAACAAGTTGAAGATGGAACCATGTGAATCTGATAGAACTGATACAGTAAAGAATGCTTTACATGGTTCATATTCAACATTTCTAATGGTGTTGAATAAAAACAATTATTTAAAGAATGAAGATTTAACAGCCATGGAATTCATGCAAAAAGTTGAAGATTGAGAATATGATTTGAAATACCAGAAATCTTCAAAGGAGACTCAAGACCCAACTCTATATGGAGGTTGTCTACCTTTGAGTAGTTCTGCAACTCCAATTACTGCATTTCTCACTCAAAGTGCACAAGAGGGATCATCTGGCTATAGTGATCCTAATGTATGTTTCATGGATTTTGGGTTTAATGACAATTCTGGGGGATCAACTACTACCAATAGCTTCACTACACAACCAAATGTCAACATGAAGGAAGCTGAACAGAATTTTGCTTTTCTTTGTGTGTTCATGACATCATATGTAAACTTGGTGGGATTAAGATTGCTACAAGTGAGTTGACTGATGAAGACTATGATCAAATTGATCCAGATAATCTAGAACTAATGGATCTCAAATGGAATATGGCCATGATTGTTAGAAAGGTGAAGAAGTTTATGCAACGGACTGGTAAAGACCTACCATCTCTGAACAACCGGGTTGGTTTTGACAAATTGAAGGTCAAATGTTACAATTATCAAGACTTTGGTAATTTTACCAAATAATGTGATAAGCCGAAGAAGGAGTATAATGGATCTCGAAATCAAGACAGAAACTCTAGAAAGAAGGTTAATGATTCTCCTAAAAAGTCTTATGGTGGTAATTCTTCTAAAGCTTCAGGATCACAAGCTATTCTCTCTGCTGAAGGAACTGACTGGACTCAAAGATTGATGTGTAATAATAATCAAGCAAATCTGGAAATGTTCGAGCTGACTGAAAGTTTTCAAGATGCTAGTGGGAACGAATTGTCCTCAGAAAATGAGACAGAGTCGGATTTTGAAGATCTTTCTCATATGCAACCAACTTCTTTTGCATGCATGGCTAAGATTGACGAGGTTAGTCCTTCTTTTGTTAAATTATCTGAAAATGTGTCTTGTTCTGAATGTGAATCTGTTAAGTCTAGAATTGATTCACTTAAAGATCATAATGATTCACTAATGAAATGAATTGCTTCAATCAAGGATACACATAGACAATCACTAGACTCACAAATG
This sequence comes from Bidens hawaiensis, assembly GCF_021521415.1. Lineage (NCBI taxonomy): Eukaryota > Viridiplantae > Streptophyta > Magnoliopsida > Asterales > Asteraceae > Bidens > Bidens hawaiensis. Next base: position 387,773 of record NW_027492686.1, on the reverse strand, counting down.
AAATCTAGGGAGAAAATAGAAGCTTTGTTGATGGTCGGTTAATTTGTATATGTTTTAGTTTGTTAATTATTTAGTTTTAACTGTTTATTCTAGAACTATCGATACTTCATACGTGTTTAATTGGATTTCAGGTCATACGCGTTAAAGTACTAAGTATGGACGCGGTACGCGATTAGCCTTTGAAGACCTGTCGCGTACCGCGACGGGAGTGCAGACGGGATTTTTTGTTTATAACTTATTTTTCATCAACAAGAAACCCTAACTCCGTTTTGACGAACCATAGGCGATTCCAGCAGCTCCAAGAGGCGATTTCCACCATTATAGCTTGTGCCAAGACCTTCCGCATGATCCATATCATTCGTATCGAAGATTTGATGATGTCACGGCTCGGCTAATCTCCTAGAATCGCACCCGAGATGTATAGTTTGTAACCTTTTACAGTTTTTCTCATGTGATTAAGAATACTTATGTTTTGTTATTGATGATTAATATATGATTATTGATGTTTGGTATTTCTGAGTGTTCGGTCGGTTTAGGTTTACGTTGGTCTGAACGATCTGTTACCAGTTGCTAGATAATTAGTCACATAACTGTTTGGTTAGATTGAATACGATAAATCATACAATTACCCCTAACTGAGTCACACTGGCAAGGACTGTTTGATAACCATTGCCGTGTGTAAAGTAATTGTTGATGTCTAAGGTTTTGTCTGATTGATCAGTTTTCAGTTAATCGTTAATAGTTAATCGTTTAGGTTGCATGAGATACTGTTGGTTGCTTACTTGAATTCCCGGGTGTGATTTGCTTTGTTAACTGTTTACAACTTGTTTATTTTTTCGTTGCTTAGTTCTCTACTTTCACTAAATTTGCTTGTGTGATCAACACTAAAAACCAGTTACATCATAATAGTAAATCTGTTACACGAATTCATTGACCACATACTCCTTGTGATACGATACCCTACTTACTCTAACTATTTAGAATAATTAGGTTTTTGATTGACTCAAACGACGGTCATCAAAATGGCGCCGTTGCTGGGGACCGAACCCGGGTCACCCGCGTGACAGACGGGAATACTTACCACTATACTACAACGACTACAGAATACATAACTGAATATAAACAGACATCTTTTTGTCTTTTTCTCATTTTTTAAGCATAATAACGTGATGCTTAACAATGGAACAAGTACAAAAACAATTACAAAAACAAATACAATTACAGTTACAAATAAACCTAGTAAGCCGGATCGTCTTGTAACATAATGTCGGGGTTAAACAAACGAAAAATAAGTCCAAGAAATGTTTTCTAAGGGACCCAACCCCCCGCCCCTCACATTACCCACACTCATATGTATAATGTATGAGGCCCAACCCCCCAGTACCCACACTCTCGCTCATCCAGACGAGGCTTAACCTAATTGCCTCTATCACTTTTGCATTTTGCCAACTACGATCCCGTAATCCATGAACATCAGTGAAAGCGCTCAAATGACGTGTGTGTACTATATATTATATGTGTATTATATATATTTGGGTCAACACACACACGTACCGGAGGAATAGGGTTGACGACATAAACATGTGTACCTGTCCCCATGACTCGTTATCCCCGCCTAAACGACCCCATTTTCAACTTCTCGTAATAAAAACATTTGTGAGCAAGACTAATGAGACGCTGAAAAACCAACCATGACCAGAAACCTATGACTTGGCATTAATGGCAATAATTAACAGTTAACAACTTTGGTTTCTGAACACTCTTTGAGGTACTATCGGGCTAAAATTTTCCAAAATTTCCCCCATCCCCACACTTGAGGCTTACATTGTCCTCAATGTTAACAAAATTGATAAAACGATTAATGAACATTTGAGGGACGAGGTTAAAATTGACTTTTTGATTATTAAGCAATTTTAAAATTTCGGGGCTTATGTGAGGCGGTTCTACTAACAAATATACAATTACACTTTTAACATTTAAACTAATAAGACAAAATAAATTATGAAACTAAAATCACCTGATATCAAGGAGATTGGAAAAGGACCAATCGGCTCACAAACTCTCTTAAACACTCGTATACTCTCGTCTCGACCTAGTTCCAAACTGACAACCGAACCTGCAAAATCTCGAGACGTGTAGAAGCAAGCTTCTCACAAGTGTAAGACATAGGTCTTTTAAGAGTTATGAAAATGATTTTCTATTAATTTTATTAAAACAATTACCGAGCCTAATTAAGTCGTTTCATAATAAATTTTGTTAAACAAGTTAAAACGTTAAAAGACCTAACTCACTTTCGTAGGAATCACGATTGCATTTAGCGTATGCAACAAGCCCTTTAAACCCCCCGGTAGCCCGGGTGGACGAGTGAGGTCTCGTGAGGGTTAATAGTGAACAACACCCACAAAGTTCGATTACAATAAAATATACAAATACCTGGATTAACCTAAAGCAAAAAGAACATGAAAGCACTATGGGTAGCTAAACGGACGCATCAAAATCCCAACTTTTCTCGTGGTGCGGTATCCCCACACTTAGCTTTTTCTATGATGTTACACTTGAAATACAATTAGTAATATAAAAAAATTCAAAATTTAAACTAAAAATATACAAAATGTACAATTACCACCCTTTTGAAGCTTGTATGCCATTCAAGGTGGGCGTCTGGCCTGCTCCAGTGCAACCTTCTCATTATAAGCACGCTTTTCTTCAATCATTTGTTGCCAGTCTTCCAAGAGGCCAGAATCTGTCCCGAACATCCTAAATCTCCATTCTCGATCATTTTGTTTGGATGGCTGTCTCACTTTCTTCTTCCTTGGTCGGTTACCTTTCTCTTCCACCTTATCACTCTGTAGTTTCTCAAATCCCTTCTTATCTATCCTGTCAATCACAAAACATTCCTCTTTTCTGCGATCCTTGTCCAAGGATACACACTTATCAACAAGAGGGTTAGTAGAATTTTCAAACAACAATAACCGTTTATCACGGTCTCCACACTTGATTCCCAAAACCTCCTTAGCCAATCAATTACCGCATGTGCTGTGGCGAGGAATGGCCTACCCAATATGACTTGTGGCTGTGTATTATTCTCACGTTTAGCATAGTCAAGTACAAGAAAGTCAACTGGGTAGAAAAATTCCTCCGCCTGAACCATTACATTAGTCACCATGCCCCGGGGAAGTGTATGAGTTTGGTCCGCCAACACCACGGTGGTGTTTACCATTTCTAATGGGCCAAATTCATGCTAATCATATAAACTACCGGGCATGATACTAACACATGCTCCAAGATCTAGAAGTGCCCGATCAGTTTTAAATATCCCAATTTGAATTGATAAAAGCGGAACTCCTGGGTCTTGGAGTTTACTTGAGGTGGTATTTTTCTCCACCTCCTCATCTCTCATGTTGGTCAATTTACCATTTAAACATTTTTCACATGTAAAATTTTCACAAAAAGACATTTCATATGTTTTTGCTTCTGATTCATTTTGGAAAATTGAGTCATTTTGACCGACACAATCACTCTCACCACTAACATCTTCCACCACCTCCTCAACAAACTGTGGTGGTGAATCCACTTCAACACTAGAAATTTCAAAATGAGGTAAAAGACTTACAGCATTGATGTGCACATTGTTTCCCTTCTTGGAGCTTGAGCAGTAATGGTTCGGGTTGATTGTAGTATCACTCGGGAGTTGACCTGCACTCTTTTGCAACTTTGCCATATCTGCTGCGAGCTGACCAATTTGCTTTGACATTGCCCCTGCTGACTTATCATGTAACTCAAACTGTTTCTTCGTTTCAGCCTTATGATCTGTCATAAACTTCATCAATGCATCCAACTTTGAGTGCACCAACTCATCCACATTTCCCGAGGACCCCCTCTGCTGGTCGTGATTACCCGATGAATTTCCACCCTGGTTAACGTCTCTGTTATACCCCCGATTCTGATCATAGGAACCTTGCTTCTGCTGATAACCGCCATGGCGGTAATTACCCTGCGATTTGTTCTGGCTCGATCCCTGAAAGTTCGGGTTCAACTGAGAAGACGCGTTCCCGTAACGAAAATTCGGGTGGTTCCTCAGGCCGGGGTGATATGTGTCCGAATTGAACCCTTGACCTTTGGAATCCCCGTAAGCATAATTGACTTCCTCGGTATCATCCTCCTCGTCATCATAAAACTCGAGGCAATTTTCTGCCTTATGCCTGAGTTCACCACAATCAACACAAACCAGGAATTTAACACCAACTTTCCCAACTTCTTTCTTTTTACCCCTTTTTAACCCAGCCAGTTCACGTTATAACTCAGTAATTCTTTTAGATTCACTCGTGACTGACTTAACTGACCTGGAGGAATTACCACATCTTCGTCTTTCAGCTGCTGCTTCTGCCTTGGAATCTTCACACATAAATTCCAAAAAATCCCAATCATCTTCCTCCGGCTGATTCAGCAACAAACCATTACATGAGGCCTTAAGATGCTTTCGGTCCTCGTATGTCAACCCATCAACAAAGCACTTTACCAGTTCCCACAGTTCGATATGGTGATGTGGGCATTTCCTGATCATGTCTTTATATCTGGTAAAGGCTTCGTGAAATAACTCACCCGGTAGCTGTGAAAAGTGACGAATGTCGGAACGGGCCTCGGTAGTCTTCGACTGTGAATAAAACTAGTTTAGAAAAACTTGTTGCATCTCGGCCCAGTTTCTAATACTGTGCATCGGTAGCGAGTTAAACCACAGTTTCGCTTTGTCTTTTAGGGAAAATTGGAATAACCGCAACCGGACTTCATCTTGATCAAACGTACCATCACCAATAGACCCGCAGATGGCCGAAAAATCAGTTAAGTGTGAATACGGGTCTTCCGAAGCCATCCCGTTGAAGTGAGGAACAATGTTGATGTAAGATGGCCGAGACTTGAAAGTTTGTTGTCCCTACACTCGTTCCTGTGGAACCAACGGGGATGCTCCGTCTGAGATAGGGGGTCTGAACCGACTGTTAACACCATGAGCCGGGGCTATATAATTTCTCCTCTGCCCCCCCGGGGTTTCCCATACCGCCCCGGTTAACTGGAATACCACGAACTCTTTCGGGCCGTTCTGCCCGATTTACCCTTTCTCGACCTCTCCCATTTCTGTTGTCTGCTTCAGCCCGTCTTCGATTAACAGGCTCCTCCACCTCATCTTGATAATTATTATCACCCTCAATCTCTGGTTCACCAACCTCGTTCTTAGGCTCAGCCGCCCGATTCCTTCTAACCCATCGATCTACCTCATCATCAGCTGCCCGAAAACCTTCGTTTATATTATTATCTTCCCCCTCATCCTCATCTTCAGTCGGAACACTCGATCGAACATCGTCAATATTTATCCGAACTCTGCGGTTCGGGTTATTGTTCGGAAATGATGGTCCTGCTTGGTCAGAGTTGAGGTTTAAGTTTCGGTTAAGGTTTCGGTTTCGGGTTTGATTTCGGGTTCTGGATGCACGAGCTGAGTTATTTTGGGCGTTTTGGTTATTTTGCTCGTTTTAGTTATTGAAATTGAGTGGTGGAGGTATGTTATCTGGGTGAAACTGGTTATTCTGTGGGTGTGGATCTTGGTTTTGGTTGTTGTTCTGGTTCTGGTTTTCGTTCTGGTTGTGGTTCTGGTTCTGGTTTTGGTCTTCCATCTCAAAATTTCTGTTTTGTACTCGGTTCTGCCGAGCTAACCTCTCGATTTCGGGCTCGTAAATTAACGGAGACTGTCGGCCCGAATGGCGGGTGTGCATAAACCTGTAATCTGCACAACTAACACAACCCGCGTAAAATACAGACAAATAAATTTTAAACTAAAAATTGAAAACAAAATTAAAACTAAAATTAAAATTAAAATTAAACACAAAAATCAAATAACACGAAAAACACTAAGCGCACTAACTCCCCGGAAACAAAGCACACATGTCTGGGCGGCTCTATTGTTTTTATTATAGAATTTAACCGTATTTGTGAGATGTCAATCTAAAAACAGTGTCAGTCTGGGAAATTGGGTATGACCTTAAACCTTACTAGTATTAATGGTGATAATCTACATACCTATGATGGAGGTCGATGTTTGCTTTAGAGTTTTGCTTGAGGGCAAGCAAAAGATAAGTGTGGGGATGTGATGGTCGGTTAATTTGTATATGTTTTAGTTTGTTTATTATTTAGTTTTAACTATTTATTCTAGAACTATCGATACTTCATACGTGTTTAATTGGATTTCAGGTCATAGGCGTTAAAGTACTCAGTATGGACCTATTGTGACACGGAATGAAGACTCGGGATGTCCAACACGCAAAACGGGAAATGGAATGAAGATTGCTGTGACAGGGTCCAACACGCGATGGGCCTGCTGAAGTACCCATCGTGTACCGCGATGGGTTTGAATTATACGTTGACCTTTTTGGTCAATCGCGGTACGCGATTGGCCTTTGAAGACCCGTCGCGTACCGCGCCGGGAGTGCAGACGGGATTTTTTGTTTATAACTTATTTTTCATCAACAAGAAACCTTAACTCCGTTTTGACGAACCATAGGCGATTCCAGCAGCTCCAAGAGGTGATTTCCACCATTATAGCTTGTGCCAAGACCTTCCGCATGATCTATATCATTCGTATCGAAGATTTGATGATGTCACGGCTCGGCTAATCTCCTAGAATCGCACCCGGGATGTATAGTTTGTAACCTTTTACAGTTTTTCTCATGTGATTAAGAATTCTTATGTTTTGTTATTGATGATTAATATATGATTATTGATGTTTGGTATTTCTGAGTTTTCGGTCGGTTTAGGTTTCTGTTGGTCTGAACGATCTGTTACCAGTTGCTAGATAATTAGTCATATAACTATTTGGTTAGATTGAATACGATAAAACATACAATTACCCTTAACTGAGTCACACTGGCAAGGACTGTTTGATAACCAGTGCCTTGTGTAAAGTAATTGTTGATGTCTAAGGTTTTGTCTGATTGATCAGTTTTCAGTTAATCGTTAATAGTTAATCGTTTAGGTTGCATGAGATACTGTTAGTTGCTTACTTGAATTCCCGAGTGTGATTTGCTTTGTTAACTGTTTACAACTCGTTTATTTGTTCGTTGCTTAGTTCTCTACTTTCACTAAATTTGCTTGTGTGATCAGCACTAAAACCAGTTACTTCATAATAGTAAATCTGTTATACGTATTCATTGACCACATACTCCTTGTGATACGATACCCTACTTGCTCTAACTATTTAGAATAATTAGGTTTTTGATTGACTCAAACGACGGTCATCATTTGTCTATAAGTAACCATGATTTGAAAGCAGAATTGTCAGTGAAAATAACCATCAGTGATCAACAATTTCAAAATATTCTTAAACAGAGAACTAAGATGACTGAACTTGAAAATGAGGTTCTTGATTTGAAAGTAAATTAAACAAGTTAAAAATTCTTCATTTTCGTTAAATGAAATTATCGAGGTGTCTGGTAAACAAAAGGGTTCAAAGAATGGTTTGGGTTTTGTTGAAGTTCCACCAGCTTTTCATAATGATTATACTCCAAATCCGTTTGCGGGAAAGGAAGAAGTTGTTATTGAACCAGTCATTGTTAAGGAAAAACCTAAATTGGTTAAAAATTAGAATATTGATGTTCAATCTTCAACTCAAAAACCTTATATTCAAAGTAACAAGGTCTCTGTTTAAAATGTTGACAAGGTAATCATTGAGGATGTTATTGAATATGAAATTGTGCAAAAAAAACCATAACATTCCACGCTCAAATCACATTTTATGTGAACCTCGCGAATTTGAGGAGGCTGTGTATGGTTCAAATGCATCTAAAGTGAAAAAGGAAAAATCGGTTAGGTTTAAGGCTAAGAAATCAGAATAACCAAAGATTTCTGATAAGGATTTGATGTGTTTCATCAATCCTGTTCCTCATAAGCCAACCGCTGGTCGAGTGTTTGAATTGAAAGGTTTTAGCAAAGTATTTACTGAGAAAGACATTCCACTTAATCTTATCAAGCCTGAATTGATAGAAAGCATCTTTCAAAATGAAACTTTTAAGATACAAGAACTTGAACATGCATTTTTAATTCCAAAGCATCAAATATAACAGATTCCTTGGTCAAAGCTAAAAAAATTGTTAAAATTTGCTAAGAAAGTTCAATTTGTTAGTTCAACTGGAACTGACACTTTACAGAGTTTTTTCAGACTGTTCAAATCTTGTTTTTTACATGAAAAAGAAATTTGTTACATTTGATGATTTGGACAAGAAAAATGTTCATCATTTGTAACATCCCAAAATTTCTAAAAATAATAGTAAATATATTATTTACTTACGATGGGAAAATTTACTTGGATTAGTAGATAAAGAATTAAAGAGATATGGGTAATGGACTTAGATTAGAAAAGAAGGAAGATAGACAATGGGCTCAAGCCCATGACCCATAGTATATAAATCATAATCACCCATTCCATTCATTTTCAAATATTTCTTAGACCACCCAAAACACACACTTAAGCTCTCTCTCTCTCTCGTATTCTCTCTTTCTCTAGCCGAAACCAAGAAGAAGAATCGATCCCGACCCGATGTAATGATAGTATGATATTTTATGGATCCAAACCCGCTATATTTAGTCGCGAAACGAGAAGCCGACACTTTTAAGCCGTTAAAGTCATGAGATCCGGGTGGAATCAGGTATAAACCGATCAAATATAAGCATAGGGGTCACCCTATCTCAGATCTGGATCGAACGGGACGAAAAATGGTAAAAAAACGATGGGAAATAACTGAGATCTCATTTTTCCGGTGAGATCCCGATTTCCGGCGATGACAGCGCCGGAAAGGCGGCGCCGAAAAAGTTGGGTACGAGGAAGGGAATGTTTATGACATTCTCTTACCTAACCCAAATTCGTTAGCGGGGAAATGACAATCTAACAGTAGTTCGTTAAAGGGGAGAATGACGAACTAGCAGTAATTCGTTAACGAAGAATAACGAACTAGCTTCATTCGTTAAGCAATTCGTTATGTCAATTCGTTAAGGTAAGTATAACGAACTAACACCAATTCGTTAAGGCCATTCGTTAAGTAAGGAATGAATGAACCCCATTGGTTATAGGGTTCATTCGTTAACCATACCAAACGAAAGAGTCCAATTCGTTGTGAAGATCAGTTCGCTATAAGGGGGTCAATTTGTTATGGAGGAAAATTCGTTATAATGATCAAATCGTTATAAGATCAATTCATTATTAATCCCCATTCGTTAAGGACTGGATAACGAACTAGGAGTGTGACATAAAGACAGAAAGATCCCTGGACTTGAGTAATGTTGGAACTCGATTAAACAATCAATAACAGTAACTATAACAGATCTCAGATCTGTGTTTAACCAATTAATACGTTTATATAGATCTAGCTCATAATTACCATAGATTAGGTGTTTATGTGTTTATATATTATCAGTATATGTATAATCGTAATTCGTATAAGGTTAGGTTGAAGATCGAGAGAACAATTGGACAGAGGTTCGATAATTAACTCTCAAAACTTAATTAAACAGTGAACAGGGGTTCACTATATATAGAAGAGGATCTGGTTCGCTAACATCCCCTAGAAAACCAAACTCTCCTTCTTTACATACATTAAGTTAATGAAACACCCCCTGATTTGTTAACATCCCCTAACGAATCAGGAAGGAATACAATTAATGTCTTAGTTCGCTAACATCCCCTAGCGAACTAGACTTAATCTTAACGAACTATATAATAAATTAACTAATTATTACATTAAATAATAAACAAAACGTTAACGATAATTACAAAGACTCAAGACGCAAAACCGTGCACTAACAGACACCCCCTCGTCTTGAGCTCTTTGTCTTTAAGTTACTTGAAGCGCTTGGACCGCCAGTCTCTGCAACTATGAATTCCATTTTCATAACAGACACGCACAACACGTTGGAATTGCATAGCCAGGTCGTAATCTTCACGGCGCTCAATCAAAATCTGCTTCTTGTATAGCACATCATTGTCTGTTTCAGATAAATTAACCAACCACATCGGGTCGATTATCTTGATCAGTTCAGTCTCCAGTTCTCGACCAAGAACAATGACGGCCTCGCCTGTACGATTGTCATAGTACCATCGGTTGAAAGAGAGATGCATTTGTTGGGGCATCGTCTTCACTGGCACTTTCTTCATCTTCTTCGGCGGTTTAACTTTAAGCACGACTTTCTTCCACCCAGTCTTAGGATCGATTTCGTCAATGCGTTTACATCTTGGGACCTGGGTCTTGAAGAACTTGAAGCCATTATTAACCTCGAATAGTAAGTGTTGATGAAACCACTCAGCTATTCGGTAACCCCCACGATTGATAAACGGACGTCTCGCAAGGGTACGAACATCCCACCGCGGCAAAGTAAGAACATCCATCATCTTTTCGTAATACTGTACACCTTTCTCCCACTTTATTACGCATACTTTAAGCTCAGAATCATACAACCAGGAGACAATATCACCATGTACCTTGGAAACCGTCTTGAAAGAGGTCACTTGATTTGCTTTGACCCATGTAGCAGCAGTGTCTTTCCTTTCTTTATCAACATATCGATACGCACTAATAATTTTACCCACTTTCTGACGTTTGAACCATCTTTCAATATCATCATCAGTTATTTCTGCAAGTGAGTGAACTGTCCGCTTACACTTCAAGATCTTTTCCAGTTCATCCTCGGTTTCTTTAAATGTTTGCTCATCGAATGTTGGAGCACCTTGATCAACATTAGTGTGTTGAAACAAGTCAGGGTACTCCTGAGCAGTGACATCTTCCACCTCGATATCCTCATCTTCATAAATAAAATCCGTATTCATCTGAATAGACGGATCATCTTCCAAACCTTCCTCATCACTACTTCAACATCGGGCTCAGTCTCCAAAGTATTTAATTGATCATCAATCAGCCCAAGCGGTATAGAAATCTGCTCCCGTGTCAAAGATCTTTCTACAAACCCACCTACCTCTAACTCATCTCTATTCACCATGCTTCTAGTCACCCCCGATCCATCCATAAATATTACCGTGTCGGCTTCAATCATCTCTATTGGTTTAGCAGCCGAATAATCACGATACACAATAATCTGTTTCTCTGAATCATCAACAAAACTCGTACCCGCACCAGACGCAGGGTCTTGAGCTTGTTTAGTCTCACCACCAGCACCAATCTCATCATCATCAGAATCTTCCTTATTATTCTTGATCTTTTTCAAAGCATCATCTTTGCAAGTTAATTGAAGGATCAGATCCTCTTGCTCTTTAATCTTCACCCCCTGAGACTCAACAATCTAACGTAGGGCCTTTGTTTCCTTTTGACAGAAAGAAACATAGCTGACTAGTTTCTTCTGATTCTCCATTAGACGTTCTTGATTTAACCGACCATTATTCATATGATTCTCATACAAATGAAGAAGATTTAATAACATTTCTGTCTGACGATGTGGTGGCAAAGCATACAAGGATGGATGAATTGGTTGGATTGGACCTTGAGGCCTTGTAATTCTCATAAATGAGATATCACTAGGAGGAGGAGGCCTCACAGGTATAGTTGGAGGAGTTGTAGCCACAGTATCTGTCGGCAAAGGTAGTTCAGTCAATGCAGACTGAGGTATCATACCCAACTGCTCATGTGGTACCATCGTCATCGTCAAAGTCATTGCCGGAGTGCTAGTTGCAATTGGCACTACCGAGCGTTGAGACGTTAGTTGACAAGATGATGGCACACCAATAATTACCCCAGCCTCAGCTGACACACGTCTTATCTTCGATGGCTCACCAGTTGCCACCGCTTTCCCTTCTCTTTTTCTTTCTAATTGAGCCTTAATGGTGGTGGCTAATGCAGCATCAATTGCATCTTGTTGTTCTTTAAGAGCGGCATCACCAGCACCACCATTTCCACCATCATTCCCATCACCACCATCATTTCCATCATCACCATCGTTCCCACCTTCTCCTTCCTCACGCTCGGAATCTGAATCATCATGAATCCAGCGATCCTTGGAAGGATATACATAATTAGGATCAACGATATGACCAATCATTCGGTTATCCGCTGGCCTTGCCTTTCGATAGATAGCCATTCTACGTACTGTGTCGGCTGTCATATGTTCCATATAAAGCTTATCATTCACCAAGGTTTTGATCAATTGCTAGATTTGGTATCAAGTCTTGAATAATCAGCTGCAAAAACCGAGGATACATTAAAAACTTCTTCTTCTGGTCCGTCTGCTGAACTTGTTCTGCCAAATGATCGAATACAAGTTCAGAGTAGTTGAATGGCTTGTTGAGAATTAAAGCCACAAAAGCGGATTGCAAGCTGAGTCGACATTCATCAAAGCCACCCCGACGGCCACTCATACAGTGAATAAGAACATGGAGAAGATATTTGTATGGTGGACACAATCCATTCTTGTTTAGCATAGATTTATGAACGTCTCCGCCATAACATACACTAGTATACAAACCCCTGACCAATTGCCTATCGAATTCACTCGGGTCATTATCAGTATTAGCAAATCGAAGCACACGATGAACTACTTCAACATCAATAGTAATCGGAATGCCATTAATCGAGGATCGAATATGCTTCTCTTCCTCCACATACGCAGCAGTATCCCAAAACTGTCTGATATTACTCAGATATACCATAGGGTGAGCAGTAATGGCATAATGTATTATTGATCCTCTTAGAAAAGCCAACATATCTCCAAATGTAGCTATATCAGCAATGTCTGAGTCAACATAAGCACAGATGTTGTGCTTTTTGTCAAATGGTAGTAAAATAACATTTTCTTGTTGTTCTTGTTGTGGTGGTTAATCTTGTGGAGGTTGTTCTGGTGGTGGTTGTTCGTGTTGTCCTTGATCAGCTATTGGTGGATATTGATTTACTTGATCAGCCATGTTTACTGTATAAGTAAGAGCGAATATGAGAAGACGTAGAATTGTATTCAATGTCAAAATATGTCAACTTATTTATAAGTGGTGTAATCAATGTCATAAGATGTATGTATTTAGGTTATATACGCGTTTAGACGATTGAAATACTTTATTTGATTTAAAAATGAATTTTGAAAATTAATTAAATAATCAAAATTGAATGTCATTCGTTAAATATCCCACTGATTCGTTATAATTCAATAACGAATTGTGTGATTCGCTATCAGGTAAATAAGCCAACGAAGTAGCCTTAGCGAATTACTATTCAAATTGACGAACTAAGGATCTAGTTCGTTATAATTTTAACGAATCAACATCTGATTTGTGAACTCCATTCTTCGCTAAGCTAGTTCGTATATGTCCTTAACGAATTGGACACGAAATAGTTCCAATTCGCTAAGGAGAACGAATGGTCCATTAAATAGACTTAATCTTTGACTCCTCATAGTCAATCTCAAAATTAAGATGAACACAGATAGTCAACAATATGAATCCATAAGCAATTAGTCCATAACTATCGTTGAATCATCAAAACAATGAACATGTTGAGCTCGGAAACACACAATGAAGCTCATGGTGATGAGATTGAGACTCAAAACCCAGAGATACTGAGGGTAACCGGAGCAAACAAACACACAGAAACTATGAAAACAAAATCAACCCGGCAAACTCTAATCAAACGTCGATTAAAGTCAACCAAGGGTATCGGAATCACATTCTGATTACATTAATAAGCTATATAATCACAATGAGCCATAAACAAATCAGGGTTTAAAGACTCGGAAATCCTTTAGACCACAAAAGTACATAATTCATCTATCAAATAACACTCATTTTGACGAAAAACATATCGCCGTGACCATCTATACCTCCTGAGAATCACAAAGATATACTTGAAATGTTAAAATATGAAAGTCGAGATTTCAGAGAAAATTTTGAATAGGGTGACTTTAGAGTGAAGGAAGAAGACGAATAGTGAGGGACTATTCGTGTTTCTTGTCCTATATAGCTTAACACGCTACCCGAGGTATACAGTGGACGAATTATGCAGTTCGTGTGAATTTTATATAACGAATTAGTTGAATTGCTATTCCAGTTCGTTACTTTATGGTAGCAAACAAGACAAGATAAGTGTCTCTGATTCGTTAAATATGTATAACGAAAAAGGGATGATTCGTTACAGAGTGCGGAAGCGAATTAGGTGAGCGAACTAGAAACCAGTTCGCTAAGGAATCACCTAGTTCGTTATCCATAATTAACGAAGTAGAATGTTAACGAATTAAACAGTTTATTTAAATTTAAATTAAATAAATAAATGAATTAAATAAATAATTTAATGAATTTTAACTTTAAGAATTAACGAGAACCTTTTATCCCGATAATTTTGATACCTTAAAAACGTTTCATTTTTTACGAAACATAACTTAAAATAATATATAAAGAGAGAAAGATAAAATCTTTTTGGTATTTTGGAAAAAATTTAAAGAATGTATGTACTAAGAAATATCCGAACATTTAAAAATTGAACAATCTTTTTGTGTGTTTCTATGATTTTAATAAAAACAATACAATTTCTTTAATGTTAAGATTGTTTTTTTTCTTTAATGTTAAGATTGTTTTTTTTTCTTTTCTTTAATGTTTTCCGTTAAAATCTAGAAAATACAAAAGGATTGTGATTCTCGTTTGTATAGATAAAATCCAATAACATTAAAAAAAAGAAAAGTTATCTTTTTGTATGTTTAGGAATTTTTTGTTTTTTTTTAAGTTTGAGCAGAGAATCATATTGACCAAATTGCCCTTCCATCTCAGTTTTATATTTCAGCGATATTATGACTGGCGTTAAGTCGTTCATTGGTATTGTTGTCCACTTAAATCTAATAACAAATTTTCAAGTGTTTTTGTGATATAATTAATTGGTTCAATTATAGCACAGAATATCAGAAACTATCAGCCTTTAATCTCGGTTCAAGCTTAATTTGATTTTTGCCAAAACACCCCAACTTGAGTTAAACCATTATAGTGTTGATCAAAAATTTGTTTTTTATGGAAATTTATGAGCAATGTATTGATTTTCTGTTACTATGAGTGAATATGCACGAGTCCATATGTCGGCTCACATACATTGTATCCCCTGGGGTCCGTTTATTAATGGTATTAAGACGCGCGCAAGGGAGGAACAATGTATGACTAACAGCGGATTTTGATCAAGTCAGTAATTTGGAAATTTGTACGAAGTACAGCAGTGATCAAGTTTAATGACTTTGGGTTTGCTCTAAAAGCAAATGAAATATTCATGCATATGAATACCCAGATGGTTAAGCTGCATAAAGACTCACAGTGTCCAGAACCTCAAAGCTTGTTATTTGCTTTATTTTATATTTGGTTGATCAAACAAATATAAGGCTTGAGTATGACAGGTTATTACATTTCTGCCATCCTCACCGAGACTTTTCTAGAGACTAACACCCCTTTCAATTTGGCGTTTCTTTATGTTTATATCACATACTTTACTCTACTTGATTGTTTTAAGACCTACCAATGCACCAATGCAATTAAGCACACAGTCTTTTAAGCTTACTTCTTGTTGGACTTGGAGTCAAGATAATCAATGTACTATCATTTTCTCTTTTTGCTTCAAAAACTCAAAATTTTGAGGAGCATAAAACGAAATAAAGATAAATTTAATCGCTCCAGTTAACTTAAGTCTATAAATAAATGGCTGTTCTATCAATTCAACAAGTGAATAATAGGACCAAGACATGCAAGCATGCTTCACAAACTTAAATCCCGACATAATTTTCAGCGAGAAAATAATCTAAAAACACATAACGAACGCCCCAACTATTTTCCATTATCAGGTAAATGGCTAACCTGAACATTTACAAGTAAATGTCAGAACCAAACATATACACGTACATGTCCTTCAAATGTAGATAATTGACATAATTTTCAGCGAACGTATGCAAAAATCTTTTTGGTTTTCTCTTTACATACTTTAAAACACAATATTTTTGTCTTTTTCAATATTCTTATAAACAAAATAAACTTCACATTCTTTTTGGATTTTCGGATTTTTCTGTACAAACTGAAAAGTACATTCTTTTTGGTTTTTCAAAATTTAAAAATGTTTTTGGTTTTTCAAAATATTTTAACGGAAAACATTAAAGAAAAGAAAAAAAACAATCTTAACATTAAAGAAAAGAAAAGTAATCTTTTTGTATGTTTAGGAATTTGTTTTTAATGTTTTTAGATTTTATTTATACAAACGAGAATCACAATCTTTTTGTATTTTCTAAATTTTCACCCCCTAAAACCAAAATAAATTGTAAAAGAAAAATTAACAGAAAATAAAGATAGTCATCCTTGTTTAAGGATATCAGCGAGGGTCTTCAATCCGTTTAAACCAAGCAAAAATTTAAAACGTGTTTTGTCAAAAGCTTTGGTAAACAGATCGGCTTTCTGAAAGTCAGTATGTACTTTCTCAAGGTCAATCAACTTCTTCTCAAAGCAATCCCGTATAAAGTGATATCGAATTTCGATATGTTTTGTTTTCGAATGCTGTATGGGATTCTTTGTGATAGAAATTGCAGCAGAATTATCAATTAGAATAGGAGTAGTAAGAAACGTCGGACCTTAGTCGCGAAGATGTTGTTGTATCCACAAAACCTGGGAACAGCAACTCTAGGCTGCAACATACTCAGCTTAGGCGGTTGAAGTGGAGACCGTTGTCTGCTTCTTACACTGCCAGGAAACAAGCCGGTTTCCTAAAAATTGACATCCTGCAGTCGTTGATTTGTAGTTGATCTTGCAACCTCCATAGTCCGAGTCTGAATAAGCAGTAAGATCGAAAGTATCATCCTTGGGGTACCACAACCCGATGTTTGGATTTCCCCTCAAATACTGAAGAATTCTCTTGACCGCAGCTAGGTGAGTCACTCGTGGACTTGCTTGGTACCTAGCACAAAGACAAACAACAAACATAATATCAGGGCGAGAAGCCGTTAGATACATCAAAGAACCGATCATGGCACGATAGAGGGTAGGATCAACGGTATCCTCCAATTCATCCGGTGATAAATTGTGACCCACAAAGAGAGGAGTAGAAGGGATTTTTTCGGCAGAAATCTTGAATCGGCTCAAGACGTCGTTCACAAACTTAGTATGATGAATGAAGATTTCGTTTGCAGACTGGTGAACCTGCAGCCCTAAAAAGAAATTCATCTCTCCCATCGAACTCATCTCGAACTTTGTTTGCATGGACTTCTCGAACTCCTTACACAATGTGTCGTTTGTAGACCCAAAAATAATATCATCAACATAAATCTGGACTAGGAGAAGATCATCACCAACAGTTTTATGAAATAGAGTGCAGTCGACAGTCCCTCTTTTGAAGCCAGTATCAGTCAGATGGTCGGCGAGCGAGCCATACCAAGCTCTCGGGGCTTGATGTAGACCATACAAGGCCTTGTTTAATCGGTAAACACGGTCCGGATACTCAGGATCTTCAAAACCAGGAGGTTGTTGGACAAACACTTCTTCGTTTAGTTCACCATTTAGGAAAGCACTCTTAACATCCATTTGGTAGACCTTTATATTCTTGTAAGTTGCATATGCCAGGAAGATTTGAATCGACTCTAATCTTGCAACTGGAGCATATACCTCTGTGTAATCGATACCCTCTTTTTAATGAAACCCTTGCACCACTAGACGTGCCTTGTTTCTGACAATCACACCTCGATCATCTTTCTTACACTTAAATACCCACTTAGTCGGAATCGCTTTCTTGACTCTAGCAGGCTTGTCTATTAAATCCCAAACACCCAATCGTGCAAATTGCTGTAATTCTTCTTGCATAGCTTCTACCCAAGAAGGATCTTCAAGTGCCTTTCGAGCCGTCGTTGGCTCAACTTGAGATAGAAAGCAAGTGAATTTAGCAAGATTCACAATTCCCGATGAATGTAAATCAGTGTAAGCACACAATATGTTACTATCACTTGACGAAGCAACTTGATGATGTGTACGAACTCCCACATCAAGTTCTCCAATGATGATTTCCTGAGGATGATATCCATGAATCCGAAGAGTGGGATTTTCAGGAACAACAACATTATCAAATAAGTTAGTATAATGTTCGCCAAGTTCAGGAGATGAAACAGTATCATTGTCAAGGTTAATAACTTGATCGTCAGCTTGATCATCATCAGAAGAAGTGGAAACATTGTCGATAGCCTCTGGAGAAGCAACTTGAGGTTCCTCAGTTGGAGCATCAGGTTGAGCTGCAACATCATTAGAACTTGAAAATCGTGGAATTGCCAAATGATCTTCAAAGTATGCTCGAACCAGGTCTTCGTCGATGTGTTCAGTTGATGGAGTAAATGAATTAAATAAACTATCGTAGTCAAACATCCAATCGGGACCTTTTCCTTGAAAAGGAGTTGTGTACTTTTGACAGTCCACATGATACCATTCTTCAACACAACCAGATGTAAAGTTGAATACCCTTTTCTTTGGAGATGCATATCCCAAGAAATACCCTTCGATAGCTTTTTCTTCAAATTTACCCGCCTCCTTCTTCAACATAGTACACGGACACCCAAAAGGTTCCATATACTTTAAGTTAGTTTTTCGATTATTCAATAACTCATAGCTTGTCTTTTTGAGTCTTTTAACTGTTAGAACCCGATTAAGAGTATAGAAAGCTGTATTCACCGCCTCATTCCAGAATTGGACGGGAAGCTTAGAATCAGCGAGCATTGTACGTGCAGCTTCAATCAAGGTCCGATTCTTTCGTTCAGCAACACCATTTTGTTGAGGTACATAAGGTGCACTGTATTCTTGATGAATTCCTTTTGAACACAAAAGAAATCCAATACAGTGTTTTTGAATTCTGTACCATTATCACTTCGAATTCTCCTTACTTTTTGTTTGTACAGTGACTCGATCTTGGTGATAAGATTTTGTACCAGAACCGGTGTTTGATCTTTCGAACTCATAAATAACACCCATGAGTATCGTGAATAATCATCAGTCACCACAAGACAATACCAATCCCCAGAAATACTCGCACGATTCACAGGACCAAACAAATCCATATGAAGTCGTTCAAGAGGGGTATTAATGGAATTCAATAACTTAGAAGGATGTGTTTTCTTCTTCTGCTTTGATTCCAATTGTAGGAACCTGTTTTACATGCAACGCAGTGATCGGATAATTTAAAATTCTTCAACGAGACACCTTCCACTAAATCATTAGTCATCAAATAATTCATCTTTCTCACATGTATGTGACCCATTCTACGATGCCATAGAATCGAGTCTTTCTCGGTTGCCTTCGAGACAAAACATGTTTCGATTGATGTGGATATCTTAGAGCTCATGTTCAAGACATAAATATCATTCGATCGTGGTGACCGCATGACAACCATGTCCTCGGGAATAACATAACCCGGTTTTAAGATAAGACACTCTTTGTCAGTGAATATCGTTGTATATTTTTTATCACAAATCTGCGATACACTTAATAAGTTATGATCTACTTTATCAAAATAATTTACTTTCTCAAACGTAATGTGACCATTTGAAACTTCACCCTCTTGTGTGATCATGCCCCCAGAATTCCCAGAAAATGCTACATAACCCCCTTGAATATTTCTCACGTTGGTTAATAGATTGAGATTCCCAGTGATATGACGAGAACATCCACTATCCATTATCCAGTTTTCACCAGACACAGTCCTGGATGTACCCTACACACAAAAAGAAGATGATTAGTTCAAAAAGGCAGCCCATGCCTCAATCTTGGGCACCTTTTGGTTTTCTTTTTGATCATTAACTTTAACATAGTTCAAATATTGTTCAGCCACTTGTGAATAAGTTATTGGATTCCTAGACTTTCGTCTTAAGTAAGCTGCTTGAACAATGTTTGAATTCGTGTTCCTACAAATTGGCTCATGCGGGACAAACTTTGGTTTAACCTGACCATGTGTCTCATTAACATGAATAATCTTCCGTGGATTCACATTAGAGAACATAATATGAGTATCATCAGCATACGATGCAGGCCGCTTCAGAATCTCCTTTACCGGTGGAATTGGTTTAGAGTTGTCCTTGATAAAAGGATGAAGATTCTGATAGTTCTTCTGATTACAATCTCTCACAACATGACCAAGTTGACCGCAAAGAAAACAACTTCGCATGTTTACACGATGTTGTTGTGAGGTAGTTGGAATGAATGACGCAGAAGTTTGATGTTGACTCACATTCTTGGTCATGCTCTTAGCAAACTCATCAGTTAATTCAGATTTCTTTCTCAAGTAAAAATCCAAATTAGAACAATTTGAAAAACTTTTCAATGTGTCTGTCCCAGTTGACTTCACAAAGTTGATTTTCTTAGCTTGTTTTAAAACTTGCTTTGCTTAGTCAATGGGTCAGATTTAACTGATGTTTTCGCTTGAGCATATTGACGTTCAAGATCTTGAATTATTGACGTTTCATTGATAAAGACACTCTCAATAAGTTCAGGTTTAATGATACTTATTGGAATATCTTTTTCAGTGAACATCGTGTCCATCCCTTTTAATTTAAAAACTCTAACAGGTGAAGACTTAGAACTAGGAGGATTAACGAATCGCATTAAGTCCTCATCAGAAATCTTTGGTTTATCTGATTTCTTTGCCTTTACTGGTTTAGTTTGTACCGGTTCTTTCTTTTTCATGTGAGACTTGAATGAACCATACACAGCTTCCTCAAATTCTTGAGGTTCGCAAAGAATATGATTAGAACTTGGGATATTCTTATTCTTGTGTATTATCTCAGGTTCAAACACGTCTTCGATAATCACTTTGTCATCATTCTCAACAAAGACCTTTTTACTTTGATCATGAGGTTTTTGAGTGGGTCTTAACAGTTTCTGTTTTAACTGGTTTTATTGAGTTAACTGGTTTAGGTTTTTTAGAAATCACAGTTTCTTTTTCAATTAAATCTTCTTCTTTTCTAGCAAAAGGATTAATTTTGTAATCATTGTGAAATGGAGGTGGAATTTCAACAAAACCAATACCTTTCTTTGAGTCCTTTTGTTTACCAGATACTTCAATAATTTCATTCAACAGAAAAGAAGAATTTCTAAACTTTCCCAGTTTGTTCTTCAACTCAAGAACCTCATTCTCAAGCTCGGTTATCTTTGAACGATGTTTCAGAATTTCTTGAAACTTTTGGTCATTAATCGTCATTTTCACAGATAACTCAGCTTTGAGATCGTGGTTACTTGTCGACAATGCTTCAATCTTTCCTCGAGATCTCATATGAGATTCAAGAGATTGTCGATAAGTATCCTTTAGAGAGGCAATTTCTCTTACCAGGTTATCATTTTGACTTTTCAAAGCTTCTAACTTAGGTTTGTTAGATTCACAATCAACATATGATACTTTAACAGATGAAGTAGCTAAGATAGAATGACTAACCTCATTGATTTTGGCCATGCAAGCAAATACTGTTGGAGGCTTGTCACAAGAGTCATCAAAATCAGATCTAGAATCATTATCAGAAGACATCTCACTCCCACTTGTATCTTGAAAATCTTTATGTAACCCGAACATAGCCAAATTTGCTTGAGCATCATTACATAGTAACCGTTGTGACCAATCATTACCATCTGCTAACATTGCTTGTGTTGTAGAAGAGGATGGTTTCTTTTCAGCATCACTACCTCGTGGTGTAGAAGTATTTTGATGTTGACCACGAGAACCAATGTATTCTTTATTTGGTTTGCCACATTCCTTTGCGAAATGCCCAAATTCTTGACAATTATAACATTTTACTTTCAATTTGTCAAAGCCCAATTTCTTGTTTAAAGCTGGAAGATCTTACCAGTTCTCTGCATGAATTTTTTAACTTTACGGACAATCATAGCCATTTTCTACTTTAAATCCATGATTTCCAAATCATCAGGATCTATCTGATCATAATCCTCATCAGTTAAATCACTTGTGGCAATTTTACTACTCACCAAGTTTTCATATGAAGACATGAAAGCTGTCAGAAAAGCAAAGTTTTGTTCAGCTTCTTTCATATTAACACTAGGTGGTGAATCAAATGGATTAGTAGTAGTTGAACTTCCAGAACCACCAGACAATCCAGAATTACCAGCAGAATAGAAACAAACTTTTGGATCATTGAACATAGTTGATTCTTTTTTACTTGCAGCTTGGGTAAGAAAAGCATTGATTGGAGAAATTGATGAACTAAGAGGCATACTTCCACCATAGAAAGCTGGATCTTGATTTTCCTTGGAAGATTTTTGACACTTAAGATCATTTTCTCTAGCTTCGATCTTTTGTAAAAATTCAAGTGCAGTCAAGTCTTCGTTCAAGAAGTAATCATTCTCTTTTAAGACCATGGGAAATGTTGAATAAGAACTTGGAAGCACACTCTTAATAGTGTCAATTTTATCTGTTTCAGAAATTTCCAATTTCATCTTGTCCATTTCAGCAATTAAATGAATAAACCTTGTGATCATCTCTTCAACTGTTTCTCCCTTCAATAGATTAAAGTTTCGAAACTGAAACTTGAGCATTACTTTCTTACTCTCAGCAGTGTTCCCCAAACTTCTCATACGAAGATGTTGAAATAGAGAAGCACATCTCTTTATGTTACACACTTGATGAAAGATTTTTCTGGCAATGCCATAGTGAGAGTGGAATAAGCTTTTGTTTCGATTTCTAAAGCTTTCTTTTCTTCTTGAGAGTATTGAGAAACAGCTTTAGGAACAAACCAATAGTATCATCACCAATTAACGGTTCCTTATAAACTTCATCGAGACTATAGGAGCAATCAGGGTGAACAGATCCCAAATGAGCACGAAACCGAGGTTCCCACTTGGCAAAGTCACTAAACTTCATCAATCTTGGACATTTAGAATGTGAACCTATCTCGATATCAAGTTGCAACATTTGTTGCATCAACATATTTTGAGATGCCAATGCATACATACCGGCCATTTTTGAAAATTCAAGGGTTTAACGAATAAAATAGCGATTAAGGTTAACGAATCAGTGAACAGTTATAACGAACTGTAAACAGTAGAATAACGAATCAAGTCTTAACGAAGTTAAGATTGATAGTTAACGAATCAGTCTACGAATCACAACTGAACTTAACGAATCAATCAACAAATCAGAAAATTAACGAATTAACCAAGCGAATCACCAAGAATCAATCTTAGCGAATCAAGTGATAAACAATAACGAATCACTAAGGAATGCTTAGCGAATAAGATAACGAATTGACTACAGTTGATAACGAATCAAACTATAGCGAATCAGTTACAGTTGATTTTGCGAATCAACTATAACGAATCAAGTTGTTATAACCGTTTGTAACAAACTTTGATTCCCTATGCCACGTGGCAAAAGTTGTTATGACACAAATCCCAATGTGGACACGTATCACAAGAATCTGTTTATCCAAGTAGCGAAACAAATGACACGAATTAACAAATAACACGAACTGGCAAACGAATCACTTGAAAGTTACGACGAATCAGCTAATTTAGATAACGAATCAAAGTGAATACTAACACGAATCACCATGAAGATGATAACGAATCAAATTCATCTTCAAATCTTCAAAGAAGATTTCCAGAAATCTGGAAAATGAAGAACACTAAACCCAGAAACCCAGAATATGTAAATCCGTAATACAACCTCAATTCATGACCAAATTGCACAATTAACCTATCAAACAACTCGCAAACCAATCGCGAATCCAAAACACTAATCCTAGATACCAAATACCTCCGATTCCCAATCCAATTTAACCACAATACAAACTCTGTTTCGGACTTAAACCGAAAACAGTTCCAATACACTCAAAAACCCAACCAAAACTCAATTCCAACTCACAATTCCTTCCAATACCTTAATCAACCTCAAATTCAGTCCAAATCTTCCATATAACAATCAATTCAACGATAAATTGATTCAAAATGACCTAAAACAGAAAATTAACCAAAACGAAAACTAATTAAACACCAAATCAAGTGTAATTGAGCAACCAACAGCTTTGATACCACTTGTTGGAACTCGATTAAACAATCAATAATAGTAACTATAACAGATCTCATATCTTTGTTTAACCAATTAATACGTTTATATAGATCTAGCTCATAATTACCATAGATTAGGTGTTTCTGTGTTTATATATTATCAGTATATGTATAATCGTAATTCGTATAAGGTTAGGTTGAAGATCGAGAGAACAATTGGACAGAGGTTCGATAATTAACTCTCAAAACTTAATTAAACAGTGAACAGGGGTTCACTATATATAGAAGATGATTTGGTTCGCTAACATCCCCTAGCAAACCAGACTCTCCTTCTTTACATACACTAAGTTAACGAAACACCCCCTGATTTGTTAACATCCCCTAACGAATCAGGAGGGAATACAATTAATGTCTTAGTTCGCTAACATCCCCTAGAAAACTAGACTTAATCTTAACGAACTAGATAATAAATTACCTAATTATTACATTAAATAATAAACAAAACATTAACGATAATTACAAAGACTCAAGACGTAAAACCGTGCACTAACAAGTAAACATATTTTAATTACATGAAAGCCCTTGGACTTTGCTAATTAATGAAAGATACCCTTAAAGGTAAATGAATAACGATTAACTAACCGGGTAAAGATTCAATGAAGTAAAACCGGCTTAGACACTTAAGAATAATTAAGCAAACAGTTAAGCATGGCTCAAGCGGTATTTGACATCGTGTTTACTAAACAGTTAGTCGCGCACAGCTAAAGAAAGGGATAACCATTAACGGTGAACATAACCGAGCTCAGGTGAGTTTCTAGCCCCACTTCCTTGTTATGTTTTCGGGGCTGTGTGCATACTCGATGTGAAGTGTGAATACACTTACCTTAAGTGTTAAGTGTATGCTATAATGTTTGATATGATATATATATATATATATATATATATAGGGGATGGATCTTGCGAATGGATGTTTGTCGGTGTGTTAACGATCTTCGGATATTGCACGTATCACCAAAGAGAATAATTTCCAGGTAATAAGCAGTGTGTATGAATGTTATGTTGTGACTTGTTTATTACAAGAAGTGTGTTGTAGGCACGTCGAGTTAGAGTGTGGTAGAAGTGGTAACAAGTTGGCAAGGGTGTAAGTGGCATGACGATAGTACGTGATAGGGTAAGCCTATACATGTCTTCGTTATTAAGTGGCACAACGATAGTACGTGGGAGGGCAAGCCTCAATGTGATTCCATAATTAAGTGGCTTAGATGTAGGGGCAGTAAAGAGGTTACGGTGAGGTGAACAGGATAGATAAACGACTATGTGTCTTCGGACACATATGTATATATAAATGCATGAAATGGTTGTATGGTTAGTTTCCTGATTAACTAGAAATCACTCAGCGTAGCTGACTTTTAGTATGCACGCAGGTAAATATGTATAAGGAGCCAGCATGAGGATGGCACATGAGCGTAGCTAACTTTTAGTATGCACACAAGTAAATATGTATAAGGAGCTAGCATGAGGATGGCACATGGCAAGGATTGAACGACTAGTATCTGAAGATGGAAGAAATAATGTTTTAAATGTGATGTATTATGATACGTTTTAAAGACAAGTTCATATGTTTTGTAACGAATGATTGAAGTTAACATTTCCGTGAAAAGTTTTAATTAACTCTGATTTGTAGAACTGTGTTCATGAGTAAATCCGACCTGAAAAGCAAGGCACTGGTAACGGGGCCTTACAAGTTGGTATCAGAGCAAACTTCAAGGGATTTAAGCATCCTACATGCATAGACTCGAATAGAGAATGGGATTTAAATAAGAAAAGAAAGAAGATGCCAGTTCAAGATTGCCGTGTGTCACTCAAGCAAGCTTAGTAAAGGTAAGGGTATGATTAAATAATGTATGTTACTGTTAGCTTAATTGCTAAGGAAAGGATATGTGAATGTTAGGGATAGGTTTAATTGATTATCTGATTGATTAACTGTTTAAAGTTAGGACTTAGTACAAATAGACTCAAAAAGGGAAGTGTATAGGACACGGAGAGTAACGTGATCAGCTAATCACAGCTGGCCGTTGTTATTACCTGTTAGCCTTACTATCCTTGTACTATATAGTTCCATGAGTGATGATGTTTGTGTTTCCTTATAGAATACGATGGCTGGAGCTAGAGAAGTTGTGGGAGCAGGAGGTCACACCAGACATCATGGTAGGCCTCGTCTTGTCCAACAACCTTCGGTAGAAACGGCTTCCATCACAGGAGATGAAGGAAGCGCAGCTGGGCGAAACCCAAGTAACAAGGAAGGGTATCAACTTGACCCTGCGGTTCAGGCAGCCATTGTTCAAGCTGTAGCCACTGCTATGAAGAACTTGACTCCTGAGGGGTCTGCTAGAAGCCAAATAAGAGCTGAGAAGTCTAGGGAGAAGAGTAAGAAGGATGATGAGAGAGAGAAGGAAGAATCAAGTGTGGTCAAGTCAGTGAAGGTTGATGATAGAAAAAGAGGCCGAGGTAGGTGTAACTATAAGTCCTTCAAAGGATGTGACCCGCCAAAGCTAACCAGTTTGGGAGACGCAATCGCTACTCTCCAATGGATAACCACTATGGACAAGGTTATCCGCATTAGCGAGTGCCGTTCCGACCAAGTTGTGGGTTATGCTACCCAATCGTTCAGTGACGAAGCAATGTACTGGTGGGAATCGATTGAGCAGAGGAAGAGTCAAGAAGAGATCAAGGCAATGAAGTGGGAGGATCTAAAGGAGTTAGTTAAGAAGAGGTTTGGTGTTGACGCCGAAGTTGAGAGAGCGAAGATGAAGTTTCTGAATTTGAAAGATGGAACGATGACACATCGGGAGTATACCACAGAGTTCAACCGAATATCTAGGTTGGTGCCCGATATGGTTAACACCGAACCAAAGCGGATCAAGTGCTACGTTAGAGGACTTCCACAGAATGTCTGCACGTTAGACAAGGCTAGTAAACCAACAACCTTTTATTTTGCTGTTGGGCTCGCAGAAATGGTTTATGACGACCTGGATGTGAGCGATGTGGTAGTGGATTAAAAGAAGGAAAAGAAAGGAGCTACCCCTGCTAATCGGTCTGGCGATATGGTGACAACAACTGATGGGAGGAGGACTAAAGTTGGATACAAGGATGCATGCAAGGTGTGCGAGAAGATGCACTTGGGAGAATGCAAGGCTGGTCCAAACCAGTGCTACCGATGCAGGAAGAAGGGACACATCTCACGTGAATGCACTGAGGACCATAAATGTTACAAGTGTGGTAAGTCAGGTCACATAGCTAAATATTATGGAGAAGCCGTGGCAGTGGAGGGAAGGAGGGGAGACGCGTAAGAGAATGGCTTATCAGTCACTGCGAAGGTTGCAGGAGAATAAGTGGCTTGACACGGTTGTTTTATGTTAGTATTGTTAAGGGTGTTTTATGTTACCATTTAAACCTACGTTTTTCTGGCAATCTTGGATGATTTCCTTTTTCGCCTTTATGAATGACTTGTGATTTCTTGTTATTTTGTATGAATGGTCTTGAATGCATGTTGGTTATGATAAATAGTTGTGTTGTGATAAAGCATCGCTTTAGGTGTTAGCGTTGATATATATATATATATATATATATATATATATATATATATATATATATATATATCAACGTCCCTTGGAAGGACGAGACGAGACTTGGTACATCGAGTGCCTCATGGACAAGCTACCTCGAATAGCTAAAACCCATGAACATCACTCGGTGATTGCAAAGTCAGGAGTAAGAAGGATAACCTAGAAAGCAAAGGCGATTCAATAGAGTGTGTGAATATAAGAAGCGTTCCTTTTACAAGGAATAAGTTAGGTTTTAGGGACGAAACCTTTTTAAGGGGGGGAAGACTTGTAACATCCCAAATATTCTAAAAATAATAGTAAATATATTATTTACTTACGGTGACAAAATTTACTTGGATTAGTAGATAAATAATTAAAGAGATATGGGTAATGGACTAAGATTAGAAAGGAAGGAAGATAGACCATGGGCTCAAGCCCATGACCCATAGTATATAAACCATAATCACCCATTAATCCATTCATTTTCAAATATTTTTTAGACCACCCAAAACACTCACTTAAGCTCTCTCTCTCTTACTCTCTCTTTCTCTAGCCGAAACCAAGAAGAAGAATCGATCCTAACCTGAGGTAATGATAGTATGATAATGTATGGATCCAAACCCGCTAGATTTAGTAGCAAAACGACGAACCGACACCCTTAAGCCGTTAAAGTCACGAGATCCGAGTGGAATCGGGTATAAAACGATCAAAAGATGAGCATAGGGGTCACCCTAGCTCAGATCTGGATCGAACGGGATAATAAACGGTAAAAAACGATGGAAAATAACAGAGATCTCGTTTTTCCGGCGTGATCCCGGTTTTCGGCAATGACGCCGCCGGAAAAGGTGGGTACGAGGAAGGGAATGTCAGAGAATGTTTCTGACATTCTCTGACCTAACCCTAATTCGTTAGCGGGGAAATGACGAACTAACATTAGTTCGTTAAAGGGGGGAATGACGAACTAGCAGTAATTCGTTAACGAAGAATAACGAACTAGCTTCATTCGTAAAGCAATTTGTTATGTCAATTCGTTAAGGTAAGTATAACGAACTAAAACCAATTCGTTAAGGCCATTCGTTAAGTAAGGAATGAATGAACCCCATTCGTTATAGGGTTCATTCGTTAACCAAACCAAACGAAAGAGTCCAATTCGTTGTGAAGATCAGTTCGCTATAAGGGGGTTAATTTTTTATGGAGGCAAATTCGTTATAATGATCAAATCGTTATAAGTTCAATTCGTTATTAATCCCCATTCGTTAAGGACTGGATAACGAACTAGGATTGTGACATAAAGACAGAAAGAACCCTGGACTTGAGTAAAAATAGTTTAATTACATGAAAGCCCTTGGACTTTGCTAATTAATGAAAGATACCCTTAAAGGTAAATGAATAACGATTAACTAACCGGGTAAAGATTCAATGAAGTAAAACTGGCTTAGACACTTAAGAATAAATAAGCAAACAGTTAAGCATGGCTCGAGCGATATTTGACATCCTGTTTACTAAACAGTTAGTCGCGCACAGCTAAAGAAAAGGATAACCATTAAAGGTGAACATAACCGAGCTCAGGTGAGTTTCTAGCCCCACTTCCTTGTTATGTTTTCGGGGCTGTGTGCATACTCGATGTGAAGTGTGAATACACTTACCTTAATTGTTAAGTGTATACTATAATGTTTGATATATATATATATATATATAGATGTTATGAATGGATGTTTGCCTGTGCGTGAACGATCTTCGGATATTGCACGTATCGCCAAAAAGAATGATTGTTAGGTAATAAGCAGTGTGTATGAATGTTATGTTGTGAATTGTTTATTACAAGAAGTATGTTGTAGGCACGTGTAGTTAGAGTGTGGTAGAAGTGGTAACAAGTTGGTATGGGTGTAAGTGGCTTGATGAAAGTACGTGGTAGGGTAAGCCTATACGTGTCTTCGTTATTAAGTGGCACAACAATAGTACATGGGAGGGCAAGCCTCAATGTGCTTCCGTAATCAAGTGGCTAAGATGTAGGGGCAGTAAAGAGGTTAGCGGTGAGGTGAGCAGGATAGATGAACGACTATGTGTCTTCGGACACATATGTATACAAATGCATGAAATGGTTGTATGGTAAGTTGCCTGATTAACTAGAAATCACTCAGCGTAGCTGACTTTTAGTATGCATGTATGTAAATATGTATAAGTAGCTAGCATAAGGATGACACATGGCAAGGATTGAACGACAGGCATCTGAAGATGGAAGAAATGATGTTTTAAATGTGATATATTATGATACGTTTTAAAGACAAGTTCATATGTTTTGTAACGAATGATTAAAGTTAACTTTTCCGCGAAAAGTTTTAATTAACTCTGATTTGTAGAACTGTGTTCATGAGTAAATCCGACCTGAAATGTAGGGCACTAGTAACGGGGCCTTACATCAATTTTCTATTACACAAGTTTCTACCAAACCACAACGTGATCGTGTTGACATGAGAACATGTTTTCTTTGTGGTGAACAACGTCATGTTGTCAGAAATTGTGGAATGATGAAATCACGGAATCTTCATCTGTTTATCAAGGAACAAACCAAACCCATTCCTGTGATTAAAGAAATTCTGAAAAAGACCTATGTCTTGTGATGATGAGACTCACATCATGTATTCAAATGTGAATCCTCGCAAAGTGATTCATGTTAGTGAAAATTCTAGTAATTTAAAATCCAATTTTGTTCCTACGGAACCAATTTGCAAGAATTTGAACACAAATGTGGTTCAAGCTGCATATTTGAGACGAAAGTCGAAAAGACCTGTGACTTACTCACAAACAGCTATACCACATTTTAATTCAATCAAAGTTAACACTTCAAATGAAATTAAAGAGGTGCCCAAGACTGAGGCCTGGGCTGCCTTTTTGAGCTAATCATTTTATTTCTGTGTACAGAGTTCATCCAAGACTATATCTGGTGAAAATTGGATTATAGATAGTGGATGCTATCGTCATATTACCGACAATATTAACCTCTTATCAAATGTCAATAATATTCAAGGAGGGTATGTAGCTTTTGCTGGTAATTCTGGGGGAATGATTACAATTTGTTGAGCGTGTCTCAAATTTGTGATAAGAAGTATACCACTGTATTTAATGACAAGGAGTGCATAAAATTTAAACCAGGATATGCCATTCCAGAAGACTTGGTTGTTATGTGATCTCCTCGATCAAATGATATTTATGTTCTAAACATGACTTCTAAAGTAACCACTTCTGTTGAAAAACGTTTTTTCTCAAAAGCAACTAAGAAAGACTCGATCCTGTGGCACAGGCGTATGGAACATTCACGTTAGAAAGATGTATTATCTTATGACTAATGATTTGGTTGATGGGGTTTCCCTGAAACACTTCAAATAGACCAATCACTATGTTGCAAGCAAAAAGGGCAAACATAAAAAGAAGTCTCATGATTCTAAGTTAATTAATACCACTGATACTCCTCTGGAACGACTTCATACGGACTTGTTTGGTCCTATGAATCGTGCGAGTATTACAGAAGATTGGTTTTGTAGGTTCCCAGCCGGATCTACACAGGAGTATCTCGTAACACGAGGGTGCGGAATCCCTACGTATACGATACGAGTGTTTACACGAGTAATACTTAAATGACACTCAAACACATAAACACAAAGGAATACTAGTTATATTGCAATAGCGATAACCAATTACACCAAACACGTAACACCAAGTGTCACAAAACACAGCCGTTAAGTACTTTTCAGATAACCCGAAGTTAGGGTATATATAATACGACAACTTCGCCTAACATGCTAGGCGAAGTTGTCCTTAACTTCGCTTGCCCCACAAGTTCGCTAAATACTAAAAGCAAACTAAACAAGTTCAAAAAGAACAAAGTAACGATTACAGACACGATAAACACGAGATAAATGAACTACTGGCATCATGCACCAACAGACCCCCCCTTGGAAGTAGCTTCATATCTCTAACATCTTTCCCTTGTCTGGTAATCCAAAAATCACGTACCCACCATCTTCAAGCATGAACGCCCTGTCTTACGCAGACAGAGACCACCCTCTAGTACTTCTTTGCTTCGTCTTTCCACGCCGGGATATAGAAAATCTTCTTATCATTGAGTACCTGCAAATCAGCTTGAGACAAGTTAACCAAGTGCATTGGATCATACACTCTCAAGATCTCCTGTTCGTCTTCATCTTCCATCACGGCTACAGCAGTTTGACAATCAACATACCACCACTTGAGATCCTTCAACACATCCTGGGGCATAAGCTTCATAGGAACCTTTTTCAAACAACGGATCGGCTTGTACTTCATCACCATCCAGGGCTTGCCATCAGCCCGCATACCTCATTCCTTACCTTCAATTAGCTTCCCCTTTTGAGGCTTCAAAAGCTCAAACTTTTTCTCTTTAACACTCTCCTTCCATACAATCTTTCCAACCCATCTTGCAAAGTTATCATCGCTTCTATTAATCAACCTTAACCAAGCCAAATCTTTCACTTCACACTCAGGTAAGGTGTTAGGCGATCTCAATGCCTTAGCAAAATATTGAATCCCATCATATCTCTATATCATAAAAAAAACTTTAACTGCTCATCATACAACCAGCAAATAATACCTTTCTTCGATTCAGCATAACCCTTGATATTATAACTCTTCTTGAACATCGCGGGTACCACCGGCTTCATAGTTTTGAAAAACCACTGAGCACAGCCTTCTTTCCACCTTGGCTACTCTTCCCACTCAGACTCGCCGACACACTTTCATCTTGGACCAAAATCTCTTGATCAACACTTGGAATATCATGCTCAACATCATCATCAATTATCTCTCCTTCCTCTAACCCACTATCGATCTCTATCTCTTCACCAATTTTCTCAATCTCACTAACGGTCAGAACATCATCACCCAACTCATCCTCATCATCAACCACCACTGTCTCACCACCTGCACTGCCCGATGGACCAGCAGACTCCCCCTGAGATGTGGAAGCTCCAAGAGTTTGTTCAGTTCTTGGCAGCTCACCACCTGCATCATTTGATGAATTGGGATCATCATCTCTGTCCTGTCTTTTCTTTGTTCTTAACTCATCACCCTTGCAACTCGACTCCCCCTGAGATGCTAAGAACTGTTTTAGCTTATCAAACAACTTACCATTCTCAACAAGAAGTGAAGTCTGAAGTTAATTCTCTGCCACCAAACGATTTATAGCTTGACTTTGAATAACATTCACCCGTGACTGTTCAGCAACCACCCTTTCAAGAGCTGCAATCCTCTCAGAATCAGTGTAGTGGTTAGCACTCTGGACTTTGAATCCAGCGACCTGGGTTCGTCTCCCGGTAGGACCTCCAACTTGTTATATTGCAATAGTGATAACCAATGACACCAAACACAATCTTATGTGAACAGTGAACGGTGAAGTTATTATAACTTCGCTAAGGAGACAACTTCGCTGAGGGATCAACTTCGCTGAGGGATCAACTTTGCTAGAACAATAACTTCGCTCGAAGCTATATCTTCACTGAAAACCCTAGTTCCTATGATGGCAACTTCGCTGGGAGCTCGGCTTTGATCTGCAACTCAGTTTCTTTGATTTCGAAGGTTGTGGGGGTAACAGTGAGGTGCTATTTGAAGGGTATAGTTGAGAAACAAGCAAAAGAACGGTATATCAACGGGAAATGATTCCGAGAATAGTCTATCGGAATAATTTTAACACTCGTGTGATAATCCCGAACCACACAATCACGAGCAAACGCTCAGATACCAATTGTAGGTTCCCAGTCGGATCTACACAGGAGTATCTCGTAACACAAGGGTGCGGAATCCCCTACGTATACGATACGAGTGTTTACATGAGTAATACTTAAATGACACTCAAACACACAAACACAAAGGAATACTTGTTATATTGCAATAGCGATAACCAATTACACCAAACACATAACACCAAGTGTCACAAAACACAGCCGTCAAGTACTTTTCAAATAAGCCGAAGTTTGGGTATATATAATACGACAACTGCGCCTAACATGCTAGGCGAAGTTCTCCTTAACTTCGCTTGCCCCACAAGTTCGCTAAATACTAAAAGAAAACTAAACAAGTTCAAAAAGAACAATGTAAGGATTACAGACACGATAAACACGAGATAAATGAACTACTGGCATCATGCACCAACAGGTTTTGTCTAGTTGTCACTGATGACTATTCAAGATATTCATGGGTGTTATTTATGAGTTCAAAAGATCAGACACCAATTCTTGTTCAAAATCTAATCACAAAGATCGAATCACTGTATAAACAGAAAGTGAGACGTATTCGGAGTGATAATGGTACAGATTTTAAAAAAACTGTATTGGATTTCTTTGGCATTCAAAAGGAATTCATCAAGAATATAGTGCTCCATATGTACATCAACAGAATGGTGTTGCTGGAAAAAAAAAGAACCGAACACTGATTGAAGTTGCATGAACAATGCTGGCAGATTCTAAGCTTCCTGTTCAATTCTGGAATGAGGCTGTGAATGCTGCTTGCTACACGCTTAATCGTGTTTTGACCGTGAAGAAGTTACATAAGAAAAGTTATGAGCTTCTGAACAAACGAAAGCCTAATTTAAAGTATTTGGAGCCATTCGGGTGTCCTTGTATAATGTTGAAGAAAGATGCGGGAAAATTCGAAGAAACGAGTGTTCATTTTGAAGGTTATTTCTTGGGTTATGCATCACCTAAGAAACGGGTGTTCAATTTTACTTCCGGTTGTGTTGAAGAGTGGTACCATGTCGATTGTCAATGATACACCACACCTCCTGCTGGCAAAGAACCTGATTGGATGTTTGACTATGAAAGTCTATTTAATTCATTTACTCCAATCGTTGATCATCCTGATGAAGATTTGGCACATGCTTACCTAGAAGATCAATTTTTACCTCCAAGGCCTTCAAGTTCTAATTATCAATTTTTACCTCCAAGGCCTTCAGGTTCTAATTATCAATTTTTACCTCCAAGGCCTTCAGGTTCTAATTATGATGATGTTCCACAAGATGATCTTCCTAATACATCTGATATTATTTCTATCTCATCAGATGATGGTCATTTTGTTGATTCTTCTTCAGCTCCATTTCCTGAAAGTCATGAGATTGGTGAATCGTCTCATGATGCTGAAATAATCTGACAAATTTAGCTGATAATGTTGTTGTGCCTGAGAATCCGACCCTTTGGATTCATACTTATCATCCTCAGGACAACATCATTGATGATCTTGATACTGGTGTACAAACACGTCATCAGATTGCTACTTCGAGTGATGCTAATGTATTGTGTGCGTACGCCGATATGTACTAATCATGAATCTCGCAAAGTACAATTTCTTTTTATCTCAAATGGAACCAATGAGTGTTCGTATAGATCTTGAAGATTCCTCATGGGTAGAGGCAATGCAAGAATAGTTGCAACAGTTCAATCAACTGGGTGTTTGGGATCTCATTGACAAGCCTGTTAAAGTTAAAAAACCAGTTCCAACAAAATGGGTATTTAAGTGCAAGAAAGATGATCGTGGTGTCATTGTCAGAAATAAAGCACGTTTGGTTGTGCAAGGTTTTCATCAACAAGAAGACATAGATTACACGGAAGTATATGCTCCAATTGTTCGATTGGAGGCTATACGAATATTTTTGGCCTATGTAGATTTCAAAAATATTAAAGTTTATCAAATGGATGTCAAGAGTGCGTTTCTCAATGGGGAACTCCATGAAGAAGTATTTGTGTTACAGCCTCCTGGTTTTGAAGATCCAGATTATCCAGACCGTGTTTACTGATTAAACAAGGCTCTTTATGGTCTATACCAAGCCCCGAGAGCTTGGTACGACACACTTGCTGACCATCTTACCGATAATGGCAACAAATGAGGATTTGTGGACTGTACTCTCTTATACAAGAATGTTGGTGATGATTTTCTCCTTGTTAAAATACATGTCGATGACATCATATTTGGTTCTACAAATGACAAGCTGTGTGAGAAATCGATGCAGACGAAATTTGAAATGAGCTCGATGGGGGAGATGAATTTCTTCTTAGGGTTGCTGGTTCATCAGTCTGATGCAGGAACTTTTATTCATTAGACAAAATATGTGAATAATGTCTTGAGCCGATTCAAGATAACTGCCGGAAAAATCCATTCGACGCCTATTCCCGTGGGTCACAATTTGTCAATGAACGAATTGGAGGATACCGTTGATCCAACCCTTTACAATTATTGGTTCTTTAATGTATTTAACTGCTTCTCGTCCTGATATCATGTTTGCTGTTTGTTTGTGTTCCAGGTATTAATCAAGTCCCCGAGTGACTTATATGGCGGTGGTTAAACGTATACTTCACTATCTGAGGGGTAATCCTGACACCGGGTTATGGTATCCCAAGGATGATAGCTTTGAACTCATCGTGTTTTCCGATTCTTATTATGGAGGATGCAAGATCAATTTCAAATCTACTACAGCGAGTTGTCAATTTCTAGGAAGTCGGCTTGTTTCCTAGCAGTGTAAGAAGCAAACAACTGTCTCCACTTCAACCGCAGAAGCATAGTAAGTGGCAGCCTCGAGTTGTTGTTCACATGTTCTTTGGATACAGCAACACTTGTGGGATTACGGTTTGAAGTTTCTTACTACTCCCATTTTATTGATAACTCTGCTGCTATTAGTATCACCAAAAACCCCATGCACCACTCTAAGACAAAGCATATCAAAATTCGATATCATTTTATCCGTGATTGTTTTGGAAAGAAATTGATTGATCTTGAGGTGCACACGGATTTTCAGAAAGCTGATCTGTTTACCAAAACTTTTGACAAAACACAATTTAATTTAAGCTTGTATAATTATCTTTTTATTTTTTTTGGTTATTTTTTTATGTTTATTTTGGTTTACTTACTTTATGATTTTGGGTTTTGTGGGAGAAAATGGAAAAATTCAAAAGTATTGTGATTTTTGTTTGTATAGAGAAAATTCAAAAACATTAAAAGTTTGACAAATCAAAAATATTGTGATTTAAGTTTGTATAGAGAAAAACCAAAAACATTCAAATATCTCAAAATTGTCAAAAATATTTTAGCACTCTCCCGCTTAAAATATTGCCAGTTACTCAGATTTAAAAGACATATACGTGTATATGTTTGGTCATGATATTTACTTATAAATATTCAGGTTAGCCATTTACCTGAAAATGAAAAGTAATTGGGGCGATTGTTGTGTGTTATTATTTAAATCTATTACTAAAAATTATATCGATTATTTAAGTTTGTGGAACATGTTTGCATGTTTGAACCTGCTATCTACTTGTAGATTTATAGGATAGCCATTTATCTATAAACTGAAAGTGAATGGGGCGACTGAATTAATGCTCCTCAAAAATGAGTTTTTGAAGCAAAAAGAGAGAATGATAGTACATTGATCATCTGGTCCCATATCTAGAAAGAAATAAGTTTAAAAGGCTGAGTGCTTAATTGCATTGTTGCATTGATAGGTCTTAAACAAGCTGTTAAGTATGTGATATAAACATAAAGAAGTGCTAAATTGAAAGAGGTGTTAGTCTCTTACAAAAATCTCGGTAATGATGACAGAAATGTAATCACCTGTCATACTCAAGCCTTATGTTTGTTTGATCACCAAAAAAAAATTTAAAATAACATGCATCCAGTTTTCGGACATTGTGAGTCTTTATGCGGCTTAATTATCTGGGTATTCATAAACATGAATATTTCAAAAGCTTTTAGAGCAAACCCAAAGTCATTAAACTTGATCACTACTGTACATCTACAATTTAATTACTGACTTGATCAAAATCTGTTGTTAGTCATACATTGTTCCTCCCTTGTGCGCGTCTCAATACCAATAAGAAACGGACCCCAGGGGATATAATGCATGTAAGCCTACAGATAAACTCGTGCGTACTCATTCACAGTAAAGGAAGCTTGGTGTATCGCTTGCTAGGATTGTTTAGTTTATAAATCTATAAAAAGCTTAATTTTGATCAGCAACATAATGGTTTAAGTCAAGTTGGGGTGATATGGTAAAAGTCAAACTAAGGCTGAACCGAGATTAGAGGCTGATAGTTTATGATATTTTGTGCTTCAATTGAAAAAAATAAATAATATCACAAAAATACTCGAAGGTTTGTTATAATATTTAAGTGGATAACAATATAAATGACTGACTTAACACCAGTCATAATAGTACTGGAATTTAAAACTACGATGGAAAGGCAATTTGGTAAATATGATTCTCTGCTTAACTCACAAAAATATGTACCGCTTTCGTAGAATAGTTTTCATATTTGGTTTTGTTTTATGTACTTTTTAATTCAAAAAATATTTAAAAATCCAAAAATATTGTCTTTTCTAATTTTCGTTTTCTACTTTATTTTCGATTTTCGAGCTAAAGGATATTTGAAAAGAAAATACCAAAAAGATTTTATCATTTTTATTTAATTCCTGTATTTAATTGGTTTTTAAGTTAATTCATTTAACTTATGTGTTTTGAACACGAAGCGCATTAGGGTATTGCATCTTACTCCAACTGGTAAGATTTTTAAGGAAAAGCTCACCGGAACAAGGGTTCGATGCATTATTTAATCTTTGATTTAAAATGCCATTTTTCATAAAAAAAAATTTGGTTATTTTATGCCTATTAGTTATGATCAGTCATAACGAATAAGGTTCATTCGCTGCCTATGCTGATAACGAATGAGGGTTAATTATTTTTAAATCTGGATAAGGAATCAGTCTATTCGTTATCATCATTCGCTTCTGCTACACTGATAGCGTATGACCCCATTCGTCATCACTGTAGATAATGAATGAAGGATGAATCTGAGTTGATTCGTTATGTGTTTAAATTATTGTTCATTCGCTAACGGGGATAACGAATGAATAAACGAGTATGGTTCATTCGTTAATTTGAATTATCGAATGGGCTTATTCGTTTTGTCTTGGGAAGTGGGCAAGCCTATCATATTTAATGTACAGAAGATGAACAAATCACTCATTTGTTCATCTTGATATTCACAAAATCCAGGCAAACCCTTGCAAAATTTTTCTCAGAATCTAGACCTTAACCAAATCACTTTTTGATCAGTTTTTCAGATTCATAAGAAATGGCTGATGATATAGTACAAGATGTTCCGGTTGTGGATCCACAAGTACAGCAACAACAGGATCCTGGTATTCCTCTCCTGCCATTTGACAAAAAGCACAACATCTGTGCTTTTGTACAAGATAACTTTGCTGATTAGGACTTATTTGGAGATATTATCGCACTTCTACGACGATCCAGAATCCACTATGCCATTATTACTGACGTACCGGTCCACTTCAGTGTTATTCGTCCTTTCTGGAATTCAGCACGATATGTGGAGTCCGAGAATTTACATTGTTGCTGTGATCAACAACAAGCATATCGTTATCTCTCCTGGGGTTATAAGACGTGTTCTTCGATTTGTGGATAACATGGATATTCCATGTGAGTTTGAAAAGATGTTGATACGTGGATTATTTCACCTTGTATTATATTCAGGAAACCTTGATCGTTCCCAGTACAACAAGGCATACATGTAACATTCGTCAATTTCGGGTCAATCGTATTTTCGATTCGTTTTCGTTTTGTAATTGTTTATCATATAAATCGACCCGTTTTGAAAATCGAAACCCTATATATATTCAAAATGATGGATATTATGTTACAATATTGTCTTACACTTGTTGGGTCTTGAAAACATCCTTTTCGGTCCTTAAAACGCGTAAAAATCTCCTAAAACGAACTGCATGGACTAAATCTGCCAATTAACAAAAGTTGGAAGGCTGGCCACCCACCCCCATCGCTCTATGTGATGGGTGATGACCTTACCACCGCATGGCGCTATGCCCCTGTAGACCAGCAACTCGGATTTTGTTTGTTTGTGTTTTGTTTTAATCCATTTTGCATGCAAATACTTGTTATTTACACCCATGTTTGACCCTTATCCTTACCCTATATACACACCACCATTTCCCTTCATTTCCCCCTGCTACAACTCCAAATTCTCTCTCAAACATCAAAGATTCAAGGTTGTTTATTTATGTGTTCTTGAAAGTTTGACTTCCAAAAGTCAAACTGAGTTTAGTCTCTCATTCTGATTAACTTATATAGCCTTAATAATGCTTGAATATGGTGGTACAACATATATATAATATACACCCCTTGTTACCTTTGGTAGTTACTTCTCCGATCTCGATCGTTGAGGTTTCGGACCTTGTAAGGCAAGGCTTCATGGAGGACTTCGTGTTCTTGATATATACATATATATATATACATACTTATATAACTTGTTTATACATACTAACCATAATTAAATTCTGCTCATTTTAGTTTATTTACAAGTTCCATGGTTATGGTATCTAAGAGTCTATGCTTCAGTTTAATCGTAAATAGCTCTAGACCGTAAACCGAACTTTACTTACTAGGTTTTGTTAAATACTTGTTTAAAAATATTTAATGTTAGATCTAAGTTTATAAAATCACTATTATAAGTTATATGATTATGGGTTTGTAGATTCTAACTTCGGTCTTAACCGGAAACTATATCCGAACCGAAAACCGAACTTTTGTTTAAAAACTTTATTGTTAACTTTTTGGTTGTAAAAATTAAGTATATTCATTTGTACATCATTATACAAGTTCTTGAATATATGGGCATGTGGAAACCATCTATTAACTTATTGTGAGATGGAAACCGAACCAAACCGAGCTAAATCGATTTTTACTCGCTTAAGACACACAAGTGTGTTTTAGCTATCAAGACTTGTATATTTCTTTAAAAATAGTTTACAAACTGATTTTAATTATTTTCTTAAGTACTTGGAAATGTTGGATCCAACTTGATCTCATAACAATATTTGGACCGACAAAACCGAATACTCGCTTAACGTGCGTTGTTAGTTCTAAAACAGTAGAACTACATACTTGGTTAAGTCTTATTAAGTTTTATTGAGTTATCTCATAACATTCATTATTTTGGAAAATTGACTTGGCTTTGACCAGTTATCAAGACCCGAACCAACAACCCTAAACACTCGTTAAAACCCGTTTTAGTATCTTTATTCCAAAGGGACTTGCATTCTTGCATTTTACCCACCTTATTACATAACATAGGTTGAGTAAATATTAAGGTTAGCTACTTTAACCAGGTTTTGATCAAACTTACATTTTAAAGGGTTATTATTATAAATTCTTAAATAGTTACATTTTAAACCTTGAACTTTAATTGTTTACATTTCTCAACATTTATTATATTTAAAGACTTTCAAGACAACCTTTCAAATACAAGACTTCCTTTCACCTAAACTTTGCCCGTTAAACCTCATCCTTCCGGTTACTCGTTATTTTACCGATCAAGTTTATAACTTGAAAGTGAGTACTTTCATACCCCGTTTTCCATCTTTTGTTTTGGGGGTGACATTTCATACTTATTCAACTAAATGCTTTATACTTGTATCTTAAACCACAAACATTATTGTATGCCTTACTTGAATAATTGCTCGGTTTGGTGTTCTATGATTATATACCTACGTGTTTATCGCTTTTGGTTGGTGGAACTATAAAATCCTAATCTATTTGGCAACCCCTTATAGCAAGGTGTCGTTAACGTGATGCAATTAGCGATAACTATTAAATCCTAGACTATTTGGCATCCCCTTATAGTTAGGTGTCGCTAACGTAATTCTATTAGTGATTTATCTTTTATCCAAATTATTGCTTTTATTTATTGTTTCATATACGAGTTTTGTGGCTTTTCTTGTTATATACTTATATGCTCAAATTTGTGAATTGCTCACCAACCTTTGTGTTGATAACCTTTGTGTCGAGAACTTGACGAAAAACGTTATCAATGTAGGTTCCCAGCCGGATCTACACAGGAGTATCTCGTAACACGAGGGTGCGGAATCCCCACGTAATACGATACGAGTGTCAATACAATTAGTACGTTGAGTCTAAGCAAACACACAAGAACATAAAATAATACTTGATATATTGCAAAGATCAACACGTGATACCAAGAATCACACTTACAATGATTCAACCCTATCTCCTTTTAACTCAGCCGAAGTTATGGGTTTATTATACTCGACAACTTCGCCTAACACACTAGGCGAAGTTGTCATAACTT
Organism: Bidens hawaiensis; assembly: GCF_021521415.1. Classification (NCBI taxonomy): domain Eukaryota; kingdom Viridiplantae; phylum Streptophyta; class Magnoliopsida; order Asterales; family Asteraceae; genus Bidens; species Bidens hawaiensis. The sequence goes on along the minus strand of NW_027492686.1, from coordinate 345,957 downwards.
CGCTGTCCTTCAAGTTCGCCGAACACATGGCGAACTTATAACAAACACTATTCAATCACAAAACAAACAAACTAAGCGATCACAGACACAAACAAACACAAGATACTGAACTACTGACATCATGCACCAACAGACTCCCCCTTGGCAGTATCTTCATATCTCTATCTTCATTCTCGTGTCTTGTAATCCCAAAACTTTCATACCACTCGTCTTCAAGCATGGACGCCCTGTCTTACACAGACAGAGACCACCCTCTGGTACTTCTTGGCTTCATCCTTCCACGCAGGAATGTAGAATATCTTCTTATCGTTTAGTACCTGCAAATCAGCTTGAGTCAAATTAACCAAGTGCATGGGATCATACACTCTGAGAATCTCCTGTTCGTCCTCATCTTCCATAACGGCTTCAGCTGTCTGACAATCAACGTACCACCACTTGAGATTCTTTAACATGTCTTTGGGCATCATCTTCATCGGCACCTCTTTTAAACACCGAATCGGCTTATACTTCATCACCAACCAAGGCTTACCATCATCCCTCATTCCCCGTTCCTTATCTTCAACCAACCTTCCTTTCTGAGGCTTTAGAAGTTCAAACTTTTTCTTCTTAATCGCTTCCTTCCATACTATCTTTCCAATTATTCTTGCAATATCATCATCACTCCTATTAATCAATCTCAAACGAACCAAATCTTTCACCTCACACTCAGGCAAGGTGTTGAGCGATCTCAATGCCTTCTTAAAATACTGAATTCCATCATAAAGCTTAATCACAAACAACTTCAACTGTCGTCATACAACCAGCAGATGATACCTTTCTTGGACTCAGCGTACCCCTTGATGTTGTAACTCATCTTAAACATTGTTGGAACTGCAGGCTTCTTTTTCTTGAAGAACCACTGAGCACAGCCTTCTTTCCATCTCGGCTGTTCTTCCCACTCGGACTCATCTGACATATTTGCATCCTGACACAAGTTCACTTTATCAACATTCGGAATATCGTGCTCTACACCATCATCAACAATCTCCCCTTCTTCTAAATCACTATCAATCTCTATCTGTTCTCCAATCTTTCCAATCTCATCAGCTGTTAACACATCATCAGCTGACTCATCATCATCATTTCCCAACACTTCCTCATCATCTACAATTACCACATTCTCACCACCCGTACCGCCTGACTGACCAGCAGACTCCCCCTGATATGTGGAAGTCCCAAGAGTTTGTTCAGTTCTTGGCAACTCACCACCTGCACCTTCCGATGCATTGGGATCATCGTCTCTGTCTTGCCTCTTTTTGGTTCTCAACTCATCACCCTTGCAGCTCGTCTCCCCCTGAGATGCTAAGAACTGTTTTAGAGCATCAAATAGTTTACCGTGTTCAACAAGGAGAGACGATTGTAACTGATTCTCTGCCACAAGTCTCTGGATAGCTTGAGTTTGGATGAGATTGATTCTTGACTGTTCAGCAACTACCCATTCAAGAGCCTCTATCCTCTCAGAATCAGACAAAGTAGCATCAAAATCAAAACGCATGTGAGAAATATCCTGAGTATACGGTGGAGGAATTCCCAAACTAGCTGGTATATCCGATGTAGACTGAATAGTGACCGCGGGTGGTATCGAAATAGACAACCCCGCAGTAGCAACCAACGTTGACTCGAAAAACCGTGCAACAACCTCCGACGGAGTAAGAGTAGGAGGTGGCAAGGAAACTATTTCAGGAGCAGTAAACTGAAACGAGGTTGGAGGAGTACAAAAGATGATGACGTTGTCGCCAAAGAAACACCAGTGGTAATCGGTACTGTTACAGTCACAGATGCAGGAACCATAGTCATACCAGATAATGAGGGTGGAGAAAAACGAACAACCCTCGAAATTTCACCAACTCTTGAGCTTTCACCAACTCTTGCCTTCTTTGATCTTCGTACCATCCGATATAAGTCCTCCTCATAATCAGATTCACTATCATCTCAATCTTTCTTTCTCTTGCCATGCATTCTTTCTTGTCTGGCAAGAATCTATTAGGCTTCAACGAGATCATCAGTAGAGGAGTCAGAGTTAGTTCTCTCCGAATCCGCCACAGATGCAGTGACCATGGAAACATTTACACCTGACGCCTCAGCTACTGAGGCTTGAACTTCAGCAGCTGGATGAATCTGTTCCATGTCAAAGAAACCTTTCCCTCCAAAGGAAACTTCAAGGTCTACCTGTTCTTCCGGAGCGGCAACAGGATCAGCAGGCTGTGCTTGCTGTACCACGGGTGGTGGTTGAACCACAGGAGGTGGATGAGGAACATTGGCATGTTGCGGTGCCGGATCAAGAAATTCATCCCCAGGAGGAGCAACATATGCAGGATTCACCAAGTAACCAAACAAGGCAGTGTGCCTCGGATGAAGTTATGGTTTGCTACGAGCACTCGATGACCTGCATTGCGCAAAAATCCTCTTACTCACACTTTCAACATAACGGATAGGACGGCGTTGAGGCAGAGTAGGAGCTACGTGATTCAGAATCATCTGTAGGAATCTCGGATACATCAAAAATCTTTCCCTAGCAACCGCGCGTCTCTGACGATCAATCTCATAAAAAATCGTCTGACTAAAGCTATAAGGCTTGTTATAAGTCAACGCAGTCATAGCTGATTACATTGTTGCACCCATACCATCTGTACCAGCTTTGCGACCGGACATGCATACTATCATCACGTGCATAAGAAACCGCCACTGATCTAAAAAAAATCCTTTTCGCATCTGAGAGTCTCCCAACGGACCAGAATACCCCATACGCAGAAATGCACCATTTCTGAAACTAGCCGGAAAGTCTGTGGGATCCTCAGTCGTCTCATTCCCAAACTGTAAGGCTACCCTTATTTGATCTGCCGAGAACTGTACCTCCTGTTCATTAACCGTAGCTCGCATCACCGGTGGTTCGACACGACAATCATATTCAATTGTGTTCCAAAAATCTTCCACGTTAGGTAGTGATATCGGAAGGGTAGTAGTGATTGCATGAAAGATGCGTGAGCGTAAGAGGAACGAAATGATCTCACGGTAATCGTCACTTCCTCGAGCATCTGGATCTAAGGTAATATACGTGTTGTGACTCGGGAAAAACAGTCTGTTATTATCTCCACCTTCATCACCACCAGCGCCACCAGCACCTGCCACAGCAGCCATATCTGCACAAAAAACAGTCTAAGTCAGATCATCGGCTTAACAGGTCATAACTTCTCCCTTTACCATAGGTGAAGTTATGATGTAATTGATTGTGAAATTCGCGTTAAAAATAACTTCGCCTAAGTCTGAACACAGAGACTAACAAAACTAGTACACTTAATCAATATTCTCTTGAACAGGCGAAGTTAATCATATGGCGAAGTTGAGTACAACTTCGCCTAAACCCTAACTTCGCCTCTTAATCGGCGTATCACGATTGACTCATTTGTGGTTTTGTTTGTCCGATTTTGAGAATGAAAATATGAAAGAGGTAGTTCGATTGAGATCCAGATAACCAAAATTTGTTACTAAACACTGTAAAAATGAATTGTTAAACGAGGGTTTAGTAAGACCACAAACCGAATCATCGTGATACCGATGAACCCCATATATAACTAATTACGGGTTACAAGGATCCTAAAAACCTTAATCACATACAAGAAGTAGATTATAATGTGGGTTTCGAGTGAATGTCGACAGTATAAGTTCGCCGAGAGTTATAAGTTGAAAAAAGTCTGACACGTTTGACCAACGAATCCCCTTTTATAGTTTAGAGAAACCCTAGAGGCGAAGTTATGTGAACTTCGCCTTAAAAATAACTTCGCCTAAGTCAACCAAGTAGTCAACTTCGCCTATTAGATAACTTCGCCCGAAATAATTGTTAAACAAAAACATATAAGTCTGACCAAAGGGCAACTGACTTTTAAAATTCTCGCAAAAAAGATGTAAACAAAACGATCAAAGAACCAAGTAACCAAGTGTTATAAAAGTAAACCATAAAACGAAATGCATAACGAAAATTTGAGTAATAAAATAAACTGGATCAAATTTCAGTCTTGACGAGAACCTGCATATTTTAGAGAAGATCCGAACAAGAATCATACTAATTAAGTGGCTGTCACATAGATCCATGTTCAGCGGTATTATGACATAAAGAAACAGGTTGTATGCAGGTATAAAACTTAGTATGGTTTTCATCGCTTCTGTGATACGGATTAGGTTCAATTAAGCTTAAACTTTAGATGGACGTCACATAAGAGATTGTGATGCCTCCTATCTATTCTCAAAGCGTATTTGGCTTTCCCCACGTCACCCGGATTTGACTTCGACCCGTAGTGTCTGATTAAACAATGAGCACACATCTATCTTTAGAGTCTTCTTCCCGTTCTTTCTTATGCCTGAAGTATTCTTTCTTGCCTCTTTCTAGATATTTGAAATAACTTAAGCTTCAGAAGGCATAATAATTTATTATTTTTTTATTATTTTTTTTTACTGATACAAATAAGGACATTAATACAACTCCAAATTGTAGACAACTGCAAGTCCCGAATCTGGATCACTGCAGGTACTTAACACTATCTTCGCGGGAATCAGAACACTCACGGGCTTGTGTATGACTGGGTAATCACTTTTCTGCCTATCATTCGGAAAGATGTATATGGAGACATGCACAACTCAAAATGGTTTTCCATATTAAATCGAGGAGATTTAGTTTGTATCACTACTACTTTTACGCACCATAGAAAGCTGCCATAACATACAATGACTGTTCTAGAGTCTTTTAGGCCTAATAACTTCACCAGTTAAGCACACAAAATCAGTTTTTCTATCACTTTCCAAGGTTGGATCATTTTTTTTTAAACATCGTATTGAAACTTCTTACGAAGTTATAGACTTGAAAAATTATATCATCTCCCAAAAAAAATTTAAATCTATCGCTCCGATCAAGTTAAAGTCTTCAGGTAAACGGCTATCCTAACGATCCAATGGATCAACTGGACCGACCACATACGAGTATGTGTCCTTCTAACTAAGTATGAACGACTATTTTTCAGCGAAAGAATAAAAATCCATCATAAACCGCCCCGGTCACTTTCAGTCATCTGGTTAATGGCTATCCTCATAATCTACAAGTAGAAGTAAGGACCAAACATATCCGAAGATATGTCCTTCAAACTTAAGCAACCGACATAATTTTAAGAGCTAGTGATGGTTTTTTTTTTTTTGTGAAAACAAGGTTACTTGGGATTGATCATCCCATTAAGCTCAACAAGATTTTGAAAACGGGATCGGTCAAACGCTTTAGTAAAAAGATCGGCAAAATTATCCAGTGAATCAACCTTTTCGAGCACAATTAATTTCTTCTCAGCACAATCCCGTATAAAATGATGACGAATGTCAATATGTTTAGTTTTACTGTGTTTAACGGGATTGTTAGTTACTGAGATTGCAGCAGTGTTATCAATGCAAATAGGAGTTTGAGTGAAATTCAGACCATAATCACGCAATTGCTGTTGTATCCATAAAACCTGGGAGCAGCAGTTCGATGCTGCCATGTACTCTGCTTCGCAGGTGGAAATGGCTACTGAGGTCTGCTTCTTGCACTGTCACGACACCAATCTTCCTCCGAGAAACTGACATCCACCCGTTGTTGACTTCTTGTTCTGATTGCAACCTCCATAGTCAGAGTCGGTGTAAGCTATCCCTTCATGTGGGATTCCTTCGGGTTAGCCTGAAAACGAGCACAAAGACAAACTGCAAACATAATGTCAGGTATAGAAGCGGTTAGATACATTAAGGAACCTATGATAGCCCGATATTGAGTGGGATCCACATCATCATCACCATCGGAATCAGCACCCAGTTTGTGATTGACGCAGATCGGAGTGACAAATGGAGTGCTATCATCCATCTTGAAGCGTTTGAGCACATCGTGGACATATTTAGTTTGATGAATAAATATACCATCTTTCTTCTGATCTACCTGCAATCCCAAAAAGAAAGTTAATTCGCCCATGGCGCTCATCTCAAACCTCTTTTTCATGACCGCTTCAAATTCCTGACACATAGTGACTTTTGATGCGGCAAAAATAATGTCGTCCACATAAACCTGAACGAGTAGAAAATCTTCCCTTTTTCTCTTGACAAACAGCGTACTATCAATTTTTTCCTCTCTCGAACCCATTCTCTAGCAAGTAGTCTGACAATGTTGCGTACCAGGCACGAGGAGCCTGATGTAACCCATATAACGCTTTGCTCAGTTTGTACACATGATCAGGAAAATCTGGGTCAGAGAAACCTGGGGGTTGTTCAACATATACCACCTCATCGACTTTACCATAAGGAAATGCGCTTTTCACATCTAACTGGAACACTTTCATTTCTTTGTGTGCAGCATACGCCAAAAACAGTCGGATTGCCTCCAATCTCGCTACAGGGGCAAACACTTCATTGTAATCGACCCCTTCCTGCTGATTAAACCCTTTCACTACCAATCTTGCCTTGTTCCATATGATTATCCCCTTCTCATCTCTCTTACATTTAAATACCCACTTTGTACCGATAGTAGTTACTTCTTGCGGTTTCTCAACTAATTTCCACACTTCCATCTTCTCAAACTGTGCCAGTTCTTCCTGCATGGCTTCAACCCACGAGCTATCCTTCAGTGCCATTTGATAATTCTTTGGTTCAATCTGGCTGATGAAGCAGGTGTACAAGCATTCAATTATTATACCCGTCTCTATAATGCTTGCGTAAACGCATGTGTGTTCATCCAAACTTCTTCTTGTACGAACACCGTCAGAAGGATTACCTATCACATTCTCCAAAGGATGATTCTTGTGGATTTTGGTAGTCTGAATCGGACCAACTTCCATATCATTCTCAAGATTTGAAGAAAGTTCATCAGTGTGAGTCTGAGGTTGAGTGTGAAATGGATTATAGAACTGATCATCAATCGAGACAGCAGGAGATTCAACCGCATTGGACGAGGTTGGTCGATTTTCATCATATTGTGGACGTTGCACAATGGTCTCCTCGTCGTCATACAGTATCTGCGAGGCTATTTTCTCATCAGTGTCTGCAAAATCCAAGTAGGGCACATTAAAATATTTGAAAAGCTTATCATAGTCGAAAGCCTCTGCTGGTCCCATGCTAGGCTTTGGTGATTTGTAACTAGTAATGTCAGTGTTACAAACCACCTCAACCTTGTTGTTCGATAGATTAAAGAATCTTCTGTTGGGTGTCCCAACAACATAGCCGACTAAGATACCTTCGTTGGCTTTCTCACCAAATTTAGAGTTAGTCTTTAATATCGAACATGGGGACCCGAAAGGTTCGAGACCCTTCAAGTTTGGCTTTCTACCATGCATAAGTTCATAACATGTTTTATTTAATCTTTTAACAGTTAAAACACGATTAAGGATATAGCAGGCTGTAGCAACAGCTTCAGCCCAGAACACCATAGGAAGTTTAGCATCTGCCAGCATAGTCCTGGCGCCTTCGATTAGCGTTCTATTCTTCCTCTCAGCTACTCCATTTTGTTACGGAGTATATGGGGCGCTGTACTGATGCTCTATCCCTTTCTGTAAGCAGAACATCTCCATCTGATAGTTCTTGAACTCTGTACCATTATCACTCCTGATGTACTTAACCTTTCTCCCTATAATATTTTCCACCTTGGTAATCAAGTTAATTACCAACTGAACTGTCTCATCCTTTGTCTTCAGAAAATATACCCAAGAGTATCGAGAGTAATCATCGGTTACAACCAAGCAGTATGAAGTTCCTCCTAGACTCTTTACATTCACAGGACCAAAGAGATCCATGTGAAGTAGGTCTAGGGTGCTGACAATTGAGTTAACCTTCTTGGAGTGATGAGGCTTTTTGTGTTGCTTTCCTTTCTTGCATGATACACATTGGTCATCAAAATTGAAGTTCTTCAAAGGAACCCTTAGCACCAACCCATTCCTGACTATGTAGTTCATCTTGCGAAGATGTATATGACCCATTCTTCGATGCCACAATTCTGACTCAGACTCAGTTGCCTTTGACAGAAGACATGACTCTTCTGTTGTCATCTCGGTTGACCTCATATCCATTACATACGTGTTCTTTTCTCTTGGAGCTTTCATCACAACCCAGGCCTCTGGTATCTTGAAACCAGGATAAAGAACGAGTGCTTCATCTTTAGTAAAGTGCACCGTGTATTCTTTGTCACAAATCTGAGATACACTCAACAAGTTATGTTTCAACTCTTCCACAAAATTCACCTTCTCTAACTTTATTCTTCCATTCGTCACAGTTCCAATACCACTAATTCTTCCTCCATTCTCTCCAGCGAAACTAACCCTTCCTCCTGAACAGATTTCCAGTCACGTAACAATTTCTTGTTACCAGTCATGTGCCGGGAACAGCCACTGTCTACAACCCACATATTGTTTACAGCCCTGTTTGACTGTTCCTGCACAATAAAAGAGATAGATTAAAATCTGGGGACCCAAGACCTTCTAGTCTTGGGTTGGGTAAATCTGTTATCCGGCATCCAGTACCTTGATTGCCCAAAGTCAGTTTGAGGATAGTTTCTGTAAGTTCTGAATGGAAAACTTCTAGAAGACTGGCTATGAGGCCATCCAAACCTTCGTGAATTAACTGAATTATAATTGTTGGTTTGGTAGTTTACTGGGAAAAAACGAGACTGATTTCTTTGAAATCTTGGATTAGTCCAATGACTGAAATTTGGTGTGTTCACATTTTTACCAGCATCATAATTAGTATTCGTTTTATTCTCAGTTTTCGGAGACCTCATACCTCTAAATTTTCTCAATTTCAGAGGACAATCAGCAACAAGATGTCATATTCTGTTGCATCTAAAACAACTTTTGTTCTTCTGTTTTTGTTGAACTTTCATCTCAGAAGTTGTTGTAGATATTGAGGTAGCATTACTATCCGTTTGTCTCACATATGGTGGGACGAACGGATTTAGAGAAGATTTCTTTTCATCAAACTTATAGTCCTCCCCTCGTTTTAGTAACACAACCTCTTCCTTTATCTCACCCAATTCGGACGACTTGTCCGAATTTGATGAGACAGAGCTAGGGACAGAACTCGTAACATTAGAACTTGACTTACTCGTTTCGCTCTTATTAACTTCAGTTTCTTTAGTATCTACTTTGATTGGAACTGTCTGACTAATCTCAGCATTCGCAGATTGCTGATCACTAGGATCATAAGTATAGTTATTGTTGTACGGTGGTGGAACTTCAGAAAATCCAATTCCCCCTTTGTTAACCGGGGAACGTTGAACACTTATGATGTAAAATAGCATTGCCGAAGAATTTCTAAACTGTTCAATTTTTCTGTTTAGTTCCACCACTTTTACCTGGTAATTAGCTATCTGTTTATCTTTTTCAGCAATTAGTTTGGTCTTTTCTTCTAACACTACATAACTAAGATCAATTACTTGTATTTTTCAGCTAGACTGGCTTTAAGACTTCTGATATCCTTTTCACTAGCTTTTATTTTTACCGAGTAACTATTTTCTTTAGTTTTAGAATAGTGATGTTCTTCTTTCAGGTTTTTAAATTGAGTATCCAAACTAACAAACTGATCAGTTAATGTTTTATAATTGTTCAGACAGATTTTCACATTGTTCACAATGAAGTTCAGAACTTACCTCAGAGAGCTGATCGTTCACTTCTGCCATGTATGCCTGATCTTCTCCCGTCTCTCTCTCACTTCCTCCAGTTTTGATGTTTACCAAATTAGCCTGTTCGAACACTTCCTCAACTTGTATATTCCAGTTGTATCCACCGTTCTGTTGAGATACCATAGCCTTATTTTCACTAGCACCCCCATTCTGTTGAGCAGGCCTGTTCTGACTTCGTTCGACTCTTTCATTTGTACATTCCTTAGCAAAGTGACCATTTTGTTGACAGTTATAACAGCGAACCTTTGATTTATCAAACCCTGGTCTTTCTCCAACAAACTTTCTACCCGTTTTCTTCATAAATCTCTTTACCCTTCTGACTATCATAGCCATCTGCCACTGCAGATCCATCTCTTCCAGATCATCAGCATCGATCTGATCATAGTCTTCATCCAAGGTTGCAGGGTCGACTATTTTACCTTTGATATAGTTCTCATAAGATGCAATGAAGGATGCATAGAGGGCAAACTGTTGTTCAACAGATTTCACACTCATAGGCATCTATGAGTAGTTATTGCTTGGAGCATTGGATGAGAAATTTCCAGTTGTAGTTTGAGGCTTTGAGGAATTACTACCTCCTGCTACGAAACATACGTCACCATCCATATTGAGAATCACATGACCATCTGGAGTGGAGTTTGATTCCCCCTTAGAGTAGTAGGCAGTGGATTCTAATTTTGAACTTGAGCTCGGAGTGACTTTAGCACCATACATTCCCGGATCCTGAACCTGATCAGTGTGTGTGTCTCCTTTCGAGCCATGTTTAGTTCAAAATTTCGTAACTTATTTACCACCGTCTCCAAATTAATCTTATCAACGTCCTTGTCTTCTCTCATCAGAACAGTGTACATCTCCCATTTTAGTGGAAGAGCATCAAGAAGTTTCTCCACTATCTCTTCTTCTTTATATTCAATGGAGTAGTTATTTAGCTATGTCATCAGATGATAACAACGTGTGATAATTTCATCAAGTGATTCATTTTTCAGGTACTTGAATACGGAGAATTGAGTTTTCAGCAGCTTTGTCTTGGAGGTACGTATTCCAACATTTCCTTCATATCTATTCTCCAGTGCTTCCCATAGCTCTCTAGCAGTTTTGTATTTCTTAAAAGTATGAAGAATCTCTTGTGGGAGAGCCATGGTTATAGTTGCATGAGCTTTACTTTCTGCCTCATACATCTTCTTTTCATCATCTTCCATCTTACTGTATTTTTTAATCTGTTCACGACCCTCAAACAAGGACGTTGGTGGAATGTAACCGTCTTGAATGCAAACCCACATCTTAGCATCTTGATACTTCACATACTGTTCAAACCGATCTTTCCATGCAACGAAATCAGTACCCTTCAGCAGTTTTGGAGCTTTAGTTGCAGAACCAGCTTCAACCTCCATCTTTACGAGTTCTGTGATGTTTATTGAAGTCATTTTTGAAAGAATTGTAATTTAAAGATCAGAAATAAGATTCTGGTTTAAAATCAGTAATAGCGAAGTTAAGTTAACTTCGCCTGACTATTAACTTCGCCTGACTATTAACTTCGCCTATCCCTTAACTTCGCACTTTCACAACTTCGCAGGAACCCTATAAGTTCGTCAAAAACCCTAGAGTAGGAGACGGCAACTTCGCCTCAAGAACAAGATTATGAGCAGGTTTTGTTAGGTTAATTGCGATGGACGCGAGGGTGTTTTGAGGGTATATTTGATGGGGAAAGATGGGCAAAAGACAAAAATGAGGTATTTCAACGTAAACTCGTTCCGTAATGGTCAAACGGAACGATCTTAACACCCGTGTGATAATCCCGAACCACACAATCATGAGAAAATGCTCTGATACCAATTGTAGGTTCCCAGCCGGATCTACACAGGAGTATCTCGTAACACGAGGGTGCGGAATCCCCACGTAATACAATACGAGTGTCAATACAATTAGTACGTTGAGTCTAAGCAAACACACAAGAACATAAAATAATACTTGATATATTGCAAAGACCAACACGTGATACCAAGAATCACACTTACAATCGTTCAACCCTATCTCGTTTTAACTCAACCGAAGTTATGGGTTTATTAGACTCGACAACTTCGCCTAACACACTAGGCGAAGTTTTCATAACTTCGTGGTCCTTCAAGTTCGCCCAACACATGGCGAACTTATAACAAACACTATTCAATCACAAAACAAACAAACTAAACGATCACAGACACAAACAAACACAAGATACTGAACTACTGACATCATGCACCAACAATCAAGACTATTAGGATATTTGCAAAACGAACAATATATATATATATATATATATATATATATATATTTGTTTACTTGTATTCAATTTGTATTGTATGAACAAGTCATGTGATTGTTTATTGATTTATGAAAAAATGAGTTGATTAAATATTGTTACTTTAATAGTGTCTTGTGTTTTGGGCAATCCGTTGCACCCCGGCATGTTCTGCCGCCTTTGGTCGGGGTGTGATAGATTGGTATCAGAGCCACAAGACTATATGATAGGTGGTTAGACATAACGACCTAGTATAGTTTTTGTTTTAGGGTCCTTATACGTGTTTCCTATACGTATTTACCCTACTCGATTGTTCATTACACTTATTTATTTATTTACTTATTTATTTCATCAAATCGTAAATATACACAAACACTCAAGACATTCTAAGGTATCCTTACCTTACTTTTGTTTAATTTTATATATATACACATACACACATTCTCATAATAATCTAAGGTATCATTACCGCAAAAACATTAGTTTTATTAGGTTTTATGGATCACGAGCTTAACTTGGATTCCGTTGTTTCAGAACTCCTTAAAGATTGTCTCATATAAGATGACCACTTTAAGTTGTCGAATACGAGCGTTCTGGTCGCCATCCTAATTTTCGGTGTTGAAACAATAGAACCACGGTGGTTTGTGGACTAGTGTTTTGACATGACGTTGTATTCCGATTTATTATTTTTGTACAATCGTTAATTGAGTAAAAACATGAAAAAGAGGCGGTGGTACGTGCACAAATTTAGACTCCAACAAGGCATTTATAAAAAATGTTTTTAGTGTCGGAATAACAAGTCATTGTGGTTCATGCACGATTTTTCCGCCTTTAAATCTTAAGGCATTATTTACAAATTTCAAAGATTTAAACAATTTTCCTTTTTACTTTGTCACATAAATTCTTGTCAAAAAATTCTCATTTATATAATTTTTGGCCATTATGATTCATTCTAATATGTTTTGATTTCACATGATAAAGTTTTTATACAAATTTTTTAATTTTAATTTCACACCGCGATTTTATTACAAATATTCATTTATTACAATCTCTTCAATGAAAGTTAAAAAAATAGTAATAATAACATATATATATATATATATATATATATATATTGAACTATTTATAGCGATTTTTGATATGCCATATTTGTTCATTAAGACTTTTTATAAAAAAAAAATTTATCATATAAATTTCATCGTGTTAAAGGTTTTATGATAAATTTTACCTTAATATATTCAAGTGAATTCCCATTATATAGTTTTTAAATTGTCTTTAAAGTTTTCATAACAAGATTTCATAAAAATTATATTTTTATAAAAAAAATCCCGTTTATTTTAAACTATCATTTCACAATAGCGATTATTTAAATTTCCCATTAAGTTGTAATTACACTATATGATATGATATACATGGTAGAATTTTCATTACCCAAATTTAGTTTCACAACAACTTTCATTATGCAATCTTTGGTTCATTATAAATTTTCACAAATAAAAATTTGCATCATACGATTTTCCTCGTTTTAAAATTTTTATGGTAGTTTCGCATTGATTTTTCAAGAAATTCACAAACTATAGCTTGTAATTTTCTTGAAAATCTCATTCAAAACTTCATAGAAATTATATTTTTTTAAGACAAAAATTGTTTATTTTCAATTTTTCGATTTACAATGTCGGTTATTTTAACTCACCATGAAATTTTAGTTACACGAGATTAAATAACGAACTTGGTAAAAAAATATTTTTACGCAACTTTTGTATACCTAAACGACATTCATCATTCAATATTGATACCTCATAATAAATTTCGACATTCAAATTCACTTATTCTTTTATATTTATTTCCTCATACACAAGGAATTTTGTTTTGATCCTTATAAAATTTATTTTGATTCCTCATGACAATCTACTTTTTTTTTTACAATAAACTCTAAACTAAGCAAACCTTATTTTCTAGTTTTCCGTGATATTTCACACTACTTAATTTTAAGCATTTAAAGAACGATTTACGTTATGCAAGTTGGATTTATTTCAATTTTTCTCATAAATTATTTTACAACTTATGCCGACCCGGCTTATCGTTACAACTCTCGTTTTAGTGGAAAACTTTTAACAAAAAAGAAATTGTTGTTGTAATTCACAAGCTTGAATCTCAATATTTTATTTACAATATATATATATATATATATAGTAACTTGTAATTTTAATTGTCAAAGATTTCATGAAAGTTTCAATCACTATTTATAAATTATGATATTTTTTCAATTTAATACTCATTATTAGTCAAAATTTCCTGAAAACGCAACCCCAAGCTTTCCAAACACTCGTATTCCAACTCAGACTACCACCTTAAACCAACCATCCTTACACTTCAAAAGTTTTCCCATGCACTCAAATCTTTCTCCAATAGGAACGAAACCTAAACATCCAAAACTATACCCTCACCAACTCAAGCCTCATGCAAATTCAAACCGACAAAATCAACCCAACAAAACGCCCTAAATATCGACACTCTACGCCATGAAAACCTATCAAACTCACTATCCAAATACTTACAAGACACCAACAAACACACACACAAATGCCTTGAACATATACAAACCAAAGTTTACCCAACTATGACTCAATCCTTTGACCCGTACTATGTCAAGTCACAAACCATATCGCCACACCATTTCCATCCATCCATAGAGTTTGATATCGAAATAGTACCACAAACACTCTACGAAAAATACATGTACAAACCGAATCCCAACCCAAACTAGCCAAGGTCGACTTGTTCAACCCATCAACTTAACTCGAACCCAAATAAGTAAACCTCATCCAAATAGCCCAGCCACTACTCACAGGTCATCTAAGCCTAACCCACTCATACAACCTAAACTCAACGAACCCCATAATCCAACTCAAGAAAACCCAACTACTAAACGCAACCGAAACACACTCACTCTTCACCAAAATTTCCAAACCATTCACCATTCGAAGCCTAAAACCCCTCCCTACGTGCGCGAGTTTCATTTTTCTTTAAAAAAATTTATATATATATACAACTAGTATATTCCTAATAACCTCATGTGATCAAATAATCGCTTATAGATTATAAACTCTTTCAAGATTAACGATTTACATATTATGTCCAAATCTTTTAAATCATCTTTGAAAAAAAAATCTAAGATTGTCATAACAACAAAATTCTATTATGAGGAATTGTTTTAAAAAAAATTATTAAACGATTATATGTGTAATTTCAAGATTTTAAATATTGTCACTTAAGGTGATAAATCTCTTAATAACTTTATAGTATGAAGTTTCATTTTGAATGTTGAATTTGAGATTTATTCAATAACAAATTACAACATTCCTTATTTACATAAACGCAATGATCATGGCTTTACAAATCTTTTTGGGACGCATTAATAAATGCTTAATACTAGATATTGCGACTCAAATTTTCGTTCGATAACGATTTATGCGAATTATTACCTCTTATTTTCGCAAGCATCATTTCTTTATAAAATATTTTCATCACAACAACTTTATGTATACAAATTTCTTTAACAATTTGGCTTACAAGATTTACATTTGATAATGATCAAAATGTTTCTCTAGCTACGTGTTACCGCGATGCTTTCTTACTATATACATTTTCTTGGAAACGATTGAACGGATTTACTTAAGACTTCATTTTCAATTTCATTCTATTATTTTCAAAAGAGTTGATGATACGCGACTTATATATTTCATCGTTTATTCGAGTCTCACTGATTTTTACGATAGCTTTTCATTTGATGAGATGTTTCGATAACAATATTATGCACATGAGATTTCATTTTGGTGTTTTGATTATTCATGACCGATTTCAAGTTATTCAATAACAATTTGTTTAATACTTTCAAAACCTTAATTTCGCTAAAAAATTTCGTTTATCTTTTAAACGATATTTTTCATGGCTATGTTATTCATATTTGAGCATTTATGGAAAACACGATTCTATGCATTATTCTACATCATTTCATTTAATCTATTAAGCGGCCTATGTGTGGTTGTCCACAAGTTTTGGCGTTATTAGAAACCGTTACTATAATGACGATTATATAAATGGTTTCACAATAGTGGCCATATTCACGTTTTATCACATTTTATCGATAGCTTTGGTTGATAATCAAATTCTATTTATTTTAAGTTTGACACATGTGTGCGTCACCCCAAGGAACTCACCTCTTTTCTCATACTATTACATTTCACGAAATCATATTCTCAACTGCTTATAACCTCGAGTTTGTACACGTATGAAACTCATCGTACGATGTTATTGTTAATTGTATAGTTGTTTATTCCATCCTTATGTGTTCATTTATTGGACTTCTCAGTTTTCACTTATCGAATTTTTGTTTTCGTTTATCGGATTTTTATACTAATTTAGTGACCCGACTTTCAACCATGGATTTTAATGATTTGTTTATTCTTTTCACATTGATGACATTTGACTTCAAGTCAGGTTATGTAATTGTTTACTCTAAATTTTTTTATTTATTCGATCGTCTTTACTTATTTAAACCAAATTGTTATTTTTTCCTTGGTTTATATTCCAAGATTTTAACTGTTTCATTTATGTATCCCATTTTCCTACTCATTTTAAAGTCAACCCCAAAAATTTTCAACCGTTGGTATTGTTTTATCAATATTTGTAAAACTCAACAGCTTTATGTATGTTTCTAATGTTTAAAAATTTCAAAATAAATATGTTTATTAAACCACACATTAGAACGAACCATGTGGACCATACGACTATCAAAATAATTAGGGGTGCACACTTAATTATCGAAATCCCCGTATGGAAGCCATAGTAAGTACACTTGTGTGCGATAACTTAGACCCGATGATGATTGCGGAAAAACGGTAGAAATGCAAGTTATGATAAGGGCATGGTGGATACACCGCTGGTACATCCTATATATAAGTGCCTCTATTATGTTTCTCATTTGTGACGTTTTTTCGAGTCATGCAAGGATTTGACGTTATTCTTTTATAAAAATTGGTTCATGCAATTATTTTACTAAAAGCAACATTTGTTAGTAGTTACTTTAAGTTTATTTTAATTTCGGGACGAAATTTCCAAAAAGTTGGGGATACTGTGACATTCGTCAAATTCGGGCCAATCGTATTTTCGATTCGTTTTTGTTTTGTAATTGTTTATCATGTAAACCAACCCGTTTTGTGAACCGAAACCCTCTATATATTCAAACTGATGGATTTTATGTTACAATATTGTTTTACACATGTTGAGTCTTGAAAACATCATTTTCGGTCCTTAAAACGCGTAAAAATCACCTAAAACGAACTGCATGGACTAAATATGCCAATTAACAAAAGTTGGAAGGCTGGCCACCCACCCCCATCGCTCTACGCGATGGGTGATGAACTTCCCGTCGCGTGGCGCTATGCCCCTGCAGACCAGCAGCTTGGATTTGTTTGTTTGTGTTTTGTTTTAATCCATTTTGCATGAAAATACTTGTTATTTACACCCATGTTTGACCCTTATCCTTACCATATATATACACCACCATTTCCCTTCATTTCACCTGCTAAAACTCTAAATTTTCTCTCAAACATCAAAGATTCAAGGTTGTTTATTTATGTGTTCTTGAAGGTTTGACTTCCAAAAGTCGAACTGAGTTTAATATTTCATTCTAATTAACTTATATAGTCTTAATAATGCTTGAATATGGTGGTACAACATATATATAATATACACCCCTTGTTACCTTTGGTAGTTACTTCTCCGGTCTCGATCGGTGAGGTTTCGGAGCTTGTAAGGAAAGGCTTCATGGAGGACTTCGTATTCTTGATATATATATATATATATATATATATATATATATATATATATATATATATATATATATATGTATATATATATATATATACTTATATAACTTGTTTATACATACTAAACATGATTAAATTCTGCTTATTTTAGTTTATTTACAAGTTCCATGGTTATGGGTTCTAAGAGTCCGTGCTTCGGTTTAACCATAAATAGCTCTAGACCGTAAATCGTACTTTACTTACTAGTTTTTGTTAAATACTTGTTTAAACATGTTTAATGTTAGATCTCAATTTATAAAATCATTTTTATAAGTTATATGGTTATGGGTTTGTAGATTCTAACCTCGGTTTTAACCGAAAACTAGATCCGAACCAAAAACCGAACTTTTGTTTAAAAACTTTATTGTTAACTTTTTGGTTGTAAACTTAAGTATTTTCATTTGTACATTATTATACAAGTTCTTGGATATTTGGGCATGTGGAAACCATCTATGAACTTATTGTGAGATGGAAACCGAACAAACCGAACTAAACCGGTTTTTACACGCTTAAGACACACAAGTGTGTTTTAGCTATTAAGACTTGTATATTTCTTTAAAAATAGTTTACAAACTGATTTTAATTATTTTCTTAAGTACTTGGAAATGGTTAAGTCTTATTAAGTTTTATTGAGTTATCTCATAACATTCATTATTTTGGAAAGTTGACTTGGGTTTTACCAGTTATCAAGACCCGAACCAACAACCCTAAACACTCGTTAAAACCTGTTTTAGTATCTTTATTCCAAAGGGACTTGCATTCTTGCATTTTACCCACCTTATTACTTAACATAGGTTGAGTAAATATTAAGATTAGCTACTTTAACCAGGTTTCGAGAAAACTTACATTTTAAAGGGTTATTATTATAAATTCTTAAATAGTTACATTTTAAACCTTGAACTTTAATTGTTTACATTTCTCAACATTTATTATATTTAAATACTTTCAAGACAACCTTTCAAATACAAGACTTCCTTTCACCTAAACTTTGCCCGTTAAACCTCATCCTTTCGGTTACTCGTTATTTTACCGATCAAGTTTATAACTTGAAAGTGAGTACTTTCATACCCCGTTTCCCATCTTTTGTTTTGGGGGTGACATTTCATACGTATTCAACTAAATGCTTTATACTTGTATCTTAAACACAAACGTTATTATATACCTTACTTGAATAATTGCTCGGTTTGGTGTTCTATGATTATATGCCTATGTGTTTATCACTTTTGGTTGGTGGAACTATAAAATCCTAGTCTATTTGGCAACCCATTATAGCAAGGTGTCGTTAACGTAATGCAATTAGCGATAACTATTAAATCCTAGACTATTTGGCATCCCCTTATAGTTAGGTGTCACTAACGTAATTCTATTAGCGATTTATCTTTTATCCAATTTATTGCTTTTATTTATTGTTTCGTATACGAGTTTTGTGGCTTTTCTTGGTATATACTTATATGCTCAAATTTATGAATTGCTCTTTGTGTTGATAAACTTTATTTTATGAAATGTTACAGGTTTGACTTTGGTTGACTCGAGAACTTGACGAAAAACGTTATCAAGACTATTAGGATATTAGCAAAACGAACAATATATATATATATATATTTGTTTAATTGTATTCAATTTGTATTGTATGAACAAGTCATGTGATTGTTTATTGATTTATGAATAAATGAGTTGATTAAATATTGTCACTTTAATAGTGTCTTGTGTTTTGGGCAATCCGTTGCACCCCGACATGTTCTGCCGCCTTTGGTCGGGGTGTGACAATACTTGTGTGCTACGTACAAGTACATATTACACGTTCTTATACATTGCTTTGGGGGATGTAAGGGTGGATACGACGAGTGCTTGATTATGCTACAATCGGCATTCGTAGCTCTTATATTGAACAAGTCGTTCAATTTCTCTGGGCTTATATTTTATCATCTCAAGGAGAACTGATTGATCAAGAATCATCGCCACAAATTCCTTATGTATCCAAGCTTTGCCCAGCAAATTATTGTATGAACAAGTCATGTGATTGTTTATTGATTTATGAAATAAATGAGTTGATTAAATATTGCCACTTTAATAGTGTCTTGTGTATTGGGAAATCCGTTGCACCCCGACATGTTCCGCCGCCTTTGGTCAGGGTGTGACAATACTTGTGTGCTTCGTACAAGTACATATTAAACGTTCTTATACATTGCTTTGGGGGATGCAAGGGTGGATACGACGAGTGCTTGATTATGCTACAATCGGCATTCGTAGCTCTTATATTGAACAAGCCGTTCAATTTCTCTGAGCTTATATTTTATCATCTCAAGGAGAACTGATTGATCAAGAATCATCACAACAAATTCCTTATGTATCCACGCTTTGCCCAGCTAATTATTCAGGATTTGATTCCTGACTTGGTGATTGACCGGACTTTGAAGGATGATGTGTTCAAGTTGGAACACATGAACATTGACATGATGAAGAGGATGAAGACCTACCGGAGTAAAGAACCAGAGGATCGTCCAAGAACCAAACGTCAAATTGGTCACTTAGCGAATCCACCTTATGAATGTCCTTCTAATGATCGTTGGATTCACGGGGATTCAGATTCTGAATGTGAAGAAGGAACAGGTGGGAATAGTGGTGGTAACGCTGATGGTGGAGATGGTGGTGATGGTGACCATGGGAGTGATATACGACGTGTTGACGTTGAAGCAGCAAGTTCACAGGCTGTTCAACGAAAACGAAAGGGCAAGGCGATATTGAATGATCAACAGCACAAACATCGTGATAGGCACGGATCTGGTGTGGAAATTGGTCCACAAGTGCCAAGGTCGTCGTTTCACAAAGGTCGGTGGTGTCGCTTACTACTAGCAACCTGACACTCACATTAACGACAACGATCACTTCTGATCCAAGGCTTGGCTTAATCCCGCAATCTGTTCTATCTCCAATGCCAAGGCCTAATGCTGCTTCAACGGTGGTTCCTCCTACACCGAATATGATGACTACACAACCCTCGGACATCTCATTTATGAGAATCAGCCATCCACAGGGTCCAATGCAGCCCGTACCGGCTACTTTTCATGCTTTGCCCCTACCCATCAGATGGACATGCTTTTGAGTCTGATTCATTTATACAAGAATCAAATGGCGGATGATCGTCAAGCTCAGGAACAGATGATGACAAATCAACGTCGTCTGATGGGGTACGTCTCATACTATTATAAGAAAACCAAAGAGCTGCGTGAGATTGTGGCGGCTCAGGGGGTGAAGATCAAGGAGCAGAAATACCTTATTCTTAAGTTAACTTATAAAGATGATGCTTTAAAGAAGCTGAAGAATGATGACGATGACAAGGATCCTGATGCTCCAGGTACTGGTGGAAGTGAGCCGAAACAAGCTCACGACTCATCTTCTGCCGGTACGGGTGGTGGTGAAGGCAATGATCGACAGTTATTTGTCTATCAAGACTCGACAAATGTTCAACCTATCGAGTCGATCAAAGACAACACCGTATTATTTATGGATTTTTGAAAAGGGATTGGTGATGAGCACTGCCAATGCGGATGAGATCGAAGAAGGACAATCTGTCGATCATGCCCTAACTCGCGATCAGATTTCATTATTATTAGGGCTGAACGATGAAGAGTTAGACGCGTTGGAGGCTGAGGAAGATGTGGAAGTTATTAATGATGATGAGGTGCTGCTTGATACGAGTATTCCACATGGGAATACGTCATTTATTTATGAAGACAAGGAGATCGAGATGGAAAATGTCACAGCAGAGGAATACCCCGATCTCTATCAACGGTCAAACGTTGATCAGGGTGTTCCAAATTTCACCGAAGAATATGTCAAAGTTGCTGAAGATCATCTTGAGAAAACCACGAAGAAGAAAGAAAAGATGTCAGAAAGGGAATCAAATCCTTCTGAATCTGACGTATTAGGTTAGTTCAAGAACCGCGACAAACGAGCTCGAAAGATTATTGAAGCCTATAGGTACGTGGATCGAGAACAACAGCTGGATGCTGCTGCACGGGCCAAAGCTAATCAGAAAACCACATTCAAGGCCGTGCAAACAGTTAAAGGTGATATTGTTTCTTGGTTGTATGATTCTGAATTGAAGGTGTGTATAATTAATTGGGAGAACGGCATTCAGTATTATCAATATGTCACTGACGTTCTCTCACTGCCGAGGTAGGATGTGCGGACACTCACCAATCAGCCATTTATTAATCGTGGTGGAGATCGATTAGCATAATGGTATCACCAGCATTTGCTCTTCTAGTTCAACCATGGATTTAAATTCTTTAAACCACAGGTTCCAACCCGTAAATATATTTATGAGATTGATCCTCGTATGGGTTGGAGGAAGCTTATCCTTAAAGTTAAACCACCTAAGACCATGAAGCGTGTACCGGTGAAGACTTTTCCGCAGAGTCTTCACCTATCGTTCAATCGATGGTACTATGATAATAGGACGGCCGAGGCGGTCATTGTGCTGGGAAAGGGTTTGAAGACCAACTTCATATGAGTCATCGATCTGATGTGGCTCGTTAATTTATCAGAGACCGACAACAATGATTTATTCAAGAAAAAAATTTTGTTCGAACAACAAGAAAACTACGATCGAGCTATGCAATTCTAACGCGTTGTGCGTGTGTGTCATGAAATTGGGATTCATAGTTTTCGAGATTGGAAGACTGAATGATTCAAGTAATGTAAAGACAACGAGCTCAAGACGAGGGGGTGTTTGTTAGTGCACGGTTTTGTCGTCTCGAGTCTTTGTAATAGTCTTTTGTAATTTATTATTATGTTAAATGTAAAAGGTAATTTATGTAATTATGACCCATTCGCTAGTTATGGCTCATTCGTTAAGGATGTTAACGATGAGCCCATTCGTTGGTAATTATAGTTCATTCGTTAAGGATGTTTAACGAACGAACCTTAATCGTTATAGGTAGATGTCCATTCGTTAAGGATGTTTAACGAATGGACCTTAGTTGTTAAGTATTAGATTCATTCGTTATGGAATGTTGACGAATGGGGTATAGCGAATGAGTCATTCGCTTTACCATAGAAATGCGTATGTAAAGGAAGACGAATGAAGGCCATTCGTTACAGAATGTGTAACAAATGGCGTCTCGTCTTCTATATAAGGTTGTTCATACCTTACTTAATTCAAATAGTTCTTAAAGTATTTATCTCCAAGTCGTTACTCTGCTGAATTATTTACTCAATCACTTTGTCCCTTAATCAATTACACACATATATACTCAGATAACTAGATCCTATTGGTTGATTATGATCAATTAGTAATCAAAGCTCTATCAGATCGTATTCACAGTTATCTTCATCTCCTTTGATGTTCATAACTATGCTTATCATGAGCAAAAACTCCATTTACCATCTAATTTCTATGAAGAAGCTTTGTTTTACTTGATGATTATATTAAATATGTGATTTAGTTTTAGTAAAGTACATGATTATTTTGCAATTATCCTTTGATGAGAAATGTTTTGTCACTTTAACTCAACAAATCAAGATTGATGATTAACATTCACTCATGTTCTTGGAGACTAGAAGGCTACAGCAATGGAGTGGCTCCATCCGAAATCACCGACAATTTCGAAATAAAATCAAGCACCATTCATATGGTGGAAAATTTAGTTCAATTTCAATGGCTCCTCGACGAAGACCCTCTTTCTCACATATCTCAATTCTTACGAATCTGCGTAACCTTTAAAATTCAAAACTATTAAGAAGAGCATATTAGACTCAAACTCTTTGCTTTCTCTCTAAGGGGCAAGCCTTAAAATGGATAGAATCCCTTCCTTTTGGTTCCATCACCAACTGGGACCAGATGGTTGAAAACTTTCTCCTCAAATACTTTCCGCCTAATAAAACTGCAAAATATCAAGCTAGCATCACCATATTCCTTTTTTTTCATAGAATAAAATCACATTAATATGAACTTGACAATAGAAAATCAATTATATGTTCGTTAATCAACCCAAAACAATCGTCAACACATCGCCAATAAACCAAACCAAGGTAGTTATAACAAGTTTAGCTACTCATAATATGAAAGGAAAACAAATAAATTCTAGTAGAAAAACTCTTGTTCATAATATACATGGATTAAAACTAAAATAAAGATGAAGACCAAACCAAGTAATCAATTCGTCACTCCAAAAATAATGGCAGCTTCCAATCTGTTGCACCCAAAAAAACTTTATCGCGTGACCTTTGAATCTTTTTTTTAAACTCCGATGCTTTTTTTTTAACTTTATGCTTCAAGAAAGAACAAATAATATTCTCTCAATTGAGTTTTTCAGCTAATCTTGTGTCCCCGCCGTCTCACACTTTTTCGTCCTCCTTTTCCCTTTGGTAGGGTTTTTCTTGTTATTTAATTAGATGGCTTTCAAAAAACGTACGGGGTGGGCTCGTTATAATTTTACTCAAGCATATCCATAGGAGCATATTTCCTTTTAGTGGGCCCAAGTGAAGATGACATCAAAATGCTCCCAATAAACTCCTTATGCTACGTTTTCTGCGAAACATTTTTTATTAATATTATTAATGTTCAACAAAGTTAATTATTCATGAAGTAGCATCACTAAAACGTACACTCTTAAGAATAATAGTAAATATAATAGTAATAATATTAATAGATAAAATTATTTTTTGAGAATTCATTTGTTGGTAAAAATGTTCTATATCATATCGTTTATCTCTTGTAACTTTTAACATTCATATATGAGCCACTTAAAAAGAATATTTAATAAAAATCTTGCTCAAAGTACTTAAAAAGTGTAAGGAATATATATAATTATATGTATATTTTAGAGCACATCATGGACCGACGATGATAAGTCGTTACACACAGCATGAAAGAGATACAAAAGTATTATGAGAAGATGTCCACATCATGGACTGAGCATATGGTTACATGTACAAACTTTCTTTGAAGCACAATCCAGTCAAAACAAACAGGCCATCGACCAAGTCGCCGGTGGAGATCTAGGATCTAGATCACCTTACGAAGCATTTGAAATTATGGAGAAGGCAGCAAAGAAGAGTTTCGCGTATAACCCACCAAGATCTACACCAGCATATAAAGGAATGCACCACGTCGATTCCAACACCTCGTCACCGCACAGCTTGAGGCACTCTCTAAAATATTCGAACTACTTCAAGCCGAACTACAAAAACCAAAATCACCTGTGACACCTGTGGAGGAACACATAAGACAAGTGAATTCAAACAAGTCCTTATGGCCATGGAATAAGTTGACTTCATTGCCCGTCAAAACAACGCTTTCAGTAACAACTACAATCCAGGATGGAGAAACCACCCGAATTTCAGTTGGAAGGACGGAGGTAACACTCAAACCCTACCAGGATTCGAAAAGAGGCAGATGAATCAATCTTTCCAAACTAAACCTCAACTTCAAGAACAAATTTCCAGTAGCAATCAATTTCCGAACTACTCAAGAATTGAAGAAATGTTGAACCAAATCATGACCAAGACAAATGAAGCTAGAAAAGAAGGCCGACTTAAGAGTCGTTGACATCAGCGGAGTATTGTTAAAGCATGAAGCTGACCTAAAAAGCCAACAAGTATCATTGCAGAATCTAGAAACTAAAATCGGATATATTGCCTGACAATTGTCTAAAAGGCCACCCAGCGCTCTTCCAAGCAACACAATAACAAACCCAAATGCAACAAGAAACGTTGTTATCTTAAGAAGTGGAACAACCACTGTTGCGTCACAAACTTCAGGACCAGTTATGGAAAAGGAAGTCTCTGATAAGATACACGAAAGACTAAACCCAGTAGGTACCGAACAACCAAAGGAACCGGTCTGAACTTATGTTCCACCTATCCATCACCCTGGATAGCTGAAACAGTAGAGATTGGAAGCTTAGTATGAGAAGTTTTAAGTACTCTTCAAACAACTCCACATCAACGTCCCTTTCGTCGATGCCATTGCTCAGATGCCGAAATATGCAAAGTTTCTTAAAGAAGTATTGGCCAACAATAGGAATCTGGAGGAGCTCTCGCATGTCACCTTGAGTGAAGAATGCTTAGCTATCCTCCAAAACAAGTTGCTGCCAAAAATAACTTATCTAGGGAGCTTTACTATCCATTGTCTCACAGGAAATTTATTTGTTAGCAATGCCTTGGCCGACCTAGGTTAGTATTAATTTAATGCCTTATGCGGTTTTTGTAAAACTGGGGATAGGAGAACCAAAGCCCACCCGCGTTAGCATTAAGTTAGCTGACTGATCCGTTAAATATCATCTAGGGCATTGTTAAAAGCATGCTTGTTAAAATTGACAAAAATTTTTTCCCGATAGATTTTGTGATTCTAGACATGGAGGAAGATAAAGGTGTACCTCTGATTTTACGAAGACCCTTTTTAGCCACTGAGAAGGCTATTATTGATGTTTGCACATGCAAACTCACTTTTAAGGTAAGTGACTAGGCAATCATGTTTGATATAGGAAAGTCTATGAAGCATCCACAACATCATGATGATACATTATACTGTGTCGACGTCATCGATTCTATCGTAAGTTGTTATGTGCGAGATTCCTCCATCACGAACACACTCAAAACACAAGTCGTAACTGAAACCATCACCAAACCCATTTTAGAAAAAAAAAAATCTTTATGCCAATAACACCAATCAAGAAGCATCAAAAGTAGTATATGAAATCGCCGAGTGTAATGAAAAATCAAAACCATCATCGAAGAAACACCAGCATTGGAATTAAAAGAACTCCCGAACCACCTCGAGTATGCCTTTCTAGAAAATGATTCTCAACTCCCAGTTTTTAGTTCATCTCACCTTTCCAAAAAAGAGAAAGACGAACTTCTTAAGGTTCTTAAAAACCATAAAAAGGCTATTGCATGGAAGATCATGGATATCAAGGGCATCAGTCCTTCCTTTTGCACTCACAAAATCCTCATGGATGAAGAATACAAACCCGTGATCCAACATCAAAGAAGTCTTAACCCCAACATGCAAGATGTGGTGAAGAAAGAAGTTATCAAACTCCTTGATGTCGGATTAATCTACCCAATCTCAGATTCACCTTGGGTTAATCTAGTTCAAGTAGTACCCAAGAAGGGAGCGATGATAGTAGTAATGAACGAGAACGATGAACTAATACCATTGAGGACCATCACAGGCTGGAGAGTTTGCATTGACTGCCGGAAGCTTAATGACACCACAAAAAAAGATCATTTTCCACTACCTTTTATCGATCAAATGCTTGAACGGTTGTCTGGAAAAATGTTCTATTGTGTTCTTGATGGATTCTCCGGATACTTTCAGATTTCCAATGCTCCTGAAGATCAGGAGAAAACCACCTTTACATGTCCGTATGGCACCTTTGCCTATCGAAGAATGTAGTTTGGACTATGTAACGCTCCGGCCACCTTCCAACCTTGCATGGTGGAAATTTTCCATGAAATGATCGAACATTCTATGGAAGTTTTCATGGAATATTTCTCAGTCTTTGGAGACTCCTTTAATCATTGTATGAAACACCTAGACATAATGTTAAGAGGACATTTTTCTCGGTCAAAAGATATCCCAAGCACGAATGGAAGTTGATAGAGCAAAAATTGAAAACATATTCAAACTTACACCACCAACTTCAGTCAAAGCAATTAGAAGTTTTCTAGGTCACGCAGGATTCTACTGTCGCTTCATAAAAGACTTTTCTAAAATTGCTAGACCTATGACCAAATGATGCTAGACTGTGGCTATCTAGTCAAAAACAGTTATAATCTGTTCTAAGCAAACTAGGGTAAGTAGGGTGTCGAACACAAGGAGTATGTGGTCATTGCAAATCGTGCAAACAAGTTTCAGCATTATAAAGTAGTAAGTTTTAGTGCTGATCACACAAGTAAATAAGTTGGTTTCAATAATGATTAAGCAAATTAACGAATTTTAAACAATTAACAAAGATGAATCATCCCCAGGGTTCAAGAATGTAATTAAACAGTTTCTCATGCAACCTTACAGATTAATTATCATAGACTGACTAAAGACTGATTAACAAGTTAAACCTTAGGCACCAACAATCGCTAACACGCGGAACTGGTTATCAAACGGTCCCTGCCAGTGTGACTCAACCAAGGGCAATTGTGTACTTCGTTGTATTCAATCTAGTTAAACAACCATATGAGCAATTACTATAGCAACCGACAAACTAATCATTCTGATTAACGTAAACCTAAACCATTTGAATGCACAGCAATACTAAATATCAATACTCATAGATCAATCAAATATAATTACATATAGTATGTTCATGGTTACATTCAAAATTGAAATAAATACAAACTCTACATCCCAGGAATGAATCGGAGAGATTAGCCGAGCCTCGACATCATGGAATCGTCAATGATGATGTTATGGAACATAAACTTGGCTTCGGTATGATCTGGTATGGTAGAAACGCCCTCCTTGTGCTTTCTGGAAATCGCCTGGTTCAAGATAATGAAAGATAGGGTCGACATGGATGAAAATAACTTAAAACCCTAAATTTCCCGGCTGCGTCACCCATCGCGATACGCGATGGGGTCTTCAGTGGTCCATCGTGTATCGCGATGGACCATGAGTCAAACTTCATTTAACACCCGTCGCGATACGTGATGTGTCTTCAAGCCTGCCCATCGCGTATTGCGATGGGCCATGTTACCAGAAGAATCTTTATTCTTTCTTGTTTTGCATGCTAGACGTCCCGGGTCTTCATCCCGTGCCTCAATAGGTTCAAATTAGGTACTTTAACGTCTATGACCTGAAATGCAACAGACATGTATGAAGTATCGAAGTTCCCACAATAAACAGATAAAACTAAGAAATAAACGAGCTTTAATATATACAAATTAACCAACCATCACATCCCCACACTTATCTTTTGCTTGCCCTCAAGCAAACTCTAAAGCAAACATCAACCTCCATCATAGTATGTAAATTATCACCATTAATACTAGTAAGGTTTAAGGTCAAACCCAGTTTCCCAGACTGACACTTTCTAGATTGACATCCCGCAAATAAGGTTAAATAATATTATAAAAACTATACCCCTGACTAGGGTCTAAGTCATTAAATATATAATGCTTAACCATAAACCCCTACCTTCACACGGGCATTTGAGTAACACTTAAGATCTATAAGACAACACTTCTTCTTGGTCGGGCATGGGATTTAAATTGTCAGCACCTTGACTAGTTGCACGTACTTCAAGACTGGGGATCGTAGGCTTTTCAGCACGCCTTTCAAGGTGGAGTGTGTGTGAGAAAGTGTGTTTGTTGTGAATGAGGGAAGTGTTGTGAGCCCCCTTTTATAGGCCGATTTCAAGACCCATCGCGTATCGCGATGGCTTTTCTGTGTTGCCATAGTGTAGCGCGATGACTCAGCTCCATTGGTTGTTGCAACGTGGTATCACATTGTGCCACATATTGATACATAGTTTGACACGTGTCTCAGGTTACTTAACTTAGTCATCGGGTTTCGCGATGACTCAAGGGAGTATGGCCATCGCGTAGCGTGACGCCGCTCATTATCAGTTTTTGTGAGACTACATCGCGTATCGCGATGGGCTTGTTCTTAGCCCGCCGCGTAGCGTGATGGGTCTGGAAATCTGATTTTTCATTTTCATTCTTAAACTTTTGAAATTGCAAAAATTGGCCTGAACGTTTCAAGAAGTTACATCATAAATACATAATAGACACATACTAAAACTTTCTAAAAAAATACGTTTTTATCCTTAAACTTTACATGGAAGGGGTTGTTTTCTAGCATTCACCCCCTTAATCAATAACATGTAAAGGGAGTAGTCTGATCTTCAAATCATCTATCTTAGTCTCTTAACGCCAGTGCTTAGTAGTCTTTAATCTTGAACTTTGGTTTCCTTCCTTCTTTGAATGATACATTGATCTCTTTATATTTGACTTAATTCTTCTTTCCACAAACTTTGCTTCATTTAAACAACTTTTATAGTTTTTTTTACTGCACCCGATTCATGGCATACGAACTTCTTCTTGCCTTCTTATGGTCTTGTTTTATCTTTCGCAAATCATCCTCACTTAATCAAATTGATTTGTATCACACAAATTTGCTTAACCGAGGCATACATATTTTTAGTGATCATTAGTGTCTCACCAATATTTTATTTGCCCAACCCTAGTCGCCTCACACGACACAAATCTATCTCACATAGATATTTTGAATAATCAAAATCACTTAGTTTTTTTATTTCTATCAACAACTTTTCTAGCTTATATTCCGGTCACAGTCACATGATTATTTTCTCATCGTATCACACGATTATTTGATTGCACATCCTTTAACGGGTTGGTTCCATCGATTCTTCACAAACCGACTTCTTTCTTCAAACGGAGCATGTATCAAACAAATTTTTTGTTGATCTCTCACCAACCATTTTTGTTTGTTTCACATAAACATTCAAGCAATCATTTCTACTGTTGTTTTACAAAACAAAACTTTCAACATTATCGTTTCACACGACCCGGTTTCTTGCTTCTTTCCTGGTTGGTATTCAAACAAAAACAAATAACCAAACGAATCTGTTAATTTGGTTTTCTTCCTTACTTGGTACTCAAACAAAATGAGCAAAGCAGATTACCGGTTCTAATTACAACTTTAGAATAGCCGTACTACTTCTAGTATATTAAATAGGGAAAATCCCCAAAATTTCCATTTCGACCTCCCTCTTTCCAACTTCAGCCGTCCCTTTCAACTAATACCCAAAATAGTCATCATGATCCATCAGATCCGACAGAAGCATGTCAGCCACCGACAAAACATGTAAAATGACGATCATCAGCATCATAAATGATTCTTAAAATAAATTTGTATGTGGAGCTAAAATCAAATTAACCAATTAATCGGCAATTGAAACTTCAATTAGAACGAACTATCTTTAAACAACCGAAATCGATTCAGTATACCAATTTTAATTTTCAATTTGAGTGGAGAACCCATATGATTAATGATGTTGGGTGATGAACCCATATGATTGATGATTGATCAATATAAGCATTTAGCTCGAATACCATTGTTGAACAGGTTTTCAATTCCACAATGATCAAAATCAAGAATATAGAAGAATTAAGAACATCATCTTCAATTATACATTCTAATAGGGTTTATCTACCCTTGAATGTTACATGACTCGATGCTTTTCACATGTCCGGTCTAAACGGCGGGATGCTTCAAGAAATGTCGTCTTCTTAATCAACCGGTTTTTAACTTTAATTTTTCAAACAAGACACTTCTAGTATTATAAATACATAATAGACACAAACTACAAATTTCTTAAAATTACACTTTTATCCCTAAACTTTTACATGGGAGAGATTACTGTCTAACAAAATCTTATCTCAAACCAACACGTTCCTTGTCATGAACCAATGCATCCATTCGTTGTATTCAACTCGAACCATGATGTTGATCTGAACCAATGTGATGCTTCGTTTACATGTGGTTCCTATGCCGCTGCCTTTACCGGTGCTTATCTTTTAGTGCTTCAACCTGAAGAGATAACTTCTAGCTAGTTCAGTGGATAACATGTCTATGCTCCAGCTCACTCAAGAATGGGACGGGCAATGGTCGGCCTGCTCAAGACCGAACAAGCATGTCTCTTCCTTTTCAACCATTTCCCAAAAACTCTTATCTTAATTTTTTAAGACTCAACCCTAATTAATTTAATATTTGTTTATTTGAAAATATTACTATCATATGTGGACAACAAATTCCCCCGCGACCTCTTTCACAACAGTCAATACTATTTTCTCATTACCGACCCACAAACACCCCTTACTTGATTGCAAATGTCTCATAACATGTCAGCCCCGTTGGATTTGCCCACAGAGCCTCATCACAAATTATTTATCTCTATGATAAAAGTAACACAAGAATGTCATTTGTCTTATGCTGTGATCCTAAGATCCACTCTTGTTGGGTAGAAGAGTTTTGGGCTAACTCAATGCAATCAACTGATAAAGATGGAAAGCAAGTGATCAAGACGAAAGTTGCTGAAAAGAGACTTGTACATTCTAAGAAGGATATAAGGAGGGTATTACAGATCAAAGATACTATGTACTCAATTGTAAAGAAATTCAAGGAGGAAGTGGTGCGCATTGTGAGAACTATGGGTTATGATATTGAAGTGGCAACGTTTGATAAGAAGTACTTGCCTCCATATTGGAAGTACTTAACCTACATCATTCTCCATTGCTTGACTGATCTGAAAGGATGATTTTATAGCCTCTGTCTCGACTGGGTTGGGTTTATGACTTGCTTGATCAAGATTGTGGATATGAACTTCTCTCATTTTATCATCAACATCTGCATACTCATGCTGGTCAAACTGATAAATGGGCCCTTTAGCCAAGGTTTGTTCAGCAGCTGATCTTGAATGATGAGATTCCTGAAGTTCCTAGACTAGTCTTTTAAGTCGAGGTGGATGAAGATGTCGGAGAAATTATTACCAGTGAGCCTCATCATGCTGGGAGAATTAAAGAATCTTTGTTGACACGTTTTTGAAGCCGAAACACAAGAAGGCTTAAAATTATTCAAACACGAAGCAGTGGAGAAAGTATGGTAGATTTACTGAGACTGAACCTCCTAGTGAGGAAGCTGAGTAAGATGAAAATGTTTCAAAAGCTACCGAGTTAGAGACCAGTGCATCAAGACCAGAAGCTGCTATGGCTGTGAAGACCACTCAAGTTTCAAGAAGAAAGAGGAAAACTACTAACACTCCTTCTTTCAGTGTTGCTCCTCAATCTTCTAATGCCACACAATAGCAACCCCTGAAGCGAATAACAAAGGTCGGTGATCCTTCCAAGAAGTTGAAGACAACCATTGTTGAAAGTCAAGTTCCACTGGCAGTTGCCGCATTATCTCTTCCTCAATCCACCCTTCCCCAAATCACTACCACCACCCAGACAATGAAGCAAACAACTATTGAGTTGAGAAGAAGCCAATCAAACCAATTAAACCAACCTAACCATCCAAGAAAACCAAGACCAAACACACTACTCCTCCACACTTACCTAAACCTAGCCCTCCCCGATCCTTTTGATTATAGTTCACCCACATATCCACCTCCTCAACCTACATAACCTTCTAAATCCACCACAATACCTCCTCCTACCAAAATTCTAATGCTAGGCGTACCATATAGAACACCTCCTCCCTCACCTATTGGAACTACCACTACCACTACCACCACTTAGCCCATTCAAACCACCACTTTATTGGTCCCCCAACCGTCACTATTCCTATCCCAAACACTACACATATCCAAGACACAACCTATTATAACCATCATCCAGCCAACTCAAACCACCATACCTATCCAACCTATCCTAACCTTCACATCACCTATAGTTACTCCCACCAGACCTACCTTGACCACCACTCAATCTGAAACCCCTCCGGCCACAAATAGCCTACTCATCCTTACCCCTAACCCATTATCTATGAGCAAGTCTGTAAAATATCCTGTTGTTACAGACCCGGTGTTGAGGAGATTAGCAGCTCTCGAAGAATCCAACCGAAAGAGGTTGGAACGTGATTTAAAAATGATCAAGAATGAGAGGGATAAAAATGAGAAAATTAAGGGCTTGGAAGCAAAAAGACGAGATGATAAAGAAAAGAACGCTCAACTTGAAACAAAGGTCAAATTCTTGCAAAAATGAATGGCCAATCTACAAATTGCTAAAGTTGATCACCAAAGGAAACTATGAGAGTTTGATGCAGAAGTTGAAAAACTTAAATTCTTGGTGGGCACTCTGCAGATGACCGTTCGCAATCAATCTTCTACCGATGAAACTCAAAATAAAACTATTGAAGATTTACATGTAAAGATTACTCAGCTAAAAGAGTCCAATGCCAAGTAGCACAAGATCAACAAAGAAATTTGATACAAGGCAGCTTGTGAATTGATCAATCTTGGAAGTGATGATGTGGAGGGGTTAAAGAAAAGGATTTCAAAATTCTTCAACAACTGAGACAGTAGAGAGCAGGCGTCTAATGACAATGCTCTCAAGGCTATTCAAGGTGGGGCTTCTAGGGATGACATATCATGTATACCTGTACACGATAAGACACGAACACGAAATGTGTATACATGTACACGACAAGAAAACTTATCGTGTACATGTATCCCGAAGTTTAAAGGCAGCGCAGATGGCCGGAGATCGGAAGAGGAGCTAATGGGCGGAGATGGAATGTCGTGAGTGGTGACGGTTGAGAAATAGAAAGTGAGAATGTTATAGGAATTTAGGGTTTAGGATAACTTATAACTATATATATGTGTGTGTGTGTGTGTGTGTGTGTGTGTGTGTATAAATCTAACCAAGTACTTAACATGTAAACTGGTATTTTACATGTTTAGACACGAAAATTAACAAGTAAATTCATGTGTACATGTTTAGTACACGAAACCTGTTAAGTCCTTACATGTTACTTGTTAAAGTCGTGTAGGTACGTGTCGTGTATTCGTGTCTTGTGTATAAATTGCCAACCCCAGGTTATTTGGGTGTTGGTGCATCTGGTAGTGCACCATAGAAGATTGTGATGATTGAGGAAGAATAGTCAGAAAGTGATGAGCCTAAAGAGGATAAGGATGATGATGTTGATGATGATGTACATAATTCTTTTGATGATGATTATGATGATGATGATGGTGGTGATGGTGATGCCGATGTTGAAAATCAAGAGGGTGAAACTGCTACTGGCAATGCAGAAATGCAGTTTAATGATCCTAAGACTGAACAACGTCTCAAGGAGAGCCAGGATATGTAGAAAATGGTTGAAGAACAATTCAAGGGGAATCAAGACAACATGCCTTCTTGTCCTCTATCTTCTATTATGGGCAGTGTGGAATCGATGTATATGGCTGACTATTTTGATAAACCTATTGTTGGCACATATGGCCCCTCTCAGGCACTCTCATAGCCTGAAGTGTCGAGTGTTCCAGCTGCAAGTGAAATACCTCTAGTCAAGAAGAGAAAATTTATTGGTATTAATGATCGGTGGAGCTTCATAGACAGTCATGGCCCCTTTCATGATGCTAGTCCCATACTCTTCAGCAAGTGGGATCATATTAATGAATGTTGGGTGCTTAGAAGGGCGAATGGTGATGTCACGTATCTTCACCATACCAAGATGCACACTTTTTCACAGATGGATATGAACCATTTTGCTCGACAGGAGGATAAAGACACAGGTTTGCTAATTGGTACAAAAGCCACATCAAGAAGCAATCTAAAAGGAACTTTGAAGATAACAAGGTCAACAAGGGCAAGAAGTTCACTCATCCCACTGAGATCAATGAGTTCACCGATAAGCTGAGAAACATCTGGAAGTACAAGATGCCTATTAGTGGACACATTGTTTATCACGGCAATGCCTTCGACAATGACATGTTTAGTCTGTTGAATGATTGGAGCTTTGGTGACAAGACTGTCGAAGCTGTTGTGTACTAACGGTGGAGTCGAAATTCATTTATTTGATGAGCATGAACTTCTCCGATTAGGCGAACAATACATTCTTAAGCTACAAAAGTCACCCATGGGAGATCTAGAGACCAAGATATTGACTTCTGCTTCACCAAAATCACCAACAAGTTTAATCAGTTTG
The DNA here is from genome assembly GCF_021521415.1 of Bidens hawaiensis. Classification (NCBI taxonomy): domain Eukaryota; kingdom Viridiplantae; phylum Streptophyta; class Magnoliopsida; order Asterales; family Asteraceae; genus Bidens; species Bidens hawaiensis. The sequence continues at coordinate 310,429 of NW_027492686.1, read as the reverse complement.
TCAATGGAATCATTGAGCATAGATTCTTTGATGTCCGTGTCTCGTATGACTACGAGACTGACTGAAGCACAGAGCTAGAGACAGAAGCTACCATCTATACAAAATCCTAGAGAGAGATTGTTGGGTCTCGTTTTCTTTATTTACTTTATTTAGGCTTGTGTATATTAGATGGATTTATTATGTAATATTTGTTTAGCTTTCGTTTAGTTCGTTGTATTTGGCCGTAGGCCTTTTGGTTGTAAATGCCCATTGGGTCGGCCCTAATACAAACCCTAGGTGCATGGATGATCACTATAAAAGGTGCATGGATGAGCATTATAAAAGGTGCACTATTCAACCATGCACCCTAGACTTCTTTTGGCACTCTCTCTCTCTCTATATATATATATATATATATATATATATATCTGATTTTTCTTATTACTTTTTATCCGAGATCCAAGTAACATTAGTGATTTCCGCTCACTGATGTTACAGATTGATCCGAACAAGTTTTTAGATCTATCTTGAGAACCTACAAAAATTAACAAGTTCTAGTAATGTTCCGTATGAAACAAAATACAACATTTTAACTTCTAACTAATAGGAGACTTTGTCCGTTAGAAGTGTACGTTTTTTATTATTCAAAGGCGAACTCATGTATTTTTGAAGTTGAAGTCATTAGATGTATTTCTAGACAACTTCTTTGCAATCCTCAATTGCTAAAAGGAATCATATATTCTTCTCAAAAAAGAAATCTCTAACATCTATTTCTTATAAGTGGTTTTTACTAGTAAAACCCACTTATAAGAAATAGATTTTAGAGATTTCATTTCCAAGAAGAATAAGAAATAGATCTTAGAAATTTCTAAAATCTAAATCAAATCAAACACTCCTAACATTTTAGAAATATCATTTGATGCGATTCTAGACTAAGGGATGTCATCGCTAACTTCTAGTTAGAGTCAACATTAACCACAAACTAAGGTTGTGGTTAATGTTGACTCTAACTAGAAGTTAGCGATGTCAACCCTTAGTCTAGAATCGCATCAACTGATATTTCTAAAATGTTGGGAGTGTTTGATTTGATTTAGATTTTAGAACTAGGAAAAAGTGTTGCGAGTAAAATGTTTAAGTCAACTTAAGAAAACCTTATTGTTGGAATTCGTAATTTTCACATTTTTTGTATTGTGTTGTAAAAATCGTATAAAATCATTCACGTCATAAAAATGGCTTGAATTGTAGCAGGGTCAACAATATAAACACACGAAAAGGGGCGTGAAGAGGAAAGCTTATTCAATAGTTGGCAAGAACTTATTTGGAATAGCTAGCCAAAAGAAAAAAATGATCCTATTGTGAAACAAGCCTAATAGCTAAAACAATATGACAATGAGATGTAGGGAGAAAAATGGAGATTTCATTCATTATGTGTGTCTTACAATGAGATACAATAAGATGTATATATAGGTAAAGATAACTTGGAGAAAAAGCCGAATCTATATTAGGCATTGATAACCACAATAATATTATTCATAATACTCGCCTTGGTTATCAACTTCATACGCTTGGAAATGCTGCCTCATTAAAAACCTTGCTAGGGAAACCCCAATGGGACAAAACCATAGCTAAGGGAAAAAGAGTGCAGCGCGTATTGTCTCCCCCTGATTTATATATCCGTTAAAATGGTATATATCGAACTTCTGTGAAAGTTACCCAAAACATTTGTAGTCAATCATTTGCGTCTTCGTCCTTTGACATTTGAATCCTTAAGTTGAACAATGTTGTATGATCTTCACGTGACAACTTCTATTGCTTCATCTGGTAAACACTATGATCCTGTTGTATTTCTCTGCATTAACAAGACTAACCAAACTTGTTTTGATGGGTTAGTAAAATATAAACACATATCTTTCATACCTGAAAAATATGTTTTAACCCGTTGTGATCTCTCCTAGCATAACACATGCCAATAAATATAAATAAAGAAAATAATAATAATCATATATAGCTAATAGTACGACATAATGCACAAATGCATTTAATTATTGTATTTCCGAACCAATAATATTTCATATTCTGATAGGAAATTATATAGAGTTATTGTTAGACATCCTTTAACGTGCTAAAAGGATTAAATTTGTCCATGGTAAAATGTCTTAACATTTTCTAGATGCACTTTGATGGATTTATAAACATATAATTACACATATACTCGAACTATAAGTCGAGCAATAATCACACCATGTCAAGGTTCAAAAAGAATTTTCTCTTTAAACGCTCATAAGTTTCTCTCGGTTATATGTACATTATCACTATAAACTGTGATTATAATGAACTTTTAAGAGTGAAATTTTGATAAAAGTATGGCTAATTATATCTAACTTGTCTCCCTCTTTATCAAAATATCTCTTGATTTGTGTCAAGCTCAATCTGAATAATTTAGTTCATACTTAATAAGCTTAAATCCATGCATTTACCAATTTATCATGGACTTCTTTTCAACTTGACAAATTTTGCATACGCATTCACTTTTCTCTGATTTTGTTGCATAAACTTGCTCAATAACACTTGTATCACATATCAAACTTCATATTGTATAATTTATTTGTTTATTGAGATATTGTACTCATCATGTACATTCTCTTCAATGTGTATGCTTATTGATGCATAGAATCAATTAATCCTTCAAGTATTCAATTACCTTAGAAAGCTCTTCAGGAGTTACATTTACGTTCAAGATATTCAATAATCGTAAAGTATTCAAATGTGACTCTATAAACAACAATTATTATGTTCTCGAGAACTTACTTTACATGATTTGATAATTCAAATCCTTCATAGATTTTCTTGTAAACTCTCAGTATCAACTGAATAACAATATTTATTGGACGCATATCAATTCTCTCTTTATATTACCAGACTGTTTAGTTATCGGAAAGTCATTGCTTCCACCATTTGAGAATGTGTCTCCTCATAATTAATCATGGGTCTTTGCAAAAATTCTTGTGCCGTCAATTTTTTCCTTATATCACTATATGAATTTTCATAACTCATATACAATACTTGTTTGTATCTAACACATTTTACAACTTTAGTTGTACGGACTGCTGGTCCAACAAACTTTCCGTTATTTAGAGAATTCAATGCTACCTTGTTTGCGTCTTTACACTTTGGCCAATTATTTTTCATAGGCAGATTTATAATCTTGATCCTCATCATCATCATTTATATAAAAGTATAACGACGTCGACTTTATTTCGATTCCATATATCTGTGTAGACATGATACAATATAATTTATTGAGTGCTCTTAGTTTTTAGGTACCTAAGGTTCTTCAAGAACCATCATGTCTAATATCTTTCAAGTGACCTTTTACTGCACCTCGACTTGACCATCTTCATTACTTGCTCCAATTTTCGAGGAAATTTTACCTATGGAACCGATCAGTCTAACACGCTACACGCGTGCGTTAGACTTATTATCAATATGTGTTGTCCTTCCGGGATATTTATTAATTGGAGCATTAGCAGTTTGTATAGGTGTCTTAGTTAGACACTCTCTTTTGGTCAGTGAATCGTCCGGTAATTGATTCGCTAATCTTTATACATGAATTATCCTTTGAACTTTTAGTTCATATAATTTAATTTGAGGATCAATAATAATTCATTCTAATTAAATTCGTTTTCCAACTGCTTTATTTCTCCCCCTAATGTTGGGAATGCTGATTCACTGAAGTGAAAACTAATGAGCTATAAACAAATATAACATTAACGGCTCTAAGTATATAATTTTAGTTATTGACATAAATTCCCAACTTCCTTTGTGGCATCATCTTTGTGTCTTGTGGTGGATTAATTTCATTATATAACACACATTAGATGAGAAATACTTGGTTACTGACCAAAAACCAATTACAATGGGAAGGAAGTATCATAACTTGTTGGCATGATGTGGATTAGTTTTTAAGACATGTAAATCATATGTACTCAAATACAAACATGAACATTTGCTCTCGTGATAATTGCCTTTGCAACAAATTATAGACGTTGAGTAATCGTCTTTAACAAAATAATTTATGTAAGAACATAATCTGTTATTAAGTTCAACACTTATTCCAATGATCATTATTAACTTGGGAATAAAATTCATTATTATAATCGAATTTAAATATACCAATTTGAAATAATATGCTTGCTATCTTATTAGCCAAGCCATAGATAATGCAAACATGAAGTTGCGATCTTGATAACCATTTAGACGATGCATCGATTTTCAAAGCACTAAATAGTACCATGTTAGGATATGTGTATCCTTTTGTCAATTTCATAACATCTAGGGATTCAAACCCTCCTTCAGTTGGTAAATAAATGATTTCCCTTGAGAGAAAACTTTGCATGTTAAATTATCACGAAGAGTCATTTGGTTCTTCAATATATTTCACATCATTGACTCGGTGTGGTCTAACCGGTCATGCCATTATATAATCATGATCCATAAACTTCAGGTTTATGATCGTATATGTATTATGCTTCTTTAATACAATGCTATAAATATGAGAGAATATTGTATTACCGTTTCAAGCGATCATGTGATTTCACATTTGTATTTCCTTGTTCTCATATGTGATTAATCCATTTGCCACTTCTGGTTGTCAATCTCATTATTAGCATGAATATCATTAAAATTCTCATGATTGATCTCATTATTAAAATGAGCATCCTTACAATCTTTTCAATTATGCCCATGATCACAATAAATAATGTATAGTCACATTCACTTTTGAGAACTAAGTAAAACCAAACAAGTTTCATGACAGTATTACTTTCATATGAAGTTATCTCAAACACTTCATATTACTTTAATAATATTGTTACTTTAGGAGTATAACGAAAACGTGACAATAAAAAATGGTCTTAATCAACTATTTCTCATAAGTAATATTATCTTCACATAACATTGTAAGAGAACTAATCACATGACCAAATGAGGCTAATACCTTATACCGTTGATCAATAATGAAATTTAGAAAGTATGACGCCTAGGGTGTCATATCGAAACATATTTGTATTCTTTCATGAGATTAATAATAATAAAACATATAACTTGGTCTTTTATTTGCTTTATCCGATACTATATATTTATATATAAATGTAAGATGGTAAAATAGGCTCGTTATATTTCCAATAATAAATTAAGATTCTTAGATAGACAAGGTATATTATAAAGTAAAATGACACGAATTCAAATTCATGAAATAATTAAAAAGTGTGATTCAAGCTAATGAATACACGTATATATACATGTATCTATAATTCATACTAGAATCTAACTAATTCTTTTACACCAATCATGTGGATATAACAGTTGGCCCATACATATAGTTGACTAAAATTTATAAGTTTTCATGAATAAAATAATACAGCAAAACTGAAAATTAACAGTGTGTGTATACAGCCCATGTATCTAAGCATATATGTGTGCACATGTAGATAGAGACAAGTAATAATCACATGTTCCAGTAACATATACATGGAAAACTTTCATGTAACTAACCAATGAACAATCAAAATTAAATCCATAATAAATTAAATTCATAAGTAATCACATTGAATGACCTGGTGAAACTTAATCTTAATATATTGGAATTTTCGCATACCTCATCAATGATCTCGTCTATGGTATAGCGAAAACAAACTAATTCCAAAATCAAAGTATTTTTAAATAAAAGTCCACACTTAATACCACATAATAGTTAGACTAGAGAATATTCATCTAGATATTGCATAGAAGATATATATGCACCATAAGATGAAAGTATCAACAATAGTTAATTATTGTATACTATTAAAAGCTAAAAATGTATAACATCTTTTACTTTATACAGAAATCACTTTCTAATATAGGTATCACATTTTTCTTTTCTCATCAAAGAAAATAAATTGCTACACAACATGATTATTTATCAACAATAATTATTTGAACACAATATATAAGACGGGTTATCATATAAAGAATTTAATATTGATGTAAATATTTAGCCAATTCGAGAGGCATGTTAGTTCAATTATTTTATTTATTGAAATCAAATCAAATGCTAAAACTTAAGGTTGGAACTTATATAATTACCATATTTATTAATATGTGATATTAATTAATTAAAAAAAACGTATTCTCCACGAAAAAAACTCATAGCATATCAAAACCCCAAACTTCCACTTGAGTTTATGTCTCTCGTTAGAAAATCAATAACCAAAGAAAAATAAAAGGACCATACAATATAATATTAAAATCTTAATTAATCTTTCATCTTGACATACATATAGTACACATTATTATTCCTCTTAGGCTAAGGGTAGTGGAGCTTGGTTGAGCCGCAAGTGATCCAATATATTTGCGCCACGTAGGCGATGACATGGCCATGGATCAAGCCCCTCAACCAAACCCCAGAGAATATAGTGGTTCAGATGATCAACGGCTTGATCCAGTTTTTTATTTATTTAATTATTTTAAATAATACATTAAATAATAATATAAAACATGATGTGCTTAAATTAGTCAAATAATTATTAACTAAAAATAAGCTAATCTAGACACTAAGTAATAATTCTAGACTCTTAAACTTAACTTAAACTACTAACCGGCAAGTGTATCGGTCGACTCTAGTACAGCGAAGTAAGTCCGGATATCGAACCCACAAGACTCTATAAATTACGTATACTAGCTAATTAGACTCAACTACAAGACGTGACTATTTAATAATAATGTTTGAAGGGGGGTTTTAAACTAATTATTAATTAACTAAACCTAAACCAAATTAAATAAAATATAATAAACTATTAAAACACTTAGATTAACTCAGATGATGAAAATAACTACCTAGGCTAGAATCCCCGATGTCACGACAATCAATCAAATGGGAAGCTTAAGTTATAGAACTGGGATCGTAAAATAGACCCTTGACAGAAAACCCGAACAGGGCCCTTGACCTTCAAGAAGACACCTATGGATTTCTAACAAGTTTTAAGACTCACCAGTTTTATGAATTAAACTTCCTTACGGTTATTTAATAATTTATGTCTAAGTATCTTTATGACGAAATCCTACCTTACAGCGCGGAAATCACAGATAGTTAAGAAGACTCAACTGACTTAATAGACTAAGCTGACAATCAAACCTAGACGGACTCCTTACGAAGAACTAAATCTAGCAATCCTGACCAACAAAGATCTATCAATAACCTATCACCTTACAGCTTTCTAGGCTAGCAGTTCACTTTTATCTATTTAATTGATTTTATTGTTTCTATGATTTTAATGCATATCAATCATAAACTAGTCAAGAAAACACAATAAATGACCTAACAAAACCTTATCCTATGAAACAATCACCAAGGGTAATGTGAAACAATTAATCCAAGTAAATAAAACCAAGCAATCATACGCATCAATTAATTCAAACTCAACAGTTTACTTAAAACATAAAATCCATAACGGAAAGAAATCTCAATCAAAATCAAACCGAACAAAGGTTCATCACGACCTAGGTAGTATATTAAGTTTAGCCTAGCATCATATAGTCTAAATCAAACAAAGCAAATAAAACTAAACATGGTGAAATAATGAGAAACGAAAGATTAAAGGCGATAAAACCCGTAGTCTTCGATCTTGAACGTAAAGCTCTTCACCGACTGTTCTCGTGCCTTCAAAATCACCACGAAACTCGAAAATATGCTCCAAGAACTCCCAATTTCGTCTGGTGGCTTCAGGTTCTGTCAGGTTTAAGTTAAAGGTGTTTAAATAGCGAAAACAAGGCCCGACAATAACCAAAAACGAGTTAAAAACCCATCAGCAGGGTCTAGACGTCGCGCTAAGGGCTTTTTTCCTTTCCCCTAGGCGCAGCGCCGCGTGCTCCACCAAGGGGGCCGGTCAGACAGGCCCGGTCTGACCGGTTCTCTGTTCCGGTTCTTCCTGACGCGTTCCGGATCTCCGTTTCGGCTCGTTTTAGCTTGTTTTTCGCCCTTTTTAATCACGATCAAATCCCGGAAACTACGACACACAAAAACGTTAGTAGTATACAAATCTTGACTAAAAACGAACAAAAACAATTAAAATATTAAATTAAATAAACAAGGGAAACATATATATTTAGCATTATATCAAATATCCCCACACTTATTCTTTTTTCGTCCCTGAAAAAGTTTGATACAGTTGGATCAGAATCGGAAAATTAAAGTCTAACAAACATATAGGTTAATTTTTAAAGCTCAGAAAAACGCAAAAACCGCGATCACCGATATTGTTGTCCACTTAAACCCATGCCTTAATCTTTACCGGGACAAATATGATCCGACAATTTTTTACTCAGTGGTTTACACAATTAAGACCCGCTTATTTTCAGCTTTTACCGGACCAGACACCCCAAATTGACTTAAACCTCAAAAATAGCAAATTTAAAACTTGTGTTGCTCTATTTTTTTTTCATGAATAGTTAAGACGATCAAGGGTATTGTTTATCCACCTAAGCTTAAGCATCAAAGTCTACCAAGCAGCCATTAGATACGATTAAGGTTCAATTATTTTATAGCTAGTGTTCCCCACAACATGACATACCACCGTTATCAAGCAACACCCCGAACCCTTCACCATAGGTGAGTATGCAAAATTTCATCTGTAGGGCTTACATGTAGCGTGTCCCTTGTGTTCCGTTTCTTAATGGTAATGAGACTCGAGCAAGGGGACCCCACATGGCTAACAGCGTGGATGATCAAGTCTGTAGTGAATTTTGTCCTTTTGTACTTTTGTGGTCATGTTTATAGATTTATAAGGGTTTGCTCTTTTTGGCTTAATTTTAAATATTCACAACCCCATTTGGAATTGTGAATACCCAAATGAATAGTCGGCATACAAACCCATGGTCTCCGGACCCGAAGCATCCCATCAATACAGGATTTAAGGTTATAAAACCATACGCCGATGAGGTGTAAAACACTAAACTAGCAGTTTTAAGTTTATATCACAGGCTACACGGCATACTCTAACGTTAAACCTACCCAAGCATCATATGATAACATATTCAGATTTTTAAAATTTATAATATTTTCACTTTTTTCATACCAAAATTTGAGGCTTGAGTATGGCTGACCTTTCATTACTTATTTTCTACGGACAAAACCCTTTACCCACAAGAGATTTCCGATCCATTTTATCAAATTGCCCTTTCATTTTCAAGGCTGAGCCTACTGACACATCCCAAGTTAAGGGCGCTTTCTTTTATTTATCTCATATTATAGTAGTTTCAAAAACCAATTTCCCATAAAAATCATCATCTCCTACTTTAACGCAAAAAACTATATTCAATGGACATTTTTAAAACATTTTTCAAATTTTTTTTTTAATTTTTTTATTTTTTTTTCAATTTTTTTTAATTTTTTATTTTTTTTTATTTTTCAAACAAAAACTCAATTTAAACTACAACTCAAATATCCTATCCCCACACTTAAATTTTGCATTGTCTTCAATGCAAGGATAAGGACGACTTAAAACAAAAAATAAAATAAAGTCGGACTACAAAAACTAAAAATTAAAAAAAATCAAAATAAAAAGTTAATATGCTAGATAATGGAAAAGACTTAGCTGGTAAAATGCGAATGAAACATGATGCCAAAGTCTTCTTCCATGAATGCCCTCCAACTACGAATGTGCTCAGCAATTGGTAACTCCTTTTCTCACGAACGTAAGCGGAAAAACAAAACAAACATATCTATAAATGTATCTTATCATACCGATAGATATTAAGAATTTAAAGTATTTCACCAATAAATAAATATATAAAATAATCATGAATAATCAGGAGCAAATAATAAATATAAAGTATACGGCTCCACTGCTACATCATCCCTACACTTGTCTTTTTCATTATATTCTTCCTTGGGATCGTTTCTCTAGCTCACTCAATATTCAAACTAGCAAAACTTCAAAACACAAAAAACAAAGATGAACTACAAAAACTACGTTAGTGACTCGATTAAATATACAAACTCCGCGAAACCTCCCCACAGTTGAACTTAATCAGGAGGTTTCTCCTTTATCTGGACCCTATCTAACCCGTTTAGCTCCACCCGGAATTTATCAAACATTAATATATCAATGATGGAACCGCAAAATATTAACATAGAATTAAAAATCAGTAACGGGTCAGACCACCTATATTTAAACTTACCTGGCAAGAGCCGAATGCGTTGTAAGTATCGAGAAGACTGGTCGTGTTTGACATGCAAAGGCTTTTTCATTCCCGTAGACCATCTCCTAAAGTAAACGCAACTTCGGTTTTCAAGTAACCTATCATCCTCGACCTTCTCCCGTGGTTTTAATTCCCGATAAGCATTCAAAACACAGTCCACGGGTCGACAATAGTGTTCTTCCTCTAACACCACATCCTCATCTACACTATCCTCTACAAGTAGGGCCTCGAAAAACGCAACGTCCTCATTAACGTCCAATGTGTCTCCCTCGTCATAATATGACAATCCATCCAACTCCATATTTAGGAATTCATCTTCCTCATTAAGCTCATTATCAACCTTAACCGTATCCTCAACACCAAACATTAGCTCGAATGACTCTCCCAATTCTATCTCTTCCTCAAACACAGGTTTCACCATAACTGATCTCAGATATGCAGCCCACTCCTCCTTGTCACAATCATCATCGGAGTCATTACAAAACTCAGTACAATTAGTAACACATACCTGTGAAACCTGATGTGGGACTTCATCAACCACCCGTGTCTCCGTATCCGGGATGATCTCCTCTTCTTCATCTACATATTCCATGATTGGCTCTTTCCCTTCTTCTGGAAACGTTGGGAACAACTCGCCCAACCGATTCATGTATCCCAAATAGTTGCCTTCCGCATCATACTTATAACCAGGTGTCGGTTGCTCCTCCAGCTGCACACTCTCCTCTTCGTTTATCTCATCATCAGAGTCACTCCAAAAATCAATAATAGCATGTGAAACCAGAGGTGGAACTTCAACATCCATTTTTGTCTCCGTTACTTGAATGATCTCCTCATCTGAGTGCTCAACATATTCCAAGGATCTTAACCTCTCCATTTCATCTTCTTCATCCAGTCTCCTAGAAATTTCTTCTACTTGACGTTGGAGATCTGTAATAATATCCTGGTGATTTTTGAAGATGGTATCATGCTCAACGAGCATCTTTTGGGTATCTGTAGCCATGTATTGGACCAACATATTTTCTATCCTACCTATAGCAGCTACATCCTCATCAGAAAGACTACTAGAAAATTGATCATAACACTGCTCCTAGTTTTGCTGAGGTTGCTGATACGAATTATCAATATAATACGGAAAAGGTCACTGTGAAAAATTTTGCACCGGCTACACAGAAGGGTTAGTACGATTATATGGACATGCACGAGTCATATGACAACCAGCGCATCTATAACAAATAAAGTGAGAACCCTTGTATGGACAATCATAGTGTAAATGAGGATCACCACACGTATCACAATTAAGGTTACTATTATATGGACATTTATTGGTAAAGTGAGGCTCATTACAAATTTCACACATAATTACAAGAATCTAAACAAGCAAAAGGCACAGAAAATTAGACACCTACGACTCACAATAAAAATAAATAAACACGTAAAAAACTAATTAACTAAAACCCTAAAAACTCAAAAGCAAAAACACAATAGCACGTATATAGCAATTAAGTCCAATCAAAGCTAACAACGCAATTGCCAAGAGTCCCCGGCAACGGCGCCAAAAACTTGATGTGCTTGAAGTAGTCAAATAATTATTAACTAAAAATAAGCTAATCTAGACACTAAGTAATAATTCTAGACTCTTAAACTTAACTTAAACTACTAACCGGCAAGTGTACAGGTCGACTCTAGTACAGCTAAGTAAGTCCGGATATCGAACCCACAAGACTCTATAAATTACGTATACTAGCTAATTAGACTCAACTACAAGACGTGACTATTTAATGATAATGTTTGAATGGGGTTTTTAAACTAATTATTAATTAACTAAACCAAAACCTAATTAAATAAAATATAATAAACTATTAAAACACTTAGATTAACTCAGATGATGAAAATAACTACCTAGGCTAGAATCCCCGATGGCACGACAATCAATCAAATGGGAAGCTTAAGTTATGGAACTGGGATCGTAAAATAGACCCTTGACAGAAAACCCGAACAGGACCCTTGACCTTCAAGAAGACACCTATAAATTTCTAACAAGTTTTAAGACTCACCAGTTTTATGAATTAAACTTCCTTACGGTTATTTAATAATTTATGTCTAAGTATCTTTATGACGAAATCCTACCTTACAGCGCGGAAATCAAAGATAGTTAAGAAGACTCAACTGACTTAATAGACTAAGCTGACAATCAAACCTAGACGGACTCCTTACGAAGAACTAAATCTAGCAATCCTGACCAACAAAGATCTATCAATAACCTATCACCTTACAGCTTTCTAGGCTAGCAGTTCACTTTTATCTATTTAATTGATTTTATTGTTTCTATGATTTTAATGCATATCAATCATAAACTAGTCAAGAAAACACAATAAATGACCTAACAAAACCCTATCCTATGAAACAATCACCAAGGGTAATGTGAAACAATTAATCCAAGTAAATAAAACCAAGCAATCATACGCATCAATTAATTCAAACTCAACAGTTTACTTAAAACATAAAATCCATAACGGAAAGAAATCTCAATCAAAATCAAACCGAACAAAGGTTCATCACGACCTAGGTAGTATATTAAGTTTAGCCTAGCATCATATAGTCTAAATCAAACAAAGCAAATAAAACTGAAAACATGGTGAAATAATGAGAAACGAAAGATTAAAGGCGATAAAACCCGTAGTCTTCGATCTTGAACGTAAAGCTCTTCACCGACTGTTCTCGTGCCTTCAAAATCACCACGAAACTCGAAAATATGCTACAAGAACTCCCAATTTCGTCTGGTGGCTTCAGGTTCTGTCAGGTTAAAGTTAAAGGTGTTTAAATAGCGAAAACAAGGCCCGACAATAACCAAAAACGAGTTAAAAACCCATCATCAGTGCCTAGACGCCGCGCTAAGGGCTTTATGCCTTTCCCCTAGGCGCAGCGCCTCGTGCTCCACCAAGGGGGCCGGTCAGACCGGCCCGGTCTGACCGGTTCTCTGTTCCGGTTCTTCATGACGCGTTCCGGATCTCCGTTTCGGCTCGTTTTAGCTTGTTTTTCGCCCTTTTTAATCACGATCAAATCCCGGAACCGACGACACACAATAAAGTTAGTAGTATACAAATCCTGACTAAAAACGAACAAAAACAATTAAAATATTAAATAAAATAAACAAGGGAAACATATATATTTAGCATTATATCAAAACATTACATTAATAATAATATAAAACATTACGTTGATACTAGTCTAATACAAGATTATCGGGTCTTCTATCCCACAAATGCTTGACCAACTCATGCCGAACGTTGCCGTGTAACTCACCGCTCTTGATGATATTTATGTTGTCGAGTCGTTGTTCATTGATGATCATCGATTCTTGTCTTGGAATATCACCTTGGTAGTTTTGACAAATAGCTTGACCCTCGTCTCCTAGTATCATGTTATGTAGGATTATACACATGATGACGACTTCCGTTATCTTCTCCCTTGTCCAAAATCTTATTGGATTCGCCAACATTGCCCATCTTTTCTTTTGGACTCCAAACGCCCTTTCAATATCTTTCCTTGTCGATTCTTGTTTCTTCGTGAAGTACTTTCGTTTGTCAGAAATTTGAGACGCGTAAGCTTGAACAAGTATCCCTCATTCGTTGTAAATACAATCAACGAGGTAGTACCCGTACTTGAAATGTTCTCCATTTGCAAAAAAAAGCTTGAGGGGATTCAACCCCGTCGATAAGGTCATCGATTATCGGTGACTGATCGATAACATTGAGGTCATTATTAGACCCGGCAACCCCAAAGAACGCATGCCAAAACCAAAGATCCTGTGACGCCACCGCCTCAAGTACAATAGTAGGGCCGGGGTGATCACCTCGATGGAATTGACCTCGCCAAGCAGTGGGACACATAGCCCAACCAACATGCATACAATCAAGGCTACCGAGCATCCCGGTGAAACCACGCTTTTCACCGTGCACCTCGTATATGCGTTGGATATCATACATTGTTGGTCTACGTAAGTATCTCCGCTTGGATAGCGATATGACCCCTAAATATAATTATTAAAGTTATATAAGTTATGAAAATATTTTAAAAAAATATATAAACAAACGTAAAAAAAATATATCTCCACTTGTATAGCGATATAAGTTATGTAAAAAATATATACCTCTATAAAAGTGGTTAAGCGCATCGCGTCCGGTCTTTTTAGCCATTTGTAGATACTCGTCCAACATGTCCGATCCAACACCATACGCTAGTTGCCGAAGAGCGGCGGTAATTTTTTGAGTAGCCGTGAACCCGGGCTTACCTCTAGCGTCATCCCTTTGTTGAAAATACTCAAAGTGCTCCGGCAAGTCATTTGCTAGACGCATGAATAATCGTCTAGTCATTCGAAAACGGGTTCTAAAACTATCCTCGCCATATGTGGTATTGGGACTAAAATAGTGACGTATCAAAGTTTCGTTAGCGGTCTTTTGATCACGAATACGCGGTTGCCGGAACAATGGGGCTCGGGGGCGATTTTGATCTCTCAAAAAGCTTACCGTCGTTTGAACCGCTTGACAAATGAGTTCGTCTTCTTCGGTAGAATAGGAAGACGAAGACGATGACGACGATGCCATTTATAAATATGGAGATAAAGAGAAGTTTTGATAGAAAGAATGTGTGGTTTGAGTTTTTATAGAAAGTGTGGATTTGTATTTATAGGTAAAAAAAATAAAAATAAATATATTTGACTGGCCAACGGATAGGTTGACCAGTCAACGAGTCTCCAACGGCTCTTTCCTCCCGCGGTCACAGCCACGCCGGACCACTGCGCCCCCAACCACCTGAGGGGTGTAGCGGTGTTCGCGAGCCAAGTAGGCGGCCGCGCCCACACTACCCTCAGCCTTAACGTGTGATATTGTGGGATGAAAATTTAAACAAATAGCATCTATAATGGTCATAAATTTTCAATTAAAAGCTTAGATATATTATTGTATACTAACAAAACAAATCTTAATTCTTTATTTTACTTACTGAAATATGAACGTCGATTTAACCCAAATTTATATAAATTAAATATGGATTATTCTAACAAATTTTAAATAAGAAACAGACGAATCTCTAGCATCTCGACTAATTACAACATAATTTACGCTTGAGAGAAAGAGAACAAATACATAACATACTTGCCTTATTATGTGCGATTCAACTCCAAAAACAATTCGTGTTGATAACGTGTTGTGAAACAAGCCTAATAGCTAAAACAATATGACAATGAGATGTATGGAGAAAGATGGAGATTTCATTCATTATGCGTGTCTTACAATGAGATACAATAAGATGTATATATAGGTAAAGATAACTTGGAGAAAAAGCCAAATCTATATTAGACATTGATAACCACAATAATATTATTCATAATAGATCCTTAGTTTTTGGAATGCTATTGAGCTAAACTTAGTTTCAGTCATTAACTATAGAACATCCGATAATATTACGTGTTTCCGGTTAAAACCAAATCTCATTACTTAACCTATTTCAAATTTCAAGTTATTTAATCCACTAACATCAATTTCTAAGAGAAACTATTTAATTGCTTCACAATCTATCTAATTAAGAAACTAAATGGCGATCTATTATATCCTGTTACATGCACGACACATTAAAACTTGTTATGTACCATATATTACAAGCACGTACAACCAACTATGGTCATATATAACCATTAAGGCATACATAATATGCCACTGCATCAAAATTAGTTATTAAATGATCATAAAGTGGATTTTTTTGACTAGAAATATTAACAAACTTTGCCATATCCACGATGAGCACGAACTAACAGTGAACCAATCATCATGACACACAAATCAACAGCCTAGTTAGACTCATGCAATCACCCCTTAATCTTCCCTCTACCATCAAGTGACTATAGCTGTACATGGATTTATCAATTATCACTATAGTATACCTATGGTTGACCATATATCTATATATTTCCCCAAGATTAACTATATATCGCAATCACCAATTTTGTTATGTTGGAGGATTAAACTCGAAGTACAAAATACTTTTTCAGAAATTCTAAGTTTTGTTTGTCAAGTGAACAATTAAAGCAATAGAATTTCAAACAACCAAACCATTGATAGACAGACAGACAGACACCACTTACTAAAGTTGACGATTACATGGTCAACAATTACAATCAACACTTATATTTTACTAAGCTTAAATCAAAACTTCAATTTTATCCCTACGTCCATTGAACTCAAATAAATGACTAATAACATTAAACTCCCAAGCATAATTCAAATACCATACTACCAAAACCAACAGCTAATTACGTACTTGAATTAAAACTCAACCACCATATAGCAAGTAATGTGTCAAAAACCAATAACCTTATAACCATGCATATTCATGTAAGTTTATACGTGGATACAGAAGATTTGAAACTCAGTTTAGAGCTTCCCATACGACCCGCTTACAAAATTTGCTATCCAGGACAAGTAATGATACCTGCAACAAGTAACAGTAATATAATGATAATATAATCATAGGTAAAATATGGTAGTCTTGTTCATTAGTATATATTACCTGCAGTAGCCGAAGCCAAATTAAAGCCCGATAATCCATGGTTCAGATTAGTGTCAGGTGGAGCCGTGGTGGCTAGAGTTTTAGTCCCAACATCCCAATTCGACCTTGATCAAATTCCACTAGGGGGGGGGGGTGTCAAACATATTGAAATAAAAGTATACAACACTGAAATAGGAAATAAGCAGTTGAAGCAGCTTACTTTCTATTGCTGCTGCTGGTGGAGGTGGTAGTACATTGAAGTTGTGATTCATCATTGCAACTTGTTTGTCAAGCAGATTAGTGTACGCTATTATTTGGTCTTTCAAAATCTCAACCGCAAATACTTCTTGAATTAGAATTCTTCATTATGTCCTTCAAGATGCTGCCAAACTGAAACAAACTAATTATTATCACTACTAGAAAAAAGGCTTTTAATGACTCGCATTGCGAGTCATAAATGGGTGCAGATGACTCGCAAACGCGAGTCATTGATAGCCCAGTCATAAATCAATTATGACTCGCACTCGCGAGTCATAACTTATGACTCACATTTTATGACTCGCCTTTTTGACTCACTTTTCATGACTCGTGTTTATGACTTACACTTTATGACTCACATTTGTGACCCGCTTTTATGACTGCAATTTATGACACACAAATTTGCGAGTCATGGTATTATTTAAAAAAAATCATTTTACTTTTTTATTATTATTATTATGCATACTAATATTTATATTTAAATTAATGACACAATTATACAAAATAAACCTTTCATTTCATTTCTTAATTGAAAATTCTACATCAAAATGTTACAAAAATATATTTGTTTAGTCAATACAAGAAATCATTCTCGGAAAACAAATTGAACCACATAGCTCGACCATTCTTCACGAACCGCATCAAGATCATCATCCGTGCATACCTCTTTGCCTCCACCAACCTAAGAAGAAAAAAAAGACATTACAAACTTGGTCAAATAAACCCTAACTGCAAAATAGTATTGAACAACCGCTAGTAGAATTGTAAACGAACCAAACGAACATGAACACATAATCGAACAAATACTTGTGTTCATGTTCATTTGTTTGGAAAATGAACATGTTCGTGTTTGTTTATTAACACTAACAAAAAAGGAAAAGCTAATCTGACTTACAACTCTTAACATATCTTCAATAATAATAATCATACAATTCACACCAGAAAACCTAAATCTGAACTGTCAGATGAGTTATTTAAAACTAATGATTTTAAAATGGTGAGGTAATGAAATTAGGGGTTTAAAAGAAAGGAGAGACAAACATACGTTGTTCTTTGAAGAAGTTGTTGCCTTGGAGGCGTGAGCCGAAGCGATCCATGGCTTGGCCGGTTTACATTGTTTGTTTACAATACGAATAGCACATACCAAAACTCGTCTAGTCTGAAATGCCCTTTGATCCAGACCACTTCCTATTATATGGAACTCATTCAAGTAACAGACATTTTGAGATTACAAAACATTTATCTATACACTTATTGATAAATGAGTTTTGTTAGAAAATGAAGACTCGTTCAAAAAGCTTACATGATTTATGCATGAGACGACCCGTGTGCTACAACGGAGTTCTTGCTTAATTGCTTCAAAACAAACAGAAGAAGAATATTACATACGAATGATAAACACTCTTTTCTTGATTGCATCCAAGAATCGAAAATAAACATAGATGTAAATATTAATAAGTGTGATCATTTGGACTTGAAGATACAATGGAGTAATTAAAAATCTAAAACACGCAAGATATTATTTGTCAGATAAATTATCCACTGTAATTTGTCCCCTAACATAACTACATACTAACTTTGTAACAAACTGGCTACATCTAATTCATTGTATAATGACCAACATTATCGTTTTCTATTTAATATATTTCAATTTACAACACTAAGAAGTAAGAATAATCGAATTTGTCAAAAACCAACAGTAAGAGCAAGAGAAACCAAACAAACCTGTATAAGAGTAGCCTAAAGTGCCATTGCAGTCGTAAGTCATAAACAGCTTCCTGACTGGTAATGACCCGTTAACAAAAGACAGCTTACGAATCTGCAGAGAACTTGATATTCACATTACAATTGATTAAAAACTCATTTTTGCTATAAATGATGATTGGATAACTGAACACGAAATCATAAGAGGCTCGGATATGTTGTCATTAATAAACCAACATTAAATTTATTGGACTGTAAGCAAACACCAGTTCATCCAAACCTGCCATGGCTGCAATCACGGTTGCAATTCTCAAAAGCCAACACGCGGATCAGGTCTTCAAACAATGATTTTCTTCAAGATTCAGTCTATTGTCATCGCCTCGTTAGATTATCGTCACAAACCCTAACGTGCATACACCAAATGAAATAACAAAGAAAGTCAAAATATTATGTAACCAACTTTATCACCGATTTAGGGTTTATACCACAAAGAGAAATCCGGTCACATGCATGTAACGTTGCTCGGTAAGTAAAGGGCTGAAAGGAAAGAGACAGGGCTTTCACCTACCTTTAACTTGTGGTGATATACATTATAGAAACAGACGGTGAGATTAACCTGTTAAGTAACACGTGTATGGTTGAAAGTTTCATGAATATGATCTGAGTCATATATATATATATATATATATATATCATTTTTATTTTATGACTAATGTTTAATGACTCGCGAAAAAGCGAGTCATAAATCTTCGTTTTCTCATTTTATTACTGCTGCTTAATGACTTGCAAAAAAGTGAGTCATAAATCTTCTAATTTTTAAAAAACATGACTCTTTTTTTATGAAACACACATTTGCGAGTTATAAATACCCGCAAGTCATAAATTGTTAGTAATTAAAAGCTATTTTTCTAGTAGTGTATATAAATATGTATTTTATTATTATAAAAACTAATTTACAAATTAGTTACATACCAATCTGTGTAAAAGAAGGCTGTATATTTTCTTTTCGATGGAGAATAATCGAATATCCATCACCTGCTCCTGGCTCATGTAATGCACTAGACATTGTTCAATCAGATTCTTTACCTGAATCATAATTGATTGATTTCAAAAACAATACAATCATGTTGAACTTCAGTCAATAGCAACATATTGTGGAATCAATAATGAAAACACGATATAATAAATTTGTAAAATGCTCTTTACAAGCTGAAATTAGTATATACGTTTAGCAGACAACGTACAATGGCCTTTAAGCTATTCAAATCAAAAGCCTTACCAGATTTGTCTCTTCTTCTTCTTCTTCAGGATTCATCTTCAGTTTTCCCTTTTGGTCCGACATGTTGTCAAATTACAGCACACGAACACAAATAACTACAAAAACGTTCGAAATTAGTCACATTAATACAAGTACTACATTATTTTTTGAAAATGATAGCATCAATTGAAGATTCCTAACAGCAAAGTGTCAGTTAACTTAGATCGAGGGATTTACCGTTAATCGCACCGTCAAATTCTGTTTGCTAGGTTTGGTGCCAATTAGTATTTACCGCCTAAATCAACAATATTTTTTTTTTAAAATGGTCCTTCGATTCTTTAGTTGAACATTTTTTACCCTCATAAGTTATAATAGATGTTAAGAAAAGTAGACGAAACATTACAAACTTGACATGTTTAAAATCGTTAAAAACAATATGATAATGCTAGGGGAACACAGATTCTGAAATCAAAATGTGGTTGCAAATATGTTACTACTAGTGTATTGTAGTATTTTACCCATATTAGCTGAAAAAGTAACAGATGTTAGCCTAAAACTATGAACGTGTTACAAAATCAAAACCACAAACACCAAACATAGAGCATCCACAAAGGTCCGTCTTTTGGAGTTCCGGATCCAACGTGGTGGTCCTCTGACAATCCGAACGAGAGAAAAACGGTATTGTGAGGGAACGAATGGGAGAGAGAGAGAGGTTGGAGAAGGAGAGAGACGGGGTTGTTGTGACATGGTTTATCGAGCCAAGTCCACCATTGTGGATGCTCTTATTACTTTTAGAACTTAGTAACTTATGATATGACATGAGTTAAATCACATGAACCATTTTTGTAAACCAGTTTGTACTAACAAATTTTGAAGCAGTAAATTGAATATTACTAGACAAGTCTAAGCAGATGGAACAAGGAGAAGAGACGATATACTAAACTGGAAAATCTCATAAAGCCAAAAGACTCATTTGTCAATCTTTTGTAATTCTACACTTATTCAGTCATGGTAATTAATCACACAATTACAACAATCATCAAAGTATTTAATTCCATATTTACTCATTTAGACCCATTGGAATTATAGTTCTCGTCAATTCTTCTAAGGCATAATGCAAGGGTTATACCTTGAAGTCATCGCTTGATAGCTAAATGGGCATCCGCTTCGTACCGGGAAAATAGACTGGCTCATCTATCATCCTCTTGACTATATGCTCATAGTTAAAGAAGTCGATAAAATTAACTGTCACTTCCGTCTGACATCTCAGCTGGAATTAGATTTGAACGAATGGTTGTCTTACGTCTACGGCCGTAATAACTTATATAAGGATCGAAGGACATCTGTCAAGATTAGATTGAGGAAGGATATGACAAAATACCAACATTTCTTATCCTTATAAATATAATATTGAAACTTATCCATGATCAAAGCTTAGGTATGTTTAAATACCTAACTCGCTAATAACCTGGTTCTGATACCAACCTGTCACACCCGGCTTCATGGGCCTAGGCGTGCGACCAACATTGGTACATGTTCATGTAAATATATCATGGTATAGGCTGCAAACCGGAAGTCTTTTAGTTTAAATAATAGTATATTCAAATTCAGGAATTAAATTGCCGATAGTTAGTAGAAAAGTATTTATCTTGAAAAACAATAATTTAAATTTTTACATCAAAATATATCTGAGCCATACTATCATCTAGCTGCTAACACCATCATCTTATAACCTCT
The DNA here is from genome assembly GCF_021521415.1 of Bidens hawaiensis. Classification (NCBI taxonomy): domain Eukaryota; kingdom Viridiplantae; phylum Streptophyta; class Magnoliopsida; order Asterales; family Asteraceae; genus Bidens; species Bidens hawaiensis. The sequence goes on along the minus strand of NW_027492686.1, from coordinate 288,711 downwards.
ATTCCTCATTACATGTAAAACAAATTATAAAATATGTCAACAACACATGTTGGTGAACACGTTGACTCTAAAACATTGCATATACTTAATTATCACCTACGGGTATCTTGTGACCCGACTCGTCATGGCAAAGAAAATAATCAAGTACTAAAATTTTGAAATACTATTATAAACTTAAGCTCAACTCGAAATCGCTCAGCAAACACCGTAACGTTTGAGTACTTGGCAACTACCCATATACACAAGACCATTCCCCATGTGGGTATAACTTGGACCCGACCCGTCATAACGGAGAAATGGCCAAGTGTGGTAGGTGTGCCCACCGACTAAGGATCCATACAAACGTATACGATAACCTAAGGGCCAGGGATTACCTTTGCTTATAAAGTTTTAGGGATACTTGATCCCATGTAAACTATTAATGACTCAATTTAAAGAGTTGTAAAAGTTTGAGCGTATTCACCTTTGTTTATGATCAGTTTTTTATACTGATTTGTGCTTGTGCGTTACCTCGGGCCTATAGTACGAAAATAATTTTTTTAAGTATCTAGATTAAAGATCCAAATTCAGACCTTTAGTCTGTTTTGCATAGTTTTAACCTTGATAAAGCGTTACCAATTATGTGCTACGTCTCTTCTTCTTCACAAAGAAACGTCTTATTTAGGTTTATTCTTCAGAAAGAAATGCCAGTTGACCATAATCCTTGTATGTAAAATTAATTGTATGTTTCTTAGTCATAAAGAAACATTAATTTGACTATAACTTTTGTATATGAAAAACTTACGTATACTTGGAATTATTCAAGGTTTAAGTTATACCCTCAACTAAGGTCTAAGTCATATAATAAAATAACTTATGTAGAACCCCTACCTTATCACAGGTACTTGGAGTTTAACGCATAAGGTTGATTTGACAACACTTCTACTCTACGTCGTATATTGGGGGTCAAACCGTCAAAACTTCAGGGCTCGAGGTTGTCAGCACGTGAACCGAGGTACGTATATGTGTGTTTGTTGAGAGTGTTTTGAATGCAGAATGCACACTCTCGAGTCCCCTTTTTATAGGTCGTGCATGGGACGACACCGCCCAATGCTCAGTGTCTGCAACGTGGCGAAACGTGATTCGGCACAAGTCTCTGATTACTTAGCATGGTTATCGCGTATCGTGAAGCCCCAATGGGTGTGGTCATCAAGTATCATGACATAGACCTTTAATCGGGTTTTGTGAAGGTTTGTCGTGTATCGCGATGGGTGGCAAAATTTGATTTTGGTCCTTCATCCTTCATCTTTGATATATGTATCTTTGCCATTTGTTTCATTCATGCAACTTTTTGTCTACCAACCAACTTATAGAAATAATTAATTACATTCTACATGTTAATCAAACAAAACAAAAGAATACTAATATGGAGACCGCCCCCAAGAAACCTCAATAAACCTTGGCGAGCGCTCTTTATGGTAAACACGTACATGATTTGGTAGAGTGATTCAATATGACCCCGAGACAAAAGGCAGTTTTAGCTTGTCTCAAAGGGGCTCATGCCCATGATTTTTTGACTGTTGCGCCCATTGAAGGTCTTGGGCAACAGATGTCGGCAGTTGAATACAGAGTCATTCTTAAATACCGGCTTATGATTCCTCTTTTCCCTCCAGATGAATCATGCCCCATTTGTAAAAAAGCTTGTTTGGATAGATTTGGTGAGCATGCCCTCCACTGTAAGGAATTGCCGGGATTCAAGTATCGTCATGACTGAGTTAGAGATGTCTTATGGGATGTGCTTAGGCGTGCCGGGATCTCAGCCAAGAAAGAGGCACCTGTTAACTTTTTGACTAATCCGCGAGAGGGAAGATCTACCCTGCGTCCTGCGGATGTTCTTGTGTTTGGCTGGGCAGGGGGTAAGCATGCGTGTGTTGACATCACTGGGGTGTCCCCGTTGGTGGGGCTGAGAGACAATGGCTTCATACCGGTACAGGCGGTTTTGAGAACAGAATCTAGGAAGGTTGCTAAGCATGAGGCATCGTGTTTGGAGAATCAGCACGTGTTCATTCCATTTGCCTTCGACACTTTTAGATCCCTAGCTCCCGAGGCGGTTCGCTTCTTGGAGCGGGTGCAGAAGGTGGTCTACATTGACTCGCAGAGCCCGAGGAACCAATGATTTATATTTAGTAGAATAGGTTTTGGGATTCAAAAGGGGATAGCGGCGCAACTTATTACTCGCTTACCCATTATCCAAATATAGCTCGATTTGTGTTATATATAAATTTAACTGGAAAAAAAATTAAAAAGAATACTAATAATCTATTTCATTCCATTATTCATTATGATCTTCCCATTCCATTAACTCCTACAAACATGTCCTTAATTTTTAATATCCAATTTGTGGATATGATAACATATAAATAATGCTTTTCTTTCCGATTTTCATTTATACTAAAAATAAATTTTACAAAATTGGTGGTAAACAAATATACATTCAAAGATAAAGGGAATATCAATTCATGGCCAAAGAAAAATAAAAGAAAGAAAGAAAGAAAAATAATAATAACCAATAAATAATAAACAATCGACCATCAATATAACATATAAGCAAGCAGTGTCTCACACAAACAGAGAGATAGCCGCTGCCCTGAATCTGAAACCCTCATTTCTTTGAAAATGGGAGATGAGAAACCAAAGCCAACTGGCGGCGTCTGGCCCACCGTCAAGCCCTTCGTCAACGGCGGAGCTTCCGGCATGCTTGCTACATGTGTTATTCAGCCAATTGATATGATAAAGGTACACCATTTCACTTCAAGTATATCTTTTTACTTGTGGGTAGTCTTCAATTGCACTTATTTTAGGGTTTTACATCTGGGTTTTTTTTTTCTTTTTTGAATATATTAAATAACCTTTTTTTGTGGGTTTTATGCTTTAAATTTACATATTATTATTAATGTTTAAGGTATTTAGGTTGAAGATTTGGGGAAAATGGTATATGTGGGTTTGTTAAGTTGTGAACTTGGAGTTGTAATGCATTGTCATATTTATTATTATGTTATTATGCTAAGTTTTTATTGATTGCTTGCAGGTGAGAATCCAGCTTGGTCAAGGATCGGCTGTACCGGTGACGAAGGAAATGCTGAAAAACGAGGGTGTTGGTGCTTTTTACAAGGTTTGCATTACTCATATATGTGTAATTATGAAAGTTGATTCGTTGTGTCTTTTTCGTTAACATTATTCTATTGTTTCACTCTTATTATGTTTAATATATGTAACTATCATACTCTGCTTGGATATCTTATAAACATGGTTTGAATCTTTTGATGTCTAGGTGTTTCGTAATGAATATTTTTTAACAAATGTGTTGTGCGGTGCAGGGTCTGTCTGCCGGGCTGCTAATGCAAGCAACATACACGACTGCCAGACTTGGTTCATTCAGGTGAGTGATCATTTGATGAATAAACCATGTTTGAAAAATATGCTTTATCAGTATGAACCATTGATTTATTTGCTGTTTGATAACTTATAGGATTTTAACAAACAAGGCACTTGAAGCGAATGAAGGAAAGCCACTTCCATTATACCAAAAAGCTTTGTGTGGGCTGACAGCTGGCGCAATTGGAGCAAGTGTCGGGAGTCCAGCTGATCTGGCACTCATTCGTATGCAGGCCGATGTGACCCTACCCTTAGCTTAGAGGCGTAACTACACAAACGCGTTTCATGCTCTGTATAGGATCACAACAGATGAAGGTGTGTTGGCTCTTTGGAAAGGTGCGGGTCCCACTGTTGTTAGGGCTATGGCTTTGAACATGGGAATGCTTGCTTCGTATGATCAAAGTGTTGAGCTTTTTAAGGATAATTTGGGTGCTGGTGAGGCTGCTACAATTTTAGGTAAGTTACACTCATACCTTAATAATAATGCAATATATATGTATATTGGTATGTGTGTATGTATGAATTAACACATGGTTTTGCAGGTGCGAGTACGGTATCTGGTTTTTTTGCTGCAGCCTGCAGTTTGCCTTTTGATTATGTGAAAACACAAATTCAGAAAATGCAGCCCGATGCAGAGGGGAAATACCCGTACACTGGATCTTTGGATTGTGCTTTGAAAACCCTAAAAGCTGGAGGACCTTTTAAGTTCTATACAGGATTCCCGGTTTATTGTGTTAGGATTGCCCCTCATGTCATTGTACTCTTTCTCTCTTCTCACACGTAGGCTTGTAAACAAACCGAACGAACACGAACAGGGCATGCTCATGTTTGTTCATTTGCTTTAATCGAACAAACAAGCGAACACAAACAGAGTTTTATTTTTTATGTTTGTTTGTTAAGAAAATGAGTGTGTTCGTGTTTGTTCGTGAATGGCGTGAACGAACGGTTCACGAACATAAACGAGCTTAAAGAAACGGAAATAACTAAATATAGATGAACAAACATAAACGAACATAACTGAGCAAAAGCCAGTTAAAAGTAAACGTGAGCGGTGAGCATCAATATGTTGGGCCTAAAAAGCTAGACTAAGTTGTAATGGTTGACATTTTAATTTCATAAAACTTGAATACATGGTATGATCCCGAAAAATTTAGATGAATATATAACTTAAGCAAACGTAAAGTAACAAACATAAATGAACATAAACAAACATAAATGAGCATATACGAATTAAACTGAACGAACACAAACGAACGTTCACAGACATAAATGAACGAATTAGACGTTTTAATGTTTGTTTATTTAACTAAATGAACTAAAAGTTTTGTTTATGTTTGTTTGTTTACTAAATAAACGAATCACACCGGCGTGTGTCTGCATGCAATAATAGTATGATTTGATAATAAATGTTTCTGATATATTAGTTTCTGGTTACACAGATGACATGGATCTTCCTCAATCAAATTCAAAAACTAGAAAAGAAGGCAGGATTATAATAATATATTCGGGCTGGGCTGGAACCAAAGAAGCTGCCGGATGAACTGAAATAACACTGTTGTACTTGTTGCAGGTTTTGCGCACTTAGCATCTCCAAGTATACTTATTAATTCGGAAAATTCTATTTTTCATATGATTATACTATTTTGTTGTTCAGGCCTTTTAGGGTAGGGTTAATTTCATTGATTTTGCTTAGGTTCAGACTGTCATTTCAGCAAATAAATCTATGAACTTTTGTCATGCTTATATGGTCTCGAGTCATAAATAACGTTTACCTGAACTGTAACAAATCTATTTACTTTTCATTACTTCATAGAAAAAAACTATGTACATGAACAAATTAATTCTAAAAAGGATCAAATTGGGAGTAGGGGTGATGTTTTGTTTTCCTATTTAATCCCTGAGTTTGCGTGTACCGTGGGTCTTGGTAAGTATTTGTTCCATACCTTTCAAATTTGCATCTGCCAGTCTTTTTGTGGTTTCTTCATCTTTAGAAAAATACAAAACACAATTAGCCTGAAAGATTCAAGTTTTAAAACACGATACTGGTCACTAAAGGTGCCAGGATAACAAAATGATTGCAATAGTAATCTGAACATTTGAAGATTTAGGATGAAATGGCCGCATCTTAATGCTGACAATGAGCATAAAGAGAAACATACCAGGAGGGCATCCTGTGGGGCTGTTGGGGCACTTTTCACAATTGATAACACAGTAGAAGTAGCATTCGATCTCTTGGGCCTCGGTGTTGTGCTTCATGCACTGAGTAGGGCATTCGCGCTTACATAACGTGTCTGCATGTGCCTTGTGGTGCAAGCAAGCTAGCATGATTAGGACAAGGAAAGTCATGGTATTCATGTTTGTATTAATCTGTTGTCTATCTCTCTCTCTATATATAATATATGTATATCTGTCTATCTCTATTTCTATTGTTCTATCTATAGTTACAAAATGAGGAAGAGCATAAGAAGGGGTAATATAGTCTCATTTCATTTCTCTTCCTGGATTTTTCTTCATAATAAGGGGCTATTTGTAGTTGGGTTTGATGGTTTAAGGTTTGGTTGAGATTATTTGCTACATGTGTTCCTATAATTCTTGGCTTCCATGTTTTATGGAGGGGCCTCTAATAACTTTGTTGTTAACAAACTTTTGGTTGGTGATTCTCTAAAATCTTTCCAAATATAGAAACCAAAGGAAAAGGGTTGATTGTAAACACATAACTCATTGATCCCATCAACTAGAGATTAATGACGTTCAGGGTTAGGTCGGTTTTAGTTTAAAAAATTGGTGTGAAGAATTTTTATATCGAATTAAAGCTTTGTAATTAGTGTACATATCACAATAGGGGTTTTATAAACCATTTGCAGCGACTAACCATCTAAACCGAAGCAATTTGGTCAGTTTGGCCGATTTGATATGTGTATGCTTGTTTACATTTTTTAAAAACCAACTTTGTATGTTAGTTTTCAGTTTGAAACTTGAAACCGACCAAGTTGTTTATCTTTATTACTTGTTTTTTTCTCTAATTGTCTTAACAAAATCGTTTTGGTTAGTCTGGTTGCCTACTAATTTAAAAGTTGGGTCAGGTCATGGGTGTTACTTGTCATTTATCAACAAAAAAACCAATTCCACTATATTGTACAAATAACAGACCTATAAACGAGTGATAAAATTCACTATATCATTAAAAAGTATACACGTGAATTATCTAAATCGTCACGTCTTGTCAAAGTCCATCTATCAGTTGCTCACCAGACGGTATATTGTACAAAAACACATATGGGTGCATATGACGGTGCAGTGGCAAGTTCTTGTCCAAGTCAATCTGGCATTTGCTCACCAAATGGTATGTTGTACAAACAAACATATGGATGTGTAGGGGTTGGTGTTTCTCGGGTTAGGTTCAGGTTCCATTTGGTAGCTTGATTACACCACCGCAATTAACGCGGGTGTGCAAATCAGGTAAAGCTTTGGGTATGCGAAGCTAAAGGAACGGGGTGAAATGTGACTGTTGAACAGTCTCTTGACTTTTGAATTCAACAAAGTTAACATACTTTCTATATTTTTTTTACAGAAAACCAAGCATATTTTTTTCCAATACATTTACCAAGTTTTCTATTTTTTGCACCACCAAATGGATTCAAGCAAGAAACTATCTCGCTCGAGAGGTGGTTCGAGCAAGAAAGTGTCTTGCCCGAGAGGTGGTTGAAGAGGTAGGTCCCAGCAGAGCCCAGTTGGACCCACAGGACTCACCTTGAAGAGAGACGTTTGCGCAGAAACCAACTGGATCCGCAGGACCCGCCATGCTCAGAGACGTGACGTCCTTACGCGCAGTACGCAAGCTGTTCCCGCAGGAAATGCCTCCCAATGGTGTACTCCGCCTGTTCCCGCAGCTGCGGATACAAGCCATCAGGGAAGGCCACCCGCGCAGCAAGGCTACACGCACAAGGCACTTAGCTCTCAATAATTCAGTAGTCACCTAAAGGAATGAGCAAAGCCGGGAACAATCCCGCACAAAGGCGGGAGGGGGAATACTCCCGCCCAAATGAGCCAGTCCGTACGATACTGGAAGATCTTTTGTATTGTACCTGACGAGGTATGGGCAAAAGATCTGACCAGAGATACGACAGCCCATTGACAACAGTATGGCGAGCAGCATGCTCTTTTACTGTATGTCACTATTAGCCGCTACCTACTCACCAACTCCTGTCATACCACGTGCATAGCCTGCAGTTGGTGGAAAAGGAATAGTACACAGCAGGCCTGGTCACTGTCAGCCGCTGCCTACCCACCAACTACCAGCATGGCACGTGCGTAGGCCACAGTTGGTAGAACAGGAATACTATTCAACCGGCTATACCCTCTTGGAAACCTACCTTCGGCTATAAATACCCCAAATGGTATGATCATCTCATCTTATCTTGTATCTTATCTTGTATCTTACATCTTATACCTGATATCTGCTCCAGCAATCTCTTAATATACACTTATATTCAAGAGCAATCTAGTCTGATTCTCACGCCGGAGGGTGGTCACAAGGAGGTACCCCCCCCCCCTTCTCAGTGACGAGCTCACGGTGTCTGTTTTGCAGGTTATCAGAAGAACCATCTTTGCCGGGTCTAACCCCTCGTGGGAAACATCTATTTAACCCCCAGATTATCCGTAATCTGCCCGGGGTCGATTAGTGTTTCTTCATTGGCGCCATCCGTGCATAAAAGCTAAAACTTCATTTCTTTTCAGTTTTTTCAAACTTCTGGAAAGATGGTTAAAAAAACTCCGGTAACCACAACCCCAGCTACTAAGGGGAATACCGGCGACTACACAGTTTTTACGAACACTACCCCGGTTACCCAAGCTGGGGCAAGTGCAGTAAATAATCGCTCACTGGGATTCACCGATACCCAGTTAGAGAGACAACGAACGAGGCTCCCCCGCCAAACACTCGATGAAGTTAAAGCGTGGGCGGAAGCACGTCAAAAAGAATTCCAAGCTGAGTTGGATGAACGCTTACGTTCACTCCAACAGCCTGAGGAATTCGGAGAGTACTGGGACAATGATTCGGAGGAATCCGATAGTGACGCAAACCCTCGTCATAGGGCGAAAGGGAAGCGTAAGGAAACGGACTCCCAACCGAGAAGGCGTTTTGGAGAAACCTTCAAACCAAAAAACGCAGGTGGAAACCCACGTGACTTCTCCAAAACATTTACACCAACTGCTGCAAAGGCGGGAACGTCCAAATTTGCAAGGGACATTGCGGAAGCAATCGTCCCGAAAAGTGCCAAACAGATGTCCAACATCGGCACTTACGATGGTATATCTGATCCAGACGATCATTTGAACAGGTTCATAGCGGGGGCAACCGTCAGTAGTTGGACGGAACCTACGTGGTGTTACATGTTCCAAATGACGCTTGTTGGGGCAGCTAGGGCGTGGTTCGATCGTCTACCGGTCCACCAAATCTACGATTGGGAAGACTTCCAGCAGAAGTTTAGCCAACACTTCAGCCAACAAAGAAAGTATACCGAAGAGCAATGGACAATCCTCAAATGCATTCGAGAGGAAGATGAATCTTTGCCAGACTTCATCACTCGCTTCAACTCAAAGAAGCTAAGTCTGGGTAATATTAGCGAAGATCTTGTTCGCGCTGCTTTCATCCAGGGCGCGAACGACCCAGAGCTCATCCGCACCTTAACGGGTAAAGATGGCATGCCATCCACATGGGATGCCATCATGACAGCAGCTAAACGCTTTGCGGAAACGGAGAAGCAACTGGGTAGAGATCTCCCCCAGAGCACAAACCTCTACACCCAGAAAACAAGAGAAGACAACGTCCTTACCGCCCGACTAAACAAAAAGCTGAAGCTAGGCATTTGGCAGTCAAGGGTAAACTTTGACACCTTATCCGGCTTGCATCATCGGTTAGGCGGAAGGGATAACGTACAGTCGAACCAGAAATCCAGATGGACGCCACTCACCAAAAGCGTCACTGAGATATTCGCCACTGAGGAGCTCCCATGGCCAAAAGCTCCAATAATCCGACATCGTCACAATGCTGATCGGAGCAAATACTGTGACTTTCACAGGACAAAAGGCCACAACACTGAAGAATGCACAGACGTAAAGGACATCGTCGAAGCATTTGTCAGAGATGGGACGCTCGCACACCTCGTGGCGTAACGAACGCTGAGCAGGCTGATGCGTGTAGAACCCCAGCTGGGGAAAACACGAATAAAATTGCAGCTTCAATGCCGGAGACTACATACTGCGTAAACAACGAGATCCCGAACCAGGTGCATATCGCCTCGATGGCACTCCCATCCCAACAACATGGAAGGGAGCTCAATTACACAGTTTGCATGTAGATCAATTCCAAATTTGTAAAGAAAAGGCCCAGAGCCATTTCTAATGGAAATGATTCTCCTTAGAACATCGACGCTGATGATTTTACATTTATACTTATGAACTTTCCACACGGATATGCCGGTCTTCACCGCATACATAAGTGTGAAAGAAGTCGTTGCGTGGGGAAGGCGGCAAAACCCGCATAAACCCAAAAAACGGCAAACCTTCACGCAGGTCAGTTAAAGGTAAAGTTCAGTCATCCCACTAAATGAAAGTGCCGGTCAATCCGCACGAATCATGATAAGAGGAAACTGAACACTAACCTATTAACAACCGCGCGTCGAACGGTTAATTTATTCAACACTGATGCCGGTACTCACCGCATAATTACGTGGAAAGTCGTTGCGTGGGGAAGGCGGCAAAACCCGCATAAACCCAAAAAACGACAAACCTTCACGCAGGTCAGTTAAAGGTAAAGTTCAGTCATCCCACTAAATGAAAGTGCCGGTCTATCCGCACGAATCATGATAGAGGAAACTGAACACTAACCTATTAACAACCGCGCGTCGAACGGTTAATTTATTCAACACTGATGCCGGTACTCACCGCATAATTACGTGGAAAGTCGTTGCGTGGGGAAGGCGGCAAAACCCGCATAAACCCAAAAAACGGCAAACCTTCACGCAGGTCAGTTAAAGGTAAAGTTCAGTCATCCCATTAAATGAAAGTGCCGGTCTATCCGCACGAATCATGATAGAGGAAACTGAACACTAACCTATTAACAACCGCGCGTCGAACGGTTAATTTATTCAACACTGATGCCGGTACTCACCGCATAATTACGTGGAAAGTCGTTGCGTGGGGAAGGAGGCAAAACCCGCATAAACCCAAAAAAACGGCAAACCTTCACGCAGGTCAGTCATAGGTAAACTTTGGTCATCCAACTAAATGAAAGTGCCGGTCCTAACCGCACAAATCATGAGAGGAAACCGAACCTATTGACAACCGCGCGTCGAACGGTTAACTTATTCTAAACACTTAGAAAATTTCTAAAAAGATGAGGAAAACCTCCACGCAGGTCAGATATAGGTAAAGTTTAGCCATCCTAAGTGCAAGTGACGGTCCTACCCGCACAATCACGAAAGAGGAAGCAAAACTTCAACCTATTATCTACCACGTTCAAAGGTTAACTTATTCTAAACACTTAGAAAATTTCTAAAAAGATGAGGAAAACCTCCACGCAGGTCAGATATAGGTAAAGTTTAGCCATCCTAAGTGCAAGTGACGGTCCTACCCGCACAATCACGAAAGAGGAAGCAAAACTTCAACCTATTATCTACCACGTTCAAAGGTTAACTTATTCTAAACACTTAGAAAATTTCTAAAAAGATGAGGAAAACCTCCACGCAGGTCAGATATAGGTAAAGTTTAGCCATCCTACTAAGTGCAAGTGACGGTCCTACCCGCACAATCACGAAGGAGGAAGCAAAACTTCAACCTATTATCTACCACGTTCAAAGGTTAACTTATTCTAAACACTTGGAAAATTGCTAATTTAAACTAAAGTATGCATGAGCAAGTCATATAACGTTTATAAAGCAAGTCATCCAGTGAAAGTAGCGGTCTTACCCGCACAAAGATTTATATTTCATAATATTCATTACAAGAATGGCCGGGTAACTACCCGCCTACAAGAATATAAATCTATACAAGCTAAACCTATCCTAACAGTGGGAAGGGATCTTCAGGATCAAGCTTCAGGACCACTTCCACTTGGACCAGCACCATCAGTAGAGCGTGACGGTTCAAGGAAAGCTTTAAGGATAGCTAGCCCATCATCAGCAGCAGCAACTTCGTTCACCTTCTCCACCACCGGATGCGGGAAGGCGGCATACTGATTCACTGCTTGGTCATAAACAGCTTCAGTATCCACATCATACAAAGGGAAGTTGGAAGACGGGATGCCTTTCTCAACGAACCCTAGACCAAGCAGGAAGCCGGCCTTTTCCCCATCCTCATGAGAAGCGTTGAGGGCTGCGCTCATGGCATCGTCGTATGATGTGTCCGTGAAGACTCGATGCACAACCTACAAAAAAAATATACAAGTATCAAAACCTTTTCTATTTACAAAGAAAAGCGTGAAGACATTATGAAGCTAAGCTTACCTGAGACAACGCTTCTCGAAGAAGCCATTCCTTGGTAACCAGAGCGTCCTGGAGGGCAGCTTGAGCTTGGTTACCGGCGCGTTCGGCTTCACTTTTGTTAAGGTTGGCAAGCAACACTTCTTTAGCCGCAGCCTCTTCAACGCCCTTTAGCTTCCGCTCAGTATGGTCAAGCACCCCCCTCTGGTCCAAGATCTCTTGGAGCTTCTTGGCGTCTTCCATCGCCAAGGCATCATGAGCCTGTTGGAGCGCCTCTAGTTTGGCTTTAAGTTCCTCATTCTCGAGGCGTAAAGGCTCAGCAACAGCTTCAGCCTTAGTGGCCCTCTCGGTTGCGTTCCGTGCAGTTTCCTTAGCCAGCCGAAGCTGTTCGTTAACAACTTGGGCAGCCTTGGAACGGGCCTCGAGCCGGGCCTGAACTTCAATCTCGAGGGCCTTGAAGGCCTTCTCCTTTTCCGCAGCCACTGCGGTAAGCCTCCTATTTTCCTCCCGGACAGCCCGCGCCTGAGCTACTTCTTGGATGCGAGCTGCTTTTAACTTGTCGTTTTCACGACAAAGCAGCTCGACGCGCGACTGCATCCGGGCCAGGAGAACCCGAAGCTCATTGGTTAGCCTACCCTCCTGGTAGCTAGTCATGGCTTCCCCCAACGCACCACTGGGAGCTGCGTGACGAGCCCACTCCACGCACTCCACAGGCGTGCGAAGGGTTGTTCCTCGGCGGATGTTCCATCGTGGAACATACACTTCATTGGAATCCGACACTGCAAAAAACAAAAAGCAGTTAGGAAAAGATGATAAAAAAAAAGGCTAAAAGAACCCTACGCACCTGTAGGGTCGACAACAGGCCGATAGCCGCCAAACCCATCACCTGAACCCAAGGGAAATCCATCCAAGAGGTCAGGCAGATGGGAAGGAGGCAGAGGTTGGTGAGAAGCCCCAAGTATACCTGGAGGATCGGCCGTAGCTGCCGAAGTCGGAGGAGGCATGGAGGCCGCCGCGGTAGAAACCAACGGAGGTGAACTCACCGGAGGTGAACTCACAACCGTGGTCGCCGCTGCGGAAGTACCCGCAGGAATAGTCACCGCCGGCTCAGTAACAGATTCAGTAAATATGGCACTGACAGCCGGCGGAGATGTCATCGCAGTTGGAACAGTTGGCTCAACTGGGTGAGCAACTGAACCAACTGAAGCAGGCGCAGCCGCCTGGGTCATCGCCTCAGGTAGGTTGACCAAACCTACCGTCATGGGTCCGGAGGTGCTCCTCCCCGCTCCACTCTGGAATGCGATAGCATCCACGCCTGCACAAAGAAGATATAAGTATAATGGCGGAAAGATATGAAGTTAAAAAGAAGTTTGTACTTACGGGTTTTCTTGAGCCTAAAAGTGCGAACAGGCGGGGACGAACCCGATGGAGCCGGCCTCTTCACGCCGCTCACCGTCGTTGTCCTAGGCTGCTCGGAGGGGACGGTCGTCTCAGCCTCCGGAGCAGTGGTCTTATCACCACCAGGGTTCCCCGCCACCTCCTCGCTGTCAGTCTTTGAATCAGACCGAGGCACCGGATCGGCAGTGGAGGCAACCTTCGCCTTCCCCTTCCCGCCGGCAGCCTTCTTCTTCCGCACCAACGGAGGACCATCTGCGGATTCCTCATCAGAACACAAGATTAGAGGAATTCCAGCAGAGGTTTCAGCATTGAGGGGTCGAGGGTTGAATAACTCCTTACCTGGCCGCCTGGCGCTCAGGATCTCGTGGCCTGGCGGGTAGACCTCCACGAACCGATCCGCCGTCTGTTCAAGGATGGGCAACTCGTTCTCATCTAGAGCACGAGTACCCATTCGAGCGGGACTATCAGCCTCCCGCGGATGCAGGAGCGACTGCAAGTCGTTCCCCTCTGAAATAAAAGAAAAACAGTTAGAAGACAAACCTATATAAACAAAGAAGACAGAGCATACCGTAAGGGACAGAGTTCAAACCGTATTCGAGGACGATGGGAACCTGTGACGCCTCCTTCCACACCCGGCTCATCCCAAGCATCACCATCCCAGACTCCGCAAAGCGGTAGACCGGAGTCTGGACCCGGGAGATCTTGGCGAACCACTCCGCCTCCTGGTAGTTGAGGGCGTGAAGGGCGGGGAGTGCTCTCCCATTCTTAAAGGTCATCGCAAAAGGGATGACGCGAGCGGAGATATAAAAAAACTCACGCTTCCACGACCGAAGACTGCGCTCGGTAGCGCAGATCTTCAACCCCTTGATCCGATTGACCAAGGTGTACCACCCCTGGATGCACCTCCAAGAATAGAAGGTCATCAACCGGTCAGGATGGAGCTCCACGCCCAGAATGAGGCACACCCACTCAAAGTGGCGATCTTGGCGATCGCCATCGGGTGTACCTCCGTCAGATGCACGCCGTGCCTCTCCAAGACACGGTATACAAACTTCGTCAATGGGAACCTTAGAATCCCATAAACGAAGAATGCAGCGTACACCCCTATCTTGCCCTGGGGGGCATCGTACACCGTCTGGTGTGGCTCCGGAAACTCAGGCTCGAACGACTCGAGCATGAACTTCCGGACGACGTACCGATAGAGGTCGGCCGGAAGAGCACACTGGCATTCGCCAGCAGTGCTCTTATCGTCTTTATCAGACGTAGACGTCGGGATCTCGACGTGCACGTCAGATTCTTCGGCAGCAGCTTCAAAATCGTAGGTAGAAGATATGGTTTGGAGGTAAAGAAGAGTGATTTCAGGAGAATGCTTGGCAGAAAGTATTCGCCGGAAATCGTTTACAAGAAGAGAAGAGTGAGTGTGAATTACAAGAGACCCTGTCCCCCTTTATATACTCATCGCAATTAATGCGATGAATTTAATGCGGAAGAGAGAGAAATCGCAGGTGTAATGAAACTATGACACGTGGCAAAGTGCAAGCTGGCAACAGCTGTTGAAAGGACGCGTGCCATTAATTTCGCGGCTATGCGCCCGAAAAATCGCGCCCACGCGTCTGAAAAAGCGTCTGGAATGACCATGTACTGTCACGTCACCATAACTTCCTGCACGTCCTGACACAGTGTCACACCCGGCCCTGAGCGGCGGAAACAGCCGGGCGCGCGCGAGTGGGGATTGATAATTAAGCACGGGCCATTGCAAACATTCAAAGATTTTCATTGCGCATGAAATGTTTAATACAAATACATTACATTGTTTAAAAATTTCATAAAAACATCCAAGTATAAAAACTGTTGAAGATTTCCATGCCATATCCCCTTGCGCGGCGGGAACAACCCCGCGCATCGAAGGGATAGAACTAAAATCTTCCAAAAAGCTAGTTTTAGATGTTCAGCGTGAGGTGCTCTAAGTGTGACTCCATGCGCTACCTAGTTATCTCCTGAAAGACACGTAAAAACATTTGAATCAGTATAAACTGAGTGAGTTCACAAGTTTTAGTAACTTGATAAATCGTATTGCATCATAATCTTGATACAAATCATTCTGAAACATAATTCTGATAGCATCATTAAAACACATGCTCGGTAAAACAGTTCTATCAACATATTCTGATAAAATCGTTCCGCGGGTTACGCGCGAACATTCCTGGGAACTGTGCTCGTCTATGCAAAGTGGCGCTGCCACTACGAGCTAAAATAAGTAATACCGTCCCGCGGGTTACGCGCGAACGTTTCAGGAAAATGTGCTCGTCCATGCAAAGTGGCGCTGCCACTACGAGCTAATTAATAATTCCGTCCCGCGGGTTACGCGCGGACGTTGTGCCGGAAAACAAGGCGCTCGTCCATGCAAAGAGGCGCGACCCCTACGAGCGGGCTCAAACCCATAGTACTGCCCCATGACCATACTAGGCACTCGTCCATGCAAAGAGGTGCGACCCCTACGAGTGGGTGGATCAAACCAGCAGTCCCTACCCTTAGAGTTCCAATGGTAAAGTGATCACTTACTCGAGTTCTAGCGCACATACATCGAAAACCTTAGATAACCGTTCGCATTGCTCATCATGAAACATAATTTAAACACATAATCGCTTGCATAGCTTGTAAGTATACCATGATAAAACATTATTTAAGTACGTGTCCCTCGCCCCGAAAACAGTTTAAAAACAGTGAAAATAGCGAGAATAGGGGCTGTGAGACTCACCTGTGGTTCTTGTTAAGGGGTTAATCGAGATTCGGGTTTTCTTGGTGTTGGCCTCGGAATCGAAGGTCTAGAATACGATTAAATAACAAGAAGTATATATATTAAGATCAAGAATTGGGAGAATATAAGGGTTGGAAAGTAGATCTCAAGGTTATATTCTCGGCTTACCTAGTAACAGGATCGGAAATGAAAACAACGGATGCTTGGGAGATGATTAGTGCAAGTTGCAGTTCTTAAGAGAGAAGTTTGAAGTGTGTTTTGGTGATGATAATTTAGGTTACATATTTATAGGCAAACTCAAGGGAACACAATCCCTTGCTCTAGGGGATTGTAATCTTTTCATATCTAGGGGTAATGATGATAAAGTATGGAAATTATTATTATTTATTTAAAAGTGGAGTAGTGGATAAAAGATTTTGATTTTGATTTGGTCAGGACATGCAGGTCTGTGGTTGGTGGGAGTAGGGTGACTGACAGTTGACTTTTCATGTTACAGTGTGCTTTTTCAGGTACTTTGTCAGTGTACAGTAAAAAGTGGAAAATCTCTGAAACACGCTACCGTTTCTTTTTGGGCGGGAGTAATCTCCTTACTACTGGAGAATAGACTAAGTGTTCTGCGCGTATTACTTTGTGTGCATAGCTTTCTGCGTGAAGGACATTTCTTTGCTGCGGGTAGGTGCGTGACCTTCTCGCAGTCAGGGACATTGAGTTTCATTTGTAGATTCTCCAGGTGGTCTTGGTATTTCAACATAGTGATCAGTTATGTTGAAGTCAATTCCATCTTGGAGCTTCAGACAAACTAGTTCTCAATGTTCCCGCCATGCGGGGAGGTTAGTTCCCTTCCGCACGCGCATAAACGATTTAGGGTGTACCCGCCTTAGCATCATGCGTGACGGTCAACCCATTAGACATCATAACGTTAAGGTACATGAAAACATAAAGCCAAAACATTCGCGCATGGCGCATATAACATATGCTCACGCTGGTTCTTAACATGGCGCGCTCGCGCAGGGCGCACATAACAAATGCACGTGCTGACTATCATGGCGCGCTCGCGCAGGGCGCACATAACAAATGCACGCGCTGACTAACATGGCGCGCTCGCGCAGGGCGCACATAACAAATGCACGCGCTGACTAACATGGCGCGCTCGATATTTACAATCACCTAATTATTAGGTTGATTACTTAGTTTATAGGATTGAGAAATTTACCGGGTGTCACATTCTCCCCCTGTTAAGCGAATTTCGTCCCGAAATTTAGGAGACGCTGCTGGCAGAAGCCATGTTCTGAAAGAGGTGTGGGTATTTCTGGCGCATTTGATCTTCTCTTTCCCAAGTGAATTCAGGCCCACGCTTTGAGTTCCAATGAACCTTTACTAACTTGATTCGACTTCTGCGCAACTTTTGTTCTTTCCAATCGGTTACGGCTATAGGCTCTTCTACGAAGTGCAGTTGTTTGTCGATGTGAATCTCTTCCAACGGTAAAATCAACGTTTCATCAGATAAACACTTTTTGAGGTTGGACACATGAAACGTATCATGAACTCCACTGAGTTCGGCGGGTAAACGGAGTTTATAAGCAACCGGACCGATCCTTTCCAGGATCTCAAATGGTCCAATGTAGCGCGGATTCAACTTTCCTCGCTTGCCGAAACGGGGGACTCCTTTCCATGGAGAGACTTTCAAAAGTACTTTATCCCCTACTCGAAATTCCAGTGGTTTCCTTCGCACATCTGCGTAGCTCTTCTGTCTATCGCGCGCTGTCTTAAGGCGATCCCTTATCTGAAAAATCTTGTCTGTTGTTTCTTGGATCAATTCTGGACCAGTCATTTGCTTGTCACCCACTTCAGCCCAGCACAGTGGGGATCTACACTTGCGCCCGTACAAAGCTTCGAACGGCGCAGCCTTGATACTTGTGTGATAACTGTTGTTGTAAGAAAATTCAACCAACGGGAGATGAGTATCCCAGCTACCACCGAAATCGATTGCGCACGCGCGCAGCATATCTTCCAATGTCTGGATTGTTCGCTCGCTTTGCCCATCCGTTTGAGGATGATAAGCTGTACTCATATCAAGGCGAGTACCTAGAGCTCCTTGTAACGATCTCCAAAATCTTGAGGTGAACCGACTATCTCTATCAGAAATGATGGACACTGGGACTCCATGTTTTGAAACTACTTCTCGAATATACAATCGGGCTAACTTTTCCATCTTATCGGTTTCCTTGATCGGCAGGAAGTGCGCTGACTTAGTTAGCCGATCTACAATAACCCAGATCGTGTCATAACCCCCAGGTGTCCTTGGCAGTTTGGTGATGAAGTCCATAGAGATTTGTTCCCACTTCCACATGGGAATTTCTGGCTGCTGAAGTAACCCCGACGGCTTCTGATATTCAGCCTTTACTTTTGAGCACGTCAGGCACTTACTGACATACGTCGCGATGGCGCCTTTAAGTTTGGTCCACCAATACAACGCTTTAACATCTTGGTACATCTTGTCTGCGCCAGGATGTACGGAATACCGCGTCTTGTGAGCCTCGTTTAATACTTGCTCACGCAATCCTCCCTTGAGAGGGACCCATATGCGGTTAGCGAAATATAGATTGCCGTTCTTAAGTTCCAAATTCTTAATCATACCCCCAAGGGATTCGTTTTTAGCAAACTCTGGTTTCAAAGCTTCTTGCTGAGCGTCTCGGATGCTGGTAAAGAGATCTGCGCGAATGGTCAGCCTTAGAGCCTTGACTCGTAGTGTTTTTATTCGCTCATTCCTACTTAGCGCGTCTGCTACCACATTCGCCTTTCCAGGGTGATACTTTATTTCACAATCATAATCGTTCAACAATTCAACCCATCTTCGTTGCCTCATGTTTAAATCCTTTTGATCAAATATATGTTGAAGGCTCTTGTGATCCGTAAAGATTACACACTTTGTACCATAGAGGTAATGGCGCCAAATCTTTAGCGCGAAGACAACCGCTCCAAGTTCCAGATCATGCGTTGTGTAGTTCTTTTCATTGGTCTTGAGTTGGCGCGAGGCATACGCTATGACTTTGTCTCGCTGCATAAGGACACATCCGAGTCCCTGATGTGAAGCGTCACAGTAAACGACGATGTCGTCCGTCCCCTCGGGCAGAGACAAAATTGGCGCACTACATAACTTCTGTTTCAACATTTGAAACGCTGCTTCCTGATTTTCGCCCCAAACAAACTTCTTGTCTTTCTGAGTTAGCGCGGTCAGAGGTAGAGCTATCTTGGAGAAGTTCTCAATGAAGCGTCGATAGTAGCCAGCTAGTCCTAGGAATTGCCTCACCTCAGTTGGGGTTTTTGGCGCTTCCCAGTTTTCGATGGCCTTGACTTTGGAAGGATCAACGTGTATTCCTTTCTCGTTTACAACGTGACCGAGAAAGTGAACTTCTCTAAGCCAAAACTCGCACTTGGAAAACTTCGCATACAACTTTTCTTTCCTCAACAATTCCAAAATCAATCTCAGGTGTTGCTGATGCTCGGCCTTGGTCCGAGAATAAATCAGAATATCATCAATAAATACAATCACAAACTTGTCCAAGTATGGTTTGCACACGCGGTTCATCAGATCCATGAATACAGCCGGCGCATTAGTTAGCCCGAAAGGCATCACTAAGAACTCATAATGGCCGTATCTAGTTCGGAAGGCTGTTTTCGACACATCTTCCTCATGGACCCTAAGTTGGTGGTATCCGGACCGTAGATCTATCTTCGAATAATAACTGGATCCTTGCAACTGGTCAAATAAGTCGTCAATCCTCGGTAAGGGGTACCGATTCTTGACTGTCAGCTTGTTCAGCTCCCTATAGTCAATACACATCCGGAACGAACCATCCTTCTTCTTAACAAACAGTACTGGAGCTCCCCAAGGTGAAAAGCTTGGGCGTATGAAACCCTTATCCAATAGTTCCTGTAACTGATTGGATAGCTCTTGCATCTCAGATGGAGCTAGTCGATAAGGCGCTCGAGCTACTGGCGCAGCTCCTGGGACCAAATCAATACGAAACTCGACTTGTCGCGGCGGCGGTAATCCGGGCAAATCTTCAGGAAAAACTTCTGGAAATTCGCGCACTACTGGTAAGTCTTCAATTCTTCGCTCATCTCCTTTCTTCTCTACGACATGCGCCAGGAAGGCGTAGCACCCTTTCCTTAGGCACTTACGCGCCTTTAGGCACGAAATTAGTTTCGTCGCAACTCCCCTTCTTTCCCCTTGAATCACCAAGGTTTCTCCGTTCAACAGTGGGACCCGAACCTGTTTCTCATGGCAAATAACTTCCGCGTGGTTCTCGACTAACCAATCCATACCTATCACAATGTCAAAACTTCCCAAGTCTATTGGCAACAAGTTAATATTGAACCCGTGACCTCCCATGACTATTACACATTGTTCAGTTCTTTCGTTTGCGCATAACTGCCTACCATTGGCTAGTTCTATAGTATAAGGTGTGTCTAGCCTACTGGTTGCTAGGCCTAGGGAGTCTTTAAACTCAGCGGATATAAAACTTAGGTCAGCGCCAGTATCAAATAAGACAGATGCAAAATGTCCGTTAAGCAAAAACGTACCGGTTACCACATTCGGCTCTTCTTTAGCTTCGCCTGCGCCGATCACAAAAGCTCTTCCGCGAGCTTGGTTTCCCTTTTGCGGGCAATCCCGACTAAAATGCCCTGGCTTCCCGCATGCGTAGCAGTTGTCGCTCGCTCCAGCTTCTCTGACACGGCAATTCATCGTCTTGTGCCCTGGTCTGCCACATTTGGCACATTCGATTCTTGCGCATTCACCCTCGTGGTGATACTTGCATTTGTTGCACCATGGGCGAGGCCCGCTGTATCCTCTCCTTGATGGCTCCGTGGCTTGGATCGCGTAAGCCCTTAAGCTCTCCTGCTTCTTGAACGGTGGCTGCTTGGAGTCGGACCCTCGGTGGTGAGAGTTCCACTTCCTCTTGGGATCAGAGGTTCGCTGCTCGATTCCGCGCGTAGTTAACATACCCGCACGGACCGTATCCCTTGTAAGGGTGATGGCCCGCGCTACCGCCTCATCAAAGGTTGGAGGCGCTGCGGCGTTGAGCGGAACCCTAACAACAGGAGGTAGCCCAAAGATATACCTCTCGATCTTCTTTTCCTCCGTGTTTGCCATGTCTGGCACCAACTGGCAAAGCTCGTTGAACCGGTTGTTGTAGGCGTCGATATCCGTTCCTACCATGGTGTGGTTCCAGAATTCCTGTTGTAGGTTCTGAATTTCTGCGCGAGAGCAGAACTTTCTCATCAACATTTCCTTCAGTTCCTCCCAGGTCTTGTGAAGGGCAACTTCTCGCCCCAAGGTTTTCACTTGAAGCTTCCACCAAGACGAAGCTGCTTCTTGGAACATGCAGGTCGCGTAAAGGACCTTCTGGTTCTCACTACATCCGCTAATGGAGAGAACTGTCTCCATCTTGTCAATCCAGTTGTAGAGCCCAATGGCCCCTTCGATACCCTTGAATGGCCAAGGCTTACAGGCCATGAATGTCTTGTAGGAGCATCCTTTGTCCAAGGCTCCTGATTCGGGTTATGGGGTCTCATTCTGACGACCCTGACTTGATTCGGCCTTGCTGGCCTCATGTGTTGCGATTGCTTGCGCGATTATTTCCGCGAGTTCTTCGGGTGTCATGGTAATTCCCTTGGCTTTAGTTGGAGGCATTCTCGCTTTAAAAGAGTGAAAACATATCAATCTTAGCGCATGTATTCTGAGCACATAATGTTATCATTATCTACTAGACATTGTGTGACCCGTGTTCCTAAGTGTGTGTATAGTTTCTTTTGAAAATATTCTTTGAAAAATATTTCATGCGATTTCCCCCAACGGTTATAGTCTAGGTTAAAACTTCTTTTCCTAGTTCGCTATAACCAGCGCTCTGATACCAATCTGTCACACCCGGCCCTGAGCGGCGGAAACAGCCGGGCGCGCGCGAGTGGGGATTGATAATTAAGCACGGGCCATTGCAAACATTCAAAGATTTTCATTGCGCATGAAATGTTTAATACAAATACATTACATTGTTTAAAAATTTCATAAAAACATCCAAGTATAAAAACTGTTGAAGATTTCCATGCCATATCCCCTTGCGCGGCGGGAACAACCACGCGCATCGAAGGGATAGAACTAAAATCTTCCAAAAAGCTAGTTTTAGATGTTCAGCGTGAGGTGCTCTAAGTGTGACTCCATGCGCTACCTAGTTATCTCCTGAAAGACACGTAAAAACATTTGAATCAGTATAAACTGAGTGAGTTCACAAGTTTTAGTAACTTGATAAATCGTATTGCATCATAATCTTGATACAAATCATTCTGAAACATAATTCTGATAGCATCATTAAAACACATGCTCGGTAAAACAGTTCTATCAACATATTCTGATAAAATCGTTCCGCGGGTTACGCGCGAACATTCCTGGGAACTGTGCTCGTCTATGCAAAGTGGCGCTGCCACTACGAGCTAAAATAAGTAATACCGTCCCGCGGGTTACGCGCGAACGTTTCAGGAAAATGTGCTCGTCCATGCAAAGTGGCGCTGCCACTACGAGCTAATTAATAATTCCGTCCCGCGGGTTACGCGCGGACGTTGTGCCGGAAAACAAGGCGCTCGTCCATGCAAAGAGGCGCGACCCCTACGAGCGGGCTCAAACCCATAGTACTGCCCCATGACCATACTAGGCACTCGTCCATGCAAAGAGGTGCGACCCCTACGAGTGGGTGGATCAAACCAGCAGTCCCTACCCTTAGAGTTCCAATGGTAAAGTGATCACTTACTCGAGTTCTAGCGCACATACATCGAAAACCTTAGATAACCGTTCGCATTGCTCATCATGAAACATAATTTAAACACATAATCGCTTGCATAGCTTGTAAGTATACCATGATAAAACATTATTTAAGTACGTGTCCCTCGCCCCAAAAACAGTTTAAAAACAGTGAAAATAGCGAGAATAGGGGCTGTGAGACTCACCTGTGGTTCTTGTTAAGGGGTTAATCGAGATTCGGGTTTTCTTGGTGTTGGCCTCGGAATCGAAGGTCTAGAATACGATTAAATAACAAGAAGTATATATATTAAGATCAAGAATTGGGAGAATATAAGGGTTGGAAAGTAGATCTCAAGGTTATATTCTCGGCTTACCTAGTAACAGGATCGGAAATGAAAACAACGGATGCTTGGGAGATGATTAGTGCAAGTTGCAGTTCTTAAGAGAGAAGTTTGAAGTGTGTTTTGGTGATGATAATTTAGGTTACATATTTATAGGCAAACTCAAGGGAACACAATCCCTTGCTCTAGGGGATTGTAATCTTTTCATATCTAGGGGTAATGATGATAAAGTATGGAAATTATTATTATTTATTTAAAAGTGGAGTAGTGGATAAAAGATTTTGATTTTGGCAACCAAGTAACTGTAGAAACCGTCGGACGACGTTTCAGAAGAAACCGTCGGACGACGTTTCAGAAGAAACCGTCGGACACACAGTCAGAAGAAACCGTCGGACGACGTTTCAACAGTTTGGACTGTTCTTATCCTTTCACCAACTCTTCGAATTTCAAAATTTCAAAAAGATTCAAAAGTAAGCGGGAAAATACCCCTTACCTTGGCAACCAAGTAACTGTAAGACAGGTGCGAGTACAGTGTTAAGGCAAAACCCTTCACATACTTAGCACCTGCAGGGAATTGAAGCCAAGAATACCTCGGCGACCAAGTAACTATAAGACGGGTGCGGGTACAGTGTTAAGGCAAAACCCTTTACTTAGCACCCGCAGGGAATTGACGCCAGGAATACCTTGGAAGTAAAGTAACCGTAAGACGAGTGCGGGTAGTGTCAAGGCAAAACCCTTCACATACCTAGCGCTCCGCAGGGAATTGAAACCAAGAAGGATCTTCTGGGCAATGCTTGCGGAAACGGGAATAACATCCCCGCATAGCGGGAACGTCGAGAACTACATTGTTTGAAGCTTCAAGATGGAATTGGTGGTTTTAACATAATTGATCACTATGTTCAAAACTACCAAAACCTCATGGAGAATCCACACAAGTGACTCAACGCTCCTGACTTGCGAGGAGGTTACAGACCTACCCGCATCATACCCAAAGATCAAGCAGGAAAGTCGAGAATTTCTGCAAGTGACATAAGGACTTCCGCGGGAAGAATCCCCATGGAAAACCTTAAAACTAAACCCTTTTCAAAAACCCTTTGCTTAAGTCCAAAAGTTCACCTCACTTATTAAACACTCATGAGAAGAACATTGGACTGGGGGGACTTGAAGAGGTAGGTCCCAGCAGAGCCCAGTTGGACCCATAGGACTCACCTTGAAGAGAGACGTCTGCGCAGAAACCAACTGGATCCGCAGGACCCACCATGCTCAGAGACGTGACGTCCTTACGCGCAGTACGCAAGCTGTTCCCGCAGGAAATGCCTCCCAATGGTGTACTCCGCCTGTTCCCGCAGCTGCGGATACAAGCCATCAGGGAAGGCCACCCGCGCAGCAAGGCTACACGCACAAGGCACTTAGCTCTCAATAATTCAGTAGTCACCTAAAGGAATGAGCAAAGCCGGAAACAATCCCGCACGAAGGCGGGAGGGGGAATACTCCCGCCCAAATGAGCCAGTCCGTACGATACTGTAAGATCTTTTGTACTGTACCTGACGAGGTATGGGCAAAAGATCTGACCAGAGATACGACAGCCCATTGACAACAGTATGGCGAGCAGCATGCTCTTTTACTGTATGTCACTATTAGCCGCTACCTACTCACCAACTCCTGTCATACCACGTGCATAGCCTGCAGTTGGTGGAAAAGGAATAGTACACAGCAGGCCTGGTCACTGTCAGCCGCTGCCTACCCACCAACTACCAGCATGGCACGTGCGTAGGCCACAGTTGGTAGAACAGGAATACTATTCAACCGGCTATACCCTCTTGGAAACCTACCTTCGGCTATAAATACCCCAAATGGTATGATCATCTCATCTTATCTTGTATCTTATCTTGTATCTTACATCTTATACCTGATATCTGCTCTAGCAATCTCTTAATATACACTTATATTCAAGAGCAATCTAGTCTGATTCTCACGCCGGAGGGTGGTCACAAGGAGGTACCCCCCCCCCTTCTCAGTGACGAGCTCACGGTGTCTGTTTTGCAGGTTATCAGAAGAACCATCTTTGCCGGGTCTAACCCCTCGTGGGAAATACTTATTTAACCCCCAGATTATCCGTAATCTACCCGGGGTCGATTAGTGTTTCTTCACCAACCGAAGTTTCAACCACCACTTATTCAACCTCCATATATCCCACATTATCCTATCGCACCCGGCCAATAAAACTATTCTTCACAAGATGATTCCTCCTGCACTGTATATGCCTACTCAAAGTACACCCGGTCATTACACGTACTCGTTAGCCGATGATCAATAATTCGACCCTTTCGCACCCCGTTTGAATAATCAACCAGAACGAGTCTCACGTAACAAAGAATGACCAATCCCAATATATGATGATCGAGATGGTGAAAATCAATATGCAGTTGAAGAAAAACAATGTGAAGAACTCAAATCATGTGCACCGGTGTTACATGGACCGACGACCAAGAAGTCGTGTAAGGTTTGGTTTCATATTTTCCGAAGACCCGGTGATCGGAAATCAATAAAGAGACCAGGTCTTGAACACTACAATTACAAGGTGGTGTGAACGACAAACTGTTTCTTCACACGATCACAGCTTCTTCTCCGATTGAGGGGCGTTTTTTGTTCATTGAAGAATCCCGATACACATGTACATACATAATATATACTTCTCTTTAATTTCATATCTATTAAATTGAAATATTAATTTCATTAATTGTGTCTAGTGATTCCACTCTTAATCGCCAATTTCTTATTGGATACATATAAACAACGTAACTGCAGAGGTTAAGTTCCAGCAGACATATTTGAAATAGTTAGAGAAAAAAGTCTTATATTTACACATTGTAGGCAGTGGCATGTTTTAGCTTTAAAATGGAACTTACTCTTGAATCTAGTTATAAAACAATGCAAGTAAATTAGGGATTTTAATTTGTTGTTAGATTAGAAAATTAACAAGACGACACGTAGATACTCCATATTATAATCTCTTAGAATGTTCATAGTATTTCATGATAACCTATACTGTCTAGTGGTGTTGACAGCCTAACTTTTCTGAAGGTTGTGCTCTCACGGGTCGTGTATTGGAGCTACGTATGGCCATATGTTATACCTCCTTGTCAAGTACAATATTGATTTGAAATATTATATCTCAACGTATTAGTCAACGTATAAAATATACTAACATCAAAATTGCATATCTAGTAGGCCACATCTAGTTGTTTAGATATACAACTCAGCTAATTTTTCCTGGGATTGCAGGCTCATATGCCTGGCATATATGTCCAAACAGCCTAAAATTAATAATAGCCTAATTACATTCTTCTATGAAACTAATTAGGGATCTTTAATTAACATCAGTCTTCTCTTCAATATTTGTATTACATATCTACGTTTTCTGAATTAATCTCGCAAAAACTTTACGAGCTGATTTTATCATTTTCCCTGTAGATGGATGGGGAGTCTCTTGATAAACTTTTGAGCTCCTTTAACTCAAATGCATATTATTCTGTGCTTCCTGGTGTCCATTTTCAAACAATTTGCAACCCAAGTTTAAACTTTAATGTTCTTGCTACAATGTATCCACAAATCAAACATGCATAGGTTGAACAATCTTCAGCTCTACCAAATTAAGTTATTGCAGTTCATTCAGTGTCTATTATCAACATGCACATGTATAAAACCGTGCTTAACTGCCAATAATGTTAATGTGCAGTGTTTTTTTCAATATATGGAATCCACAGTGTCCCCTCAGTTCTATGAGCAAACAAAACGGGTCGAGTTCAGTATCATGGGCCAAAAGATTTTATCATTTAACTACAGGTAACACTTTTTAAACAATCGTGACCCGTTATCCAAGAAACGGGTGGATTTGGGAAACGTTTGTTTACTTATGGGTTAATTTGGGTCTAATCAAATCACACAACAGGTCAATGTGGGTCTGCTTGAATTATACAGTGTGTCAGGCCTCAAAATGGGTCACACTTATAAACTCGTTAACTTAAATTTGGCCCAAATGGGCAAATCCAAGCCTGTAAACGGACAAACGTGAACAAATTTTTTTGTTCATTTAGCCAAACGAACATGAACATGCCTCATTCGTTCTTTTATTTTTGTGAACGTGCATTCATTTACGCTCGTTTGTGTTCGTTCGCTTACGTTCATTAGTTTACATTTTGTAATTTTGTTCGTTTATATATTCATTTAATATATTATTTTGGCCTACTACATTTTAGTCTGATTCATGAAATTAAAATGCCTCACCCATTACAAGCTAGTTTAGTATTAGTAGTTTTTTGGCGAACACATTAATGTTCACATCTACTTTTAATTGGTGTTCCTTCGTTATGTTTGTTCATCTATGTTTGTGTCCGTGATCCATCTATTTATACGATTAACAAACAAACATATTTTGAGCACCAACACACTCATTTTCTTAACAGACGAACATGAACATGAAAACCTTCGCTTAGTTGTTTGTATTCGATCGTTTTTTCAGTTAAAGTTAAATTGGCAAATTCAACATTTTTAGGGATGGCGCATGATGTAAACTTCATTGAAAAAGATGAACTCGAATCCTTATCAGAAAAAAGTTCATGGACAGGCTTAAAAGGCGAATTGCGTTTATTATTATCCTTGTTATTCTTGTTATTAAAGGCGATCCTATATTTATCTCCCGACATTGTATCCAATGTGATAAGTTTGTGGGTGACATACGGTTAAATCTTGCAATATTTGGAGAATCAAAACATCTTTTGGCACACACGTTCAACCTGTTTGGTGTGAAATCGGTGTATAGGAAACTGAAACATAGTAAAAGTAGAAAGTTTCATAACGGGGCGAGGAGCGTGTGTGTGTGTGTTGACGTCATCTTTGGCGTCTGTGTCTTTGGGTGAGACATCATCAGTAAGAGAGTGATATAACGGGCTGAGTGTAGATTTTAGAGAGAGGTTTATTTGTAAGTTATATGATAAAAGATTTGCTTATTTATTTATAAAACACTACTGATCAGCTTCTGTAATAATGTAAGGTAATGTATATGATAGGTGTGTGGGTGTGTGTATATATATCATTCATTTTCTTTTGTTTTCGGTTCTTCTGGTGTCTTCTCTGCCGATCGTCTCCATAGTCTACACTCTACATATATGGTTAGTGTACTAATTTTGATAACTTTTATTTTCAATATGACTGTTTAGAGAAGATCACAGTTACTTAAATGAGCCAAGCTAAACTCAGTTAAGTTTGAGCTCGATTCGCTGTACTTAATAAAGCTCAGGCTTGCCTCGTCTCATCTATATTTCACCACTAAGCTTAACTAGCTTGTTAGTACTGAATCCCATGCAAAAATTATTTTTATTAGTACTTCATTTAGTACTCGGTTACTTAACATTCATGATTAAAATGGACTGTTTTTCAAATCACTTATAAAAGCAACTTGGCTAGTTAAAATATATAGGATTATTGGATTTAAATAATTCACATTTAATGTGTTGGTTAATAATAATCCCACCTCAGTTATTTTCCTCTGGCAATCTCACATTTTCCATGTTTTTTGTTTTATGATCCCGCGTTAAAAAAAGTTAATGGGGTTAAGTTTTTGCTGATGTGGCTAATGACTTGGCATTTTTATTTTCCTACATGTCTTTTACCTATATTTTTATTTTCCTACATGGCTTTTATCCACTTTCCAATTTCAATCTTTCTTTCTCTTTCGTCAATCAAACCCAGATTCAGATTTCAATTCGAATTCCAATCACACCATGAACGACCTGCTGACTAAATCCTTCACCAAATCGGTTTGATACAAGTTAATAATATAACGAACCTGTCATAAAGGAATTGGTAATATACTATCTACTCCAGTTAAACCCGTTCTCACCTTCCTTCAGGCCTGGCGATCAAAACCCTAGGATCAACTGTATGTGAATTTTCAGTTAGAAAAAGTTTATTATTTTAAGTTATCCAACTCCTTTTAAAGTACCAACCTTTTCCATAGTTATAATTCACAACTTTTTTATTGTAAATGCATTAATAAGTTCAACATGATATACAAGTAGACATTTTTTTCATACAAACTTCTTTTGATTAGTTACTAAAAGCAATTAAAAAGAAAATAAGAAAACCGACACATTATTCATGAAATGAGGCCCGGTTAAAAAAAGCCTTGGATCCCATTATAACCCATGGGACCAGAATGAATGTATGCATTAATCAAGTGTTTGATGAACATCTCATCCACCATAACTTTGTGAGTCTGTGACATACCATTTTCATTTTCTTGAATCACAAGTTTCAAAGTTAGTTAAGATACCATAAATTGTCTTACAAGCATTAATAATGGCATCTAATGTATTTAATTTATAGGTTTTCATCATAGATGATTATAATATTATTATAATAGATGTACCACATGAATCTAATCCGTAAAAGAGATTCTACATATATAGACAATCTGTGTAATTATTTCTTGTAGATGTCATGGAAATGTTATACCTATGTACTAGAATAAAATCATAAAAGACCATCACCCATTATTCGATCTTCTTTTGTTTACCCATATTCTTATCCAGTCTAGTGGCCTTCAATCTATCAAACCTAACACATCATTTGTGCATTGTTTGATTACAAGTGTACATAATTTTGGTAGTAATTATAAACTTTTTTTTAAAAATAATAATAATAACTGTATTTTTTTATTTATTTAATATTTCAAAGGAAACCCATTCAACTAATTTATTGAGTAACAGCTCAAAAAACAACAAAACTTTAAAAAAAAAAAAAAAAAAAACACAACCCATACTATTAAAGAAACATTACCACGTCCTCTCCATTCACTTAGAATTAAGAGAAGCACTTTTCAAATACAACCCAAAAAAAAGAAGAAAAACCACCAAAACTTCCTACTGCATAAAATGTCACATGTACCATCTAAACCCTACAAATTGACCCAACAAAAAAGAAAAAAAAAAGTAAAGAAAATTATATAACATAAAGGTAGATTTTAGATTGAGGTTAAAACTTAAAATCAAGGGGGTGTTACTACTGTTAAGGGCAATTTGGGTTTCTTCCAGGGCCCCCATAGTAAAAGTAGTGACCCCAATCACTATTGCTCCCAGTTTGAACATCATAACAGTGGGACTGCTCTGTGAAAGTCCCTATGTCTCTTGGGGACTTGAGATTGTTTTCTTTGTCAACAACTTGAATGTTTCTGAAATAGCTTGATTTCCCAAATCCTTCCTCCGGGAACCGCCCGCTGCCCATTTGAGTTGACGTGTGCTGCCCGTCCGGCTCTGAGTTCACCACCTCGCCTCCCCATTCGATCATTGACGCGCTGTCGGCGAGATAGGAAAACAAGAACGATGGCCAGTAGCCCAGCACGTAACCGTTCCCAAATTGCATCCACCAGTTTCCCTCCTTTTGATCCTGTAAAATAATAACAAGATGAAAAAAAAAATTAAAATATAAATATATTTGCGGGTCAAACTAACCTGACCCGTTTGACCCCTTACCAGACCCGGCCCGTTTGACTCATTACCAATCCAACCTGTTTAACCCATTACCTAACATGTTTGACACATTACCCATCCAACCCGTTTGACCCCTTAACAGACTTGGACCGTTTGACTTTGACCCGTCTCGATTGACCCATTACCAACCGACCCGTTTGAGTCTTTACATCACCCGACCCATTTGACCCCGTTTGACCGATGTAGGTCCACCTCATGCAAATTTGACCAATTTTTTAATGCTTGTTGTCTTGCAGGCAGCAGATTCAATTAACCACAAACACACCACTAATTATGTCAGTAGTGGAGAAACCAAAGAAGATGCCAAAGATTCTCAGAGCATTTGTTCCAAGATAATATTTTTTTATCCACATATTCAATAACTTTAGTTTTTTAAAATTCAAGAAACAAGAAACACTACAAAAGGTGCCACTTTTTCCAAGTAAGAATGAATATAAAATCAAGAATTCAAGATAAGTGAGCCATTTCTCAGTTAGTGCTATAATAAACAAATATCAGTGGACCAAAGTCAGTGGGTTGAAATTGGCAGTTACCTTCCAGACAAGAATACTGATATCATATTGTGAATTCCTATATGCAGAAACAGGGGAGATGCTTGCACCCATTGCTATGTTGTTGTTTATTTGAATGAAACCCGAGCATAGAAGATTGTAGCAACCCGTTGCTTGATACGCGTCACTCTGTAAAATCAAACAAATATATGAATAAACACACAAACAAAAGAAACATGTTCCATTCAAATCAGTCACAATTTGTATTACTTACAGTCCAATAAGTGAACAGTCTTGTGTTATTATCACCATAAAGGTCCGGACTGACCTGAAAATTATCAGCATTTTGAACATTGAAGTCGAGCAACCGACACATAAACGAGCAATCATCAAAAAAATAATTGACACTTTCTTGGTACCTGCCAACCGGCCTCGATGCTGTTGAGATCTTCACCAAAAGAACCGCCCAATATCCAAATTTGAGACAAGCTAAATTCGTTCGGTTGTTGTATCTTTGGTTCCCAAACATTCATGGTTGCTTTTGCTCCGTAGTATTTGTCTCCTTCAACATAAGCTATTGCATGCTACATGTGACAAAAAAAACATTTGTAATTAAATCGATAGCCGAATAGACTTAAAACTTTAATAAACATAAAGAATGGCAAATTACATCATTCTCTAATCATTTTACCTAAATAAAATGCATGTAATTAATTCGATAACCGAATATAACTAAAACTTTCATCAACATAAAGATTGGCAAATTACATCATTCTCTAATCATGTTACCTAAATAAAATGCATGTAATTAATTCGATAATCAAATAAAATAAAAACTTAAATAAACATAAGGATTGGCAAAGTTCATCATTCTCTAATCAGTTTACCTAGATGAAATGCATGTAATTAATTCAATAATCAAATAAAATAAAAACTTAAATAAACATAAGGATTCATTTTACCTAGATAAAATGCATTCAAGCTTAAAAAAATACCCATTAATAATTTGGTACTAATTTTGGTTAACCATGTGGTAATTACTGATTACTAAACTAAAGGTTGCAATTTGCATTCAAACTTAAAAAGGCATACTCATTGAATAATCAGTACAAATACAACATGGGTATTTTATATTTTGTCAATAAAAGATACTAAATTATCTGTTCTACTTATAAGCTTAATACCAAATTGTCAAAAAATTTAAGTCAATTTTGAGTTTAAACTTTAAAACTCAACAAAGCCCACTTTTTTAATAATTAGCACAAATTATAAATGTGTATTTTTTTTATTTTGTCAAAAGGTTGCTAGTTAGTGTGTTCTTTTACAAACTTCATGCCAATTTTGAGCTTAAATTTTATAAATCTCAAATTCAAAAAGACATACTCATTGAATAATCAGCACAAATAAAACATGGGTATTTAATATTTCGCCATAAAGATTCTAAATTGTGTGTTTTGATATAAATTTTTTACCAATTTTTAACCAAATCTTTTTACCAAATATGGTGTTAGCTAGCTCACCTGATGACCACTTTCATTAACAAGATCTGGATCTGCAGATTTAGGCATGATTCTAGGAGCAGCAGTGCTTTTATACTTCTTCTTCCCATATTTTTTAACAGAACTTGCTCTCAGAACATCTTCCTCTTTTGTTCTTCTGATAGGTATTGTATCCTCAGGGCACATGCCATTCACGTGCCACAGCTGCTTGAGTGTGCTTTCTCTCTCATTGGACTCTGTCTTCACTTTGTTGTCATCATAAAGCCCCTCTGGATGATAGTTAGGCCTCATCTAAAAACACCCAAGTCATAATTTGTTTCAAAATACAAAAAAGTTTAATAATTTGATAAAATCTTGAATGCATAAAAAAACCTGAATTTTGTGGTCTTTGAGAAATGGGTGATCAAAAGCTGGTTGCTTGGAGATGTGGACACAATCAATCATATCCCCATCTGGGCTCTGTGAAATCATACAAATAAATGTCATAATAATTGTCAAATAATAACATAAAGTTCATATTTTTATAAAAAAATAATATCAAGAAATTAGGCAAACAAAGATTAATAAAAACTAGGGTTGAAGAAAACCTGAATGGTCTTGACAGGGGTTTTATTGAGGCGCTTCAAGTGCTTATGAACCTTAAGCTTCTGTGTTTGCGGCTGTCTAGCGGCGGCGCAAGATAGCAAGGAGACGACAAACACGAACAAGAACAGGCCTTTGAGTGCTATTCCCAACTGGGTCGTGCTAAAATGCGCAGGTGCCATTGATAATAAGAGGTGTAAAACCAAGAACCCAGAAGAAAGATGAAAGCTTTTTTCAGAAAAACACCATTACACAGAGACTGGTTATCCTACGCAACCGTGAAAGTGGTAGCAGATTCTTGATTCTCTCATATAACACAAAGATTCTCTCTCTAGATTGAAGTTTGGATATACAAACACGAGTGGTAAATAAAAGATGAAAATATTATACTGAGTACGGTGGTTGGAGAAGATGGGTGGGGATGTATTAAGCGCATCTGCGGCCACTCAATGGCTTTCTTTGTCGTATTATGATTTGCTTTTCCGATTTTGCCCCTGACCCATTTCAAATTATTGTTTTTACTTTTTGACAATACTACTCTCCTTTCTCTTTTACAGTTTCACCTTGGTAATAAATACATTGACTGATATTTATCTAAGAAAAGCTCGTGTGTCGACACCTGTTTAAAATTGGCTCGTTTGTAAACGAGTTGGTTGGGCTAGGTTTAGTTTCTAAGCTTGCTCGCCTGGTTCGTTTAAACTAAAGTGAAAGTTTCGATGTGTAATCTAAATTACAACCCATAGTTTTTTATATGGATTATAGATTATATAGTCTATCAGTTCTACATTATGTGATATAAAGCTAAACGTATTAACTTTTTCGAGTATACCAATATGTGTAAAGGTATAGAATCTAAAAATGTTTTTAAAGAGACGAATCGGCGTGACGCAACACAAGTCGGCTCGTCTACATTCCTAATTACATGTTAACTAAAATAAAAACTTATTAGTAACTTATTGGGAAAATTTCACATCTAATAATAAAGACTAAGTTTTAGAATTTTTAATTAAAAGTACTTAGTTTTTCCTATAATAAAGACTAATAATTTTCATCTTGTAAAAGCTTCTATCAAAATAATATTTAAAAACTATTGCGTGTACTGTGGTGTGTTGTGTTTTTCAAGTTTTGTAGTGGTTTGAAAGTTGTAAATCACTTGTCGGACTCATGACTTCAATAAAATGATGCATGAGAACCGAAGCACATGTAGAGAGTCGGGCCACCGATTATCCCTTTAGTTAGAACTTTCAAGCAAGCTTTGCTGTTATGGGAAACTGCCAAGCTTGTTTCTCACATATCAAATGGTGACCTTCATGCAAGTGTCGAGACAAAGCCATACAACTTCATGTGTTACTAAAAGAGTCATGTAATGTTTTTCAGTTGTAGTTGTGTCATTGTTGATGTAAATTAAATGACTTGTTTAGCTCGGGCTATAACTAATAGAGTGTGTGTGTGTGCGTGCGCTCGCGCATGCGTCAATCACGAGATATCTTTCATAGTGAAATATTTCACATTTAACATAAATAAACGAAACTATTTAAATGACAAACAAATAAAGAACATGGTGTTTTTTTCTAGTTATCGGTAATTTGTTAAGGAATTTTCACACCTAATAATGTCTAAGTTTGTCAATGGTTATATTAATTAGTTTTTCTTCCTATAATTTCATTTTCATTAGGTCTTCCAATCCCGTTACTCAAACATCAAAAATTAACAAAATTATATACAAATACTTATATTAATTCTCGTTTGTTTACACTTGAAGTCGTAAATCACTTGTCGTGCTCATGGCTTCGATAAAATGGCACATGAGAACCGAGGCACATGTCGAGAGTAGGACCACCGATTATCCTTTTAGTTAGGACTTTTAAGAAAGCCTTGTAGTTAAGGCAAGCTTGTTTCTCATACATCAAACAGTTTCTTTCATGCAAGTGCGAAGACAAACCCATATAACTTCATGTGTTGTAAAAATAGCCATATCTTTAATGTATTCGTGTTACTGATGATGTAAATTAAATGACTTATTTAGCTCAGGCTATAACTAATAGGATATACATGCATGTCGTCCCGGAGAAACCTTTTCGTAGTGAAATATTTCACATTTAACAAAATAAACCGGAAATCTTGAAATGATCAACAAACAAAGAACGTGCTATGTTTTTCTACTTAACTAATATACGATGATGTCTGATAGAGATGCATGTACTCGTATTACTGTCTGCTAGAGCACCAATTATTATTGGACCTCCTTGAATGGCTCCTTAAAGAGCACTTTCACATGTCCGGTTTGGAAAAGTTTTCAAACGAAAGTCACTTCTTTCCCTTTAAAGTTAATAATAATAATTTCAATCTAATAACTGTAGTTTTGTTAGTTGTATGATTATAATATATAAACATGTAAATATTTGTTTTTTAACGTATAAACAATGTTGATTGATACAATTTTTATTCATTTATTTTGGTTTTCTACATATCTAGTATAAAACTTAATACACATTAGTGACGTACAAATAGTTACATTAGTTAAACAAAGGTTAAAAAAAACTAGGTGAAATTTAACAATTCTGTTCACTCATTTATTAAAAAAACAAAAAAAACAAGAAAAAAAAAACAAACCATTCCTTTTATCTATACAGTTATGTGGGTTTAAAATAAAGGTGTATTATTTTATTAATCTCAACTATTATTTTTTAGTCATTGTCGGTCTCAACTAATGAATTGACTGCAGACAGTCACATCTTTTAACGTATTTGTTCTATACCAGACCAGTACATGCATGATATTTGTCAAGTACCCGTAGGGTATCGAGTATACTTGGGGTATCGGTGTACTCGATAGTTTGTTAAAAAAATTCCTTTTTGACATTTTCGTCTCTCTATTTTTTTTACCTTATGGACCAATGGCGTGAGAGAGATGGTTAAGGTGTGAGATGTTAAGATCTCATGTTCAAAACCTGATTCAATGAGGTTCCCCCACGATGTTGATTTTCTCCTTGATGGTGTTCTTATATGAGTCAGACATGGAACGATAAAATTGTTATTGACGATTGACATCTCGTATCAGGAATACTCACTCGGACATTGAATGTAGTTTCAAAAGCTGTTAAAAGAAACACTATTAGAAACTAAATTACGATACATTGAATACATATAAATGTTACCATTAAATAA
Organism: Bidens hawaiensis; assembly: GCF_021521415.1. Taxonomy (NCBI): domain Eukaryota; kingdom Viridiplantae; phylum Streptophyta; class Magnoliopsida; order Asterales; family Asteraceae; genus Bidens; species Bidens hawaiensis. The sequence goes on along the minus strand of NW_027492686.1, from coordinate 252,235 downwards.
TATCCTTTTAATTTTTATGTATATAACATACAAAATAATAACGATGTAACACATATATCAAAAGAAAAAAAAATCGTATAGTTAACCTATCAGAAGGAAATATTATTAGACAAGTGTAAGAGGAAAATAAAATTAAAAATTAATTTTTTTTTTGAGTTTATAATTTGGGTATATAGTTCGGATAACGGGTATATAGTTTCGACTTTCGGGTAATGGATGGAGTTCACATACCAGCAAAAAATTTTAAAACTAATCTCCTAGGCTCAATACATGTCTTAGATGTTTCATGTTTTAGTTATACCCGTCGAGTTTAGTTTTTTTTTTTTGGTTGCAAAATATAAAACAAGTAGATGAGAAGGGAAAGATTAATTGATCTATCATATTTAATAAAATTACCTTATAAAATGTATCATTTAAGTTATGTTAATAACTTTATGTATATCGTAACTATTTGTTATTTTATGACCCCGCCATTTAAACGAACACATGTTTGTCTTAAACTCTTAATAAAATGGATTGTGGACTGTTAGAGATGTGAATCAACTATGCATATTCTTGCATTTAAAAAAATACTGTAATTGACAATGTAAAAGGTACATAATAAAGAAGATTGGATATGCTAAAACTTAACCTTTTTTACGTGTGACAATTTAATTCTCCCATTAATTTTTCAGTCCAAGAGAAGGGGTTTGTTTCAGTCATTTAACGTATGTTCTGAAAGCTGGGTTAAAAGGAGATTGTTGAGGGTAAATTAATATAGCGGTTAAAAAAGGACATGATTGGATTTGAAATGTACAAATAACAATTATGAACGATGGAGATGGTCTGTCCCTGTTAAAGCTTTGTCTGTATCTACACCGCACATGGGTCTATCCAGCCATCCATCCATCATCATCATCACTTACCTTTCGTTTTTATATAAGATTCTCTTTTATTATATGTATACATTTTGGAAAAAAAATACATAAACACTGTTTTTTATTATTTAAATAAAGTTTTATATTATTATTACTCATACTTTTTACACTAAAAATCACTAAAATTTCTTTCTTTTTTCAAATAAATAATCTTTTATAACTTACATTTTTCTTCTCCTTCACACATAAATACTTTCAAAAAATATTTAAAAAATAAAGTGGTGACATGAACTTTTCAAACACACAGAAAAATCACTGCATATTCTCTCGCATTCTCTCACAACACCATAAATCACCCATACATTATGAAACCTCCATTCACAATTTTTTATGGATAGGATGTGAATGCTTTAACAGAAAATGCCATAAGTCGGTCGAGCTGTTCCGTGTTGGAAAAAGCACACCACGTATGCACCAAAGACATCTTCCATCCAAAACACTATAATTAGGAAGCCTTTATGATTAGAAGAAAGAAACAACAGGTTCGAGCTCGTTTTAAATCCATGTTCTGAAAGCAAGTTTGTTTTAGCGAATAGCAAAAAATCTGATCAACACATAGGCCAATTAGTCTATATCAAGAAAATCTTCTCAGCAAGTAGGCTATGTTAATTGTAGCGAAAAATCCTAATTAGCAAGTGGGACTAGAGCAAGAAAAACTGGTTAGGCAAAACACTAATTAGCAAGTTCGTCAGTAGAACGTACAATAAGTTCAAAAAAAAAGAGCCTGGTTAGCGAGTTGGCCGAAAACTAAAAAACTGATAATCAACTGAGCAAGTAATCGATGTCAAGCGAATTTGGAAGATTATTCCAGGAATTGAATGATTAACCAAAATCCGAATCCAAACATCGATAAGAGCTGGTAAAATTCAACTACTAACACTAACCCCATTTATAAGTACTCATGCCTTCTTCCCCATCGGATGTCATGGGAATTCTTTTGTTGGACTCCCATATATAAGTACTGATGCACGAGCCGATATTAAAATACCCTTTACCAATTGCCTCTATTAATATTCTGGTGGAAAACTCCATGAAACATAGAACCGAATCAACAGATGACCAACTAATGCAGTCGAGCACTTTATTAAGATCCATTTTGAAAAAGAACGTCAATAATGATGTTTTCTTAATCCACGTTAACGTCACATAATAAGAGGTTCGTCCAATATATTTCTTTCTTTTTCTAAAACCATTTGCGTATATGGAATTATCAAGTCCATTACACCTTTTAGTCTATTAGCTAGGACTTTGGATACCACCTTGCGTATGCAACCGAGTATATTAATCGATCAGGATTCTGAAAAGGATTGCGGATTCGAAATCTTCGGGATGAGATGTATGAAAGATGAACTACACCCATTACCAATTGTTTATAGATCGTAAAATGCAATCAAGACATTGTGGAAGTGTGTTCTGATTAGGTAACATGAGTTTTAAATGACCACAACTTTTTCATATGCTAATATTGTGAAAAAAAAAATCAAACAATAAAATCGAGCATTTTTATTTCTTTTGTTTGATATTGCTATAATTTATAATTAGTTTAAATAAATTAACATGTTGCGTGAATATATGTGTATGTGTATCCTGCTATATTACGTGGGCAACCCTTTAGTATGTATACACAAATAAACCATTTTTATACAAAATTAAAATAGGCTTGTGTATACTAAAACAATTTATCACTAAACGATTTAAATTCTTTACTATAGATGTAGACGTTATAATCAAAGATCAATTGGTCCAACGGTAATCCTATTACTTTTCTTATGGAGTTGTGTGTTCGAGTAGCACCTGTATCATTTTGTTCCAGATTAAACCATGGGTTTTTCTTTTGGCATTAGGTTTCCTCTTAGGTGAATGGGTTTGGCCACCACGTTAATTTATTCTTCGATCAGAAAGATGATCTACTTACCAGAGTGATCCCGGATGTCCTAACATTTGCCGTTAAAAAAGGTTGTAGACGTTATACAACACATCTAAATATTCACACAAATGATTTTACAAATATCAACACTTACTTAAAAAATTAAATGCCAAGCAACAACCAAAAGTTCATCTACAAATTCTAGTCCAAATATGTTATAAGATGCACTACAAGACATGATGATATTACAAATTTGGATATACAAAACAAACTCTATTTTCATCGTATTTATTAACTAATGTAAAGCAAGAGTACGATATGTCCATATGGTACACATGGAGCACTACTTATGAGTTGTGAGTGTCATAAAGAAAGCGAAACAAGCAAGTTGTTGAGTACTGCCAAATGCACAAATTACTTGGCGGGTGGACAACCAAAACTAAAACCTAAATACGAAAAGAAATCCCTTTTAAAGTATCATGCATGACTATATTATCTTGAAACCTCAAAAACGTTTACCTTGATATGAATATCTAACTCTAAGAACATCCGCGATGCTAAATATTCACAAATCGTCACATACGTCATATTCCAAACTTTCCTTAAAAACCTTTGTTTTATTCTACAACAACAAATTAAACTTCTATCTATAATATGAGAGAGAGAGAGAGAGAGAGAGAGAGAGAGAGATATGACACCATGGCCATCACCTCCTGTCCGCATCTCGTTTACATGCTTGCTACACGCTTGAGCTTACAAACTTGCTCCACAATGGAAAGTTGTGGTTGGCATGGTTTTTGATAGACAAACTTGGCCACTAGAGCCGTCACAGCGTTGAGGGTGCTCTAACTATGTACAAATTGTTTTACCTGGCTACATATATGAAATTTTATCTACCGATAACTAAAATAATAGATCACGAGAGGCTAATAGGATTACCTTGGGTCCCATGATTCAAGTCTTCCATGTGAAATATTCGCTTTCAGTCCCTTTTTTGAAACCAACATTACAAACGACTCAAAAGACCTTTTTAGGTGGGGGGGGGGGGTCATAGATATATGAAGTTGCCTTTTACCATTGGATTACCCTGGACAACCAGACTTTAAAAAAAGACTCAAAAGACGTTTTTAGGTCATCCTATGCACGCCAATGAGCTTGTGATGGGGTGGTAAGGAAGAGATTTGATATTCAGATGTTGCATGTGACCCATTCGATTCTTGTCCCTAACATTTAGTTTCACCGTCACTAGGTGATGATGGGAGACTAGGTGAGCCGATGGCTTTCACTAGCTGAATCACTGAACTGGACGGATTTTATCTCATCATATTGTCATGCATTCGGGCAAGTGTTCACGGACGCTAGGCCTAGGTAAGGGTTTTTTTCATATCAAAAGACGAGTATATTCCGATGCAATGAATTTAGCTGTTCGAGAAAAAAGGGTGATCCTATGCACGTAATAATGAGATGCCAATAGTGCCCTTGAAATTATCACCAGAAAGATAAAAAGCAAACGAGAGTGAACAGATCAGGGTCCTCGTGAAATACAATTGGATGCACATGTAGCATAATTTCAGCTCACATATATGTAGATGTAGGCCAGGTATGCATGCTTATTTGCTTTGCTTTGGTTCATATCTTGTGGTTGGTTATTTACCAACCTTTTTTTATTCATAAGTAAAACTTACTTTCACAATTTATAAGTTTCTATTCGGCTGCCTCTAGTCTTGGTTAACTTGTGCTTAGATAAGCTGACTCATTTTCAAATGATGCTTTTATATTACCCTTTTAATAAGTTAACAATAATGCATTAATGCCAATTAATCAATCTTAAACATAAAGTAAGTTAAGTCTGTTAAGTAACCCACTATATTATACTATCAATCAACCCCGCGAGCCAAATCAAGTTTATTTGCATCCAAATGATTATACAGAGAAACTAATTAAACATGTTTAGTTTATCAAATGAGCATCCTTAGGTAATATATACTTATGAATAATTATTAACGATTATAACTGAAGATAACGATTATAACCGACGATACAGAGTCTTGTGACTAGTGGTGGTCCTGGAATCTTCTTGAAATATAAACAACTTTAAGGGTGTGGGGCTCTTACTCTGTGTAGATAGCAAAAATTTGCATGTATTTGAGTGAGGAAAACTTTGCCAGATGGGGACTTCAATTTACATTAATTTGTATATTTGAAATGTAGAATTGTATGTGTCCATCTTGGTTAAATTTATTTATACATGCATAAGTTTATTTATACATACAAGGTTTTGAGAAAGTATAACATCAATTTTTAGACACCAAAAAGTATATATTTTTTTGAACGGCCAATAATAAAAACTTTTATCATAAAAAATCGATTAGCATGTCACCAATCGCACCAGCATTTCTACAACCAGCCAAAACAAAACAAGTAGAAATATACCACATAACACCCCAAACTCCTTTAAGCCAAATCAAAAGATAAGCACACCAAGAAGTAAATGATATTACAACTAGGGGTGTGTATGGGTCGGTTTGGGGCGGTTTTGAGTCATACCCATAACCATAACCGATATGACGGTTAATGGATATCCATAACCATAACCGATCCATTATGGCGGTTTTGATTAATCGGTTTTGAAGGTTATAACGAGTCGGTTTGGGTCAGTTAACGATAGCCAAAACAATGTATCTACGGCTAAAAGTTTGGTACCAAATATTACAAAAAATAATGACATTACATAGTCTAACAAAATATATAATCCATAATACTAATACCATATATTTAAAAAAACGGCAACATATAATCCAACAATGAAATTCCAAGTTAACTCAATAACAAACGTTGAACAACCATCAAAATGGTGTATTCCGATCATATGTTCGGTGGAAGTTAGCCTCGAACATATTGTTGGTTAAATAAATGGGTCGGCTCGGTTATGGCGGGTTTGGAATTATCTTTAACCAAAACCGATCCATAATTGGCGGTTTTTGAAAATTCACTAAACCGACTCATCGGTTATGTCGGTTATTGGTTAAAATCGGTTCTGTTATGTCGGTTATGGTTCGGTTAAACGGTTATGGCGATTAAGTTGCTCACCCCTAATTACAACATGTGAGGTACAGACTATTTTACATCCTCATTGGAACACAAATAACAATCACAATAAAATCATTTAGTCACGGAATCAAGGGAGGTCAAGAGTTAAGAACTTAAAATGATTTTTAAAACAGAAAACGTGAAATCGTGAATTGAGCTGAGCCTCAAAAGCCAATCATAGTCTAAGATTCCCCAATGATGACAACCTGGTCTGCAAAGGATCACAATTGCACGATGGACCAATAGTGAGACGCCAACATTGTACCTCCTGCCAACAACATTACGCACGTGCAAGCTGCCACAGCCAATCATAGACCTCACATGTACTCTCCCATGAGAATAGAAGGTTCTTCTAGATAGTAACAGCTCGACCAATCCGTCTCTACCTCCTCGGCTATAAATACCATACTTGGACCAACGATTTAAGGATCCTCTCTTTCGTACTCTCACTCATATTTACTTTACGATCATACATTAATTCTCACGTCGGACGGTGGTTACGAGAAAGCCCCCATTCTCGTAACGAGGCTTACGGTGTTCTGTTTTACATGTTGCAACTGGATTAGAACATGCGGTGATTAGATATAACCCCAACCTGGTCGAGACTTAGACTTTAACCCTTGGGTTAAACACGTGTCTCTTTACATACTAAGTTCAATTGCTCTCGGATAAAAATGGAACTAGAATGAGAACATACCGGTTATTGACATATGGTGTCAGCTAATTATTTTTTGTGGAGTCTAAGCTAGACATACTTTCTTCCAGATAAGGGATGAACTTAGGACGACACCGGTACGATATCGAAAATCTCGATACTGAAAATTGAAAATATTTGTTACTTGTATTGGTACCGAAATATTTGGTTCGGTACCGGTATTTCATGAAAAATTCGGAAAATACCGATACCACACCGAACCGTACTGAAAACTCAAACTTTGTACCGATTCGATACCGATACTAAGTGATCATCCCTATTTCATATAGTTAAAATAAATGCTTTGCAATTCTGAATTTTGCTTGGAACTTTATGCTTGAACTAGTTTATATAGATAATCATGTGAACTTATTTATTTTTAATTGAAAATTTTTGAATAATTTATTGTTTTTGTCAATTAAAAATATTTTATTATTCGTAATATAGTTTTTTTATTATAAATTTCAATTGGGTAATGTTGTGAAAATTGTTAAATTTAATTTAGTTTTAGGTAGAGTAGTTTGTCATTGTTAATGACTTGTATTTCATTTCTTTGTCTTTTTCCATTTATCAAAAATCACAAATAATGATTTATTTCATTTTTCTAAGATAACTAAACATGATAATAAGATGATAATGATCCATTTCATTCAATTATTCATTCCATTCTCTCTCCATTTTATTACCGCATATCAAACACACCTTAAGAATCATCCAAGAAAAGATTTAAACTTAGACCTATAATTGTCTCAATATCAGATATAAATATAAAGATAAGTGTTAAAATGAAACCAAACCCACTTAAGAATCATTATCAATTTCTGTAGGCTAAAAGGGGTATCTTGCCCGATATATGATCACATTGTATACAAATGCCATAATTAATAGTCTTTTCCCTCTTAATGCTTATTTCTTTTCGTAGCCTTTTTGAGTGAGAACGACCCCTTTCATCTCGTTTCTATTTCAGTTGCGAAGCAATTCTCAAATAAATGATGCTTGTAGCAAACATGTTTCATGAGCATGTTGAAGGAGAAAGTAGAACGATCTTCTACAATTGAGAACAATATTTCTTAAAATATTGCCACGTGTTCAAATAAAGTTTGACGTACACATAAAACGTGAGAACACAAATACTTAAATATTTCCAACTTATGACACGTATAAGTTTTTTTTCTTTCCCAAATTAACTATTTAAATATACTTTATTTTTCTTAAGTTATTACTTCAAACATTCTTAATGAAAACTTAAAGTGATTTTAAGGTTTAATCTACATTTTGGTATTTAAAATATAGTATTGTACATATCCATTTCGGTTAAAGTTATTCATAGATGCATGACAACGGTAGGCATAAAATGTTTTGAAAAGTATAAGAACCAACTTTCACACTAATTAACAATCTATATATACATAAAAAAATAAATTACTGGTTGCATGAAGTCATAATCTTATAAGCCAGATATTTATTTAATGTTTCTCTTATTTCACACATTGGTATTTATAAAAATCAATCATAACATATTAAAGTACATTAAATCAAATATAGTCTATTGTTATGTGAGATATTTAACTTCCACTATATCGAACTGGAGTTTTATCCGGTGCATTGAGCCAGGCAAGTTGTTAATACCGGGCGATGGTAAAATGCGCTGTCGTTTCAAACGTTGAGGCGGTAAGTCGACGCAAATTCAGTCGGCTTCGTTTACGTGCGCTATTGTAACAGAACTAAAACAAAAAATATATAAAAATTTAGACGGGCCAATGGGGTGACGTCGGTTGGTAAAACCCGACTGTTGTCGATCCCTATCGTTGAGTCGGTGAGTATACGCAAATCCAATCGGTTTCCATCACGTTCATTACGGTACCGGAACTAAAAAACAAAATTGAATTTGGCCGGTTTTCATTACGTTTGTTACGATACTGGAACTAAAACAAACGCGATAAGTCTACGTGAATTCCGCCAGTTTTCGACACATTTATTAAGGTACCGGAACTAAAACAAAACAAAAAAGATATAAAACAAAAACAAAATTAGCATTTGATCGGTTTTCTTTACGTTCAACTATGACAAAACAAAAAAATGCATTGCATCAATAAGGTGTTGCCAAGTGACCCAATGACGTACTTACGACACCAAAATGTCGTATTTAAATTAACACATTAAAAAAATACAAATAAAATAACTAAAAAAGCCAAAAAATTATGTTCAAAGAAAGGAGGTGGAAAAAAAAACCCTGTTCGAAGAAAGTTCACAACAACAAAAAATAAAAATAAAAATTCTAAGAAGTTTTGCTTGATGTGCACCTTTAACTTGCGTGTACAAAGTATCCTTTCCTCCTAAGCTTTTAGAAATTTACTAATAACAAACCCACATCATATCATAAATGTTTAGGCAGCAAAACAATTTATATAAAAACAAAACAAAACAATAAAATAATCAAAGAAAATCTTTGTGACATCAAAACCTTCTAATTATACTATATGTATAATTATTAGTTCGTACCTACACATAATTTTAATCATATATCATCTCAAACTATCATTTTATAATTGTTAAATCTTCTTTACTAACTATTTAATATTTTCTCAATTCAACCCATATATATTATTACACGAATGATATAAGTTATAACAAAATGTGAGGAGCAAACGCTATTTTACATCTTTATTGGGAGACATATTTAACAAACACAATAAAATTAAGTTTAAGAGTCAACCAATTCATCAAAATTTGTCATGCAAAACGTGAATTGAGCTTCCAGATTACTGTCACGGGCATGAGAAAAGAAAATGTGATTAAGAGAACCAATATTGATAATACAACACAAGTTTAATTAAGTTCTAATATTTATGACGAAAACGTAAGTATTTTTAGAGTAAAACATGGGTTTTGAAAAATATTAGTAATTGTAAATATGTTTAAATAATATAATATTTTGTACCCAAAAGAATTCATTTCTAGTGAACCAACTCACATGGGGTGTAAAGTCATCTTTGGTGCCACCACCACTCTTCAGTGTTTCCTAATATCAATACTGAAACATGGTTGCCCATACCCTATACATTAGACACAACCAAAAAGTGATTAGAGAAACTGTTTTAATGTATTAAAACTTAAGATTTACTGTTTAAGTAAGAGCTATTTTTTTGTGTGTATTGTGCTACAATCAGGAGTTGAAATTGAATTATATATTTATTTTTTATTACTATTTTTAATAAATGATTAATAACTTATTTTAAAACTCAATCATGACAAGTTGAATATGGTCATGATCGTTGAAATTAAATCAGTTGGGAACCTATCTCTTGATGTAAAGGAGTTGATTGTGGGTTATTGTCCAACACACCTACAACTTTTTGATGGGCAAATAATTCCGTAGGGAAAAGAATGAGTAGAAACCTTTTTGATGTATGTAATTATGTGTCAACAATGTAGGCCACTACCCATATTTTAAAAAAAGTATGAATTATGTCAAATTAATTATATTATTGGTGACATCATTTTAAATGTTTTATTATTATACATGCACAATCATAGACCAACTTTATACTTCTGAATATAATACATCATATTTTATCATTCCATTGGAGGTGTTTTAAGTAAAAAAAAAAACAGAGAGAGAATACTTTCCAAATTGATAACCAATCATATATCCTTCACAAATTTCTTGGTTGGGATAATATAATTATTGGGTTGACGGGTTTTCAAAGTTTTAACATCCTTCTAAGATTATGAATGATCACGGATAAGGTAAACAAGCAGGCTGGACAGGTTTTATAACAAAACAAGTTATTTTAAAATCAGATGACCCGATTTGGGTAAGCCAATGGATAACTAGACTAATTAACTACACCAAATACATTTTACGAAGTGTTTCTTGACCGAACTGGTTAGTCTGTCAAATCAACTCATGAGATATGACGTGACATAAAATGAGTTTTTATAAACCGAACTTAGTTAACATGTTATCCTACTCCACACAACCTGCCTGTTTTACGTACCGGCTCTAGTTGAGTTCACACCGATGTGAGATTAAACTAAGACGAAACTTATATCTTCCCAATGCAAGAAAAAGATGTATATAGTTATGGTGTTTTAAGGCTATCTGAGAAGAGTCAGTTGCGTTAAAATCTTGATAACAATATACCTGTCAAGATTTCATAGAAGTGAATCAACACATGGAATGGAATCCATAGAGTTGTAAACCTAAGGAAGTTGAGGATCATCCTGTATTCCTGCCAATGTCCCCCATGTTGTTCTGAAGCATATGCATTAGTGGCCTTTTTGACTCTAGTAACATGCCACTCCTGCTACTAGACACATTTGCCACTACTTATATAATATTCAAATCGCACTTTGTAGATGCAAGAAATCATAGTCTGCATCTAATGATTAAGGTTTTTAATTTTAGATGCAAGAAATTTAATTAAGGTACTTCAAATGGCACCGTGCAGATGCAAGTATACACATAGAAACCAGCTCGATGAACTAAAGCTTCAAGAGAGATTAAATGTGATTCAATGGAGTATATATGATGATCAAATCCTTACTTCTACACTCTTATCTCCCTCATTCTCTAACATTGAAATCGGTCGTTAGAAAAGAGTATGTTACGTGTTTGTTGTTTGACTTTAACTGAACAAATAACAGTTACGGACAAATATATATTTCTTGTTTGTGTTCGTTTATTAAATAAACGGACTTTTCGTATTGATTTGTATTTGAAAATCAATATGATAAATGAATATAAGTGAACACAAAGACACATAACGGCAAAATAAAAAAGTTTAGAATAAAAACATATGTTTAAACTTAAATCTAAACATCAATAACCAATGTTAAATATGAGTAACATTATCAGACAACGGTTCAATTTTTTTTTTAGAAAAAGGTTACATTAATTTTTGCAAAGTCAAAAACAATTTTGTTTTTTGGAAGTACGATGATTGTTTTCAAAGCTTGTAGAAGTCAATCGGTGACACCAGAGTGAAGTTTATGGCCATGAAAGTCAATTAGGGACGGCATACAATTAATACTTGGGAAGGAAGCCTTATGACCATGTGCAAAGAAAAAGTTGCAAAACAAAATGAAGGTAATAGAAGGCGTCTTTCAATATGCATGATGTATAAAAGTTTTGTTTTCTTAAATCTTATTAAACATATTGAGTTATTATTTCTGACTTATATTGAGTTATAATCATAATAAAAAGTATTTGAGGCACTAGTTTCAAGAGTCCGCTCGAGTTTTAGCCAAAGGAGTTCTTATTGATTGGTTGATTGATATGAAAGAAAAGCATTGTTCTCAAGGATGATATATGTCGGTAGCGGGCTTCAAAATACATTTAACCGAACCTAGCAAAATTCCTAACAACATTGCCTTGAACTAAAAGTGCTATATATCGGCTATGACATCACAATCTACGATCCTCAAAAAGTTATAACAACAAAGTCGGTATATATCATATGATATAGTAGTTAGACAGCAGATGGTGGTACACTTTCCTTCAACTTCATATATATCATGTACAAGTGTCTCAATTTGCATGGTAGTAAATATGGAAAAGGTCCTTATCCTATTCCTAAAGCATCTTAATTGAATAATTGATTTATGAACCTTTATCAAAGTGGTAGGGCAATAATACTCTACAAGAATGTCATGATAGCGTAGAAAGTGAGTGAACAAGCCAAGCCAACATTTGATATTTAAAGATGTATAACTAACAAAAGTTAACTAACATGATATCCAATCTATTTTGAGGTAACACCTAAAGGTCACTCTACATGATCACAAACGATAAACTAATTACTAGTATACGCTTTGAGGATTAATGCGTACACCACAACATGCACCTGGAATTCGTGACTAAGGGCAATGCTTACATTGTAAACATTATTGATAGTTTTCAAATTAAGAGTCATTAAAAAACATCAGATTATACTATTATAGTGTGTTTGATCAATGTGGTTTATTCTATATGATCTCAGTTTGTTACAATGTCAAACAAGCTTAGAAAACGCTCGTTCAATTACGGCTCGATTTGTAAACGAGCCGAGCAACGCAAAGTTAAGCTCGCTCGTTTGGTTTTTAAATGATTTTTATATTCACACGCTTAAGACACAAATCTATACAATTATACACACCGATATAATGGAACACTATCTATTATATATCTATACTATGAAAATGAGAATTCGTAATACTTGAGTTTGATTTAGAAATTAGTTTGTGTTTTAAATTTGTATTTGAGTAGTACTATTTTCGTCCTTGTGGTTTGACAAATAATGCGAATGTAGTCCAAAAAATTTATTTTTTGCATATGGACCCTCTACGTTTCCCAGTTCTTGCCAATTACATCCAAATCACTAATCCCGTTAAATTTAATCGTTAAGTGAGGGGTAGACATGTATTTTCACTCTTTCTTTATTATAATACTTTTTTCAGTGAACTGCGGTTTTCGTCCCTATGGTTTGTCCAAATCTGCAGTTTTAGTCCAGTAGTTTCAATTTGCAATTTTCTTCCCTATGATTTCATTTCACTTGCAATTAAATCCGAATTCCCGAATCTCGTTAAGTCTGGCCGTTAAACCCATCAGCGTGCCCTTCACGTGAGGGACAATTTTGTTCTTCTTTTTTTTTCTTTTTCCCCAAATACACCCAACCCCTCATGTGAGAGGGCTTGCGAATTAGGACTGGGGTTTATTTGAGGAGAAAAACAACAAAACTGGTCGTCACGTGAAAGGTACGCATATAGGTTAACGGTCAGACTTAACGAGGCTAATAGATTCGGGTTTAATTGCAAGTGAAATGAAACTATAAGAACGAAAATTGCAAACTTGAAACTATTAGACTAAAATCGCAGATTTGGGCAAACCACAAGGACGAAAATTGCAGTTCACTGAAATTAGTATTATAATAAAGAAATAGTGAAAATACATGTCTACCCCTCACTTAACGATTAAATTTAACGGGGTTAGTGATTTGGATGTAATTGGCAAGACCTGGAAAACGTGGAGAGCCCATATACAAAATATAAACCTTTTGGATTAAATTTGCATTATTTGTCAAACCACAAAGACGAAAATGACACTTTACTCTTTGTATTTTGTTGAACTTGGGCCCACATTTTAGAAAAAGAAAGCAATAGTCCTAGTATTTTTATATATAAATATTTTCTTTGTATTTTGTTGAACTTGGGCCCATATTTTAGAAAAAGAAAGCAATAGTCCTAGTATTTTTATATATAAATATTTGTATCATGCAACTCTAAAAGTATATTCTTGAACACTAAAGGTTTAAAGTGGACATGCTTTCAAGAATTTTCTTTTGGATAAAAATTCTTCCAACACCACCTTAACACTAATTTTGGAACATTTGTTATTTTTTAATATTTGTTTTGAATATTTCATTTTCAACCACATGGGGTAACCAATATCAGTGTCAAGATTATAACCCAAACTTTGACGGGCCGGATATCTGCTAAAATCAGAGCACTTGTTAATTTGTTGGGTTGAATCTGAGCAAAAAAACTGATGGCTGAAAGCTAAAATGCCCAAAATCACAAGTAGTTAACTCAACACACCCAAAACTAGAGATGGAAAAACTGGTTAATAGTTAATAGGTTTCTGAGCTTTCGGTTATTACCCAAACTAGTTTTTGTTCAAATAGTCAAAACAGGTAATTGCCAATAACCGTTTATGGTTTCAAACCAGTTTTAGAGTGGATAATCCCTAACCTATGCAACCGGTTAGGTCAATGACTTAACCAATTAACTAGTTTAAAAAAACAAATAAAAGAAAATTGAAGTAAACACTAAAGATATAAAATAAACTCAATAAATACTTTTTTATATATTTTTTATTTTTGGAATTTTAGAATGAAAAAACATAAACTCGTTACTACTTCACAACTATGGAGTGAGCCTCGTTCCACAGATAGATAAAACCCTGCTACTAAATGACAAAGCAGATTTCGAAGCTACCAAAGAAGCTTGGATGATTAGTAATGCTGGAATCAGTTGGATCGTCTAACACCAACAACACAACAGTTTTATAAGTAAATCTCACAACACTTTTATAATTTATTAAGAACGAAAACCACAAATTACAATTGCCCTAGACCTTCTATATATACTAGAAAAACTTGAAGAATAAGTAACGTAAATCTAAACATACTATGACTCGAACCCCTTAAAATAATAAACTTATTCTAATTCAAGCTCAATAAACTATTTAAAACAAACTAATTAGAATGAAACTCATCACTTTAACCCTTCAACTTTCGTTTAACTCATTTCAAAATTAATCAAAATTAACTTTCCAGATTCCCTTGATATATGAGACTTGGGTGACGAATTCATTTAAGAGAAGGTGTAACATCCCGAATTTCAAATAATAATATTTTAAATATTGTGTTATGGGAAAGTTTACTTGGGCTAGTAAATAAAATAATATTAAGAGAGAAAGATAAGTAAGTAAATTAGATGGAGTAATTATAGACTAAAAAGGAAAGATGGACCTTAGGTCCATGGGCTTAAGGGAGTATAAAAACCCCTTAAACCCTAAATCTTTCCATTTCCATCCAACTTATCCATCTTATTCTCTGTAAACACCAAAACACACCTACAAATCTTTCCATTTCGGCCGCAAGCAAGAACAAGGAGCCGAGATCAAAAATTGAACCTTTTGTTGATAGATCCTAGATATTCAAGCTAGATACAAGATCAATACTCAATAACAAGCTAGCCGTAACCTAGTAACCATATAGAGGTATGTTATTGATCTTAAAGCTTGCATTTTTATGGACGGTTAGCCATGAAAATTGAACATAGATTAGATCGGGTCTAGATAAATCATAAAGCTTCAAACTTGATGATTAAAATGAACCTTATAGACTTATGGTAGTATACGACTCATAGATAAACCCTAGATCTAGCCAATAACGTTTTAACTCTATAAAGGTCTAAGCTTTATGCCAAAAACGAGATAGATCTTGAAGCCGTGATAGTAATGGGTGCAATCGGGTATGAATGATGATGATAAAGGATTAAAGATCCATGATTTGAACCTTAGTACAAGTAAACTGGGCAAAATATAAACATAATATAGAAAATTAGCTGAGCTGGGTGTTTTCGGCCAAATTTGAGAATCCTTGGTCAAACCATAATGTTCTCGGTCAAACATGCAGTCACCAATGTGTTCTCGGTCAGAGTTCTTGGTGGCCATGTGTTCTCGGTCAGGGTTCTCGGCCGAAAACACGAGTTCTTGGCCAAGTATGAGATCTCGGTCAACATACGAGTTCTCAGTCAAACCATATGGGTTCTCGGTCACGAGTTCTCGGAGTTCCCAGTCTTGAGTTCTCGGCCATAGTTCTGTTGGGCCTTGGGCCTGAACCCAAATTGGGCCAAAATGATGGATATTTGGACCTGATTTAAATAAGCCCAGCTTAGAAAATAATTTAGAATCCTAATGGAAAATGTGTTAAGACAATTAATGAAAATAAAATTTTTTCAAGCTGACCTGGCAGCTTAACCCCAGCCAGGGGCTTTTCCCATTGGACCCCGCTAGGGGTTGCCGCCCCTAGAACCCCGCTGCCAGGGGCGCTGCCCCCGGACCCCCGTTCGTTGTGGGTTATATAAAGATAGACATACGATATGAGTAGTAATAGTTCATTGATACATGTAAATATTATACAGTTAGCCGTGAACAGCTCAAGAAAGGGATTACGATTAACGGTGAACGTAACCGCATTCAGGTGAGTTTCTAGCCCCATTTCCTTGTTATGTTTTCGGGGCTGTGTGCATACTCGATGTGATAGTTAATACACTTACCTTAAATGGTAAGTGTATGCCATGTATGATTTATGTGATAGATATTATGTTATGTATGTGAAGTAAAGCTTGCCGGTACGTGAATGATATTCGGATATTGCACGTATTGACAAGGGAGGTATGAATATGAAAGATGAATTGTGTATGATATATATATGTACAATGTATGAGTATGTAATAATTAAAGAAAGTATATGTATGTTACGGGTATGAAAAGACAGTATGTACGGAGATGAAGAAATAAGGGATCAGACCCTAATAATATCTGAGATAGAGAAGAAAGGGATCAGACCCTAACAATATCTGAGATAGAGAAGTAAAAAGGGATCAGACCCTAATAATATCTGAGATAGACAAGAAAGGGATCAGACCCTAATAATATCTGAGATAGACAAAGGAAAGAGGGATCAGGCCCTAATAATATCTGAGATAGAATTGATAGTAAATATAAAGTATGAAAGTAATAAAGTATGTACGTATGTATGAAAGTATGAAATGAAAGTAAGTTAGTAAAATAATTATTATGTATCTTCGGATGCATGATTGAAGGTAAGTATTGTATGACGTATGATTAACTAGAACTTACTCAGCGTAGCTGACTTTTAGTATGCACGTAGGTGAGTAGGATGCGACAGCTGGCGTGAGCGGGGCACATGGCAGAAGAACAAAATCCTGGCATCTGAAGACCTGTTATGTTTTTATAAGTTATGTTTTGAGTTTGAAAGACAAGAAGAATGTTTTAAGACATGTTTATGATTTGTTACGTAATGTTTTTATGAAAGTTTTATATTCCGCGCAAGGTTTTAATTAACTCTGATATAAAGAATTATGTTTATGAGTAAATCCAACGTCCAACGCGAGGCACCGGTAACGGGGCCTTACAGAAGGCTTCAGGAAAACGAGCTCAAAGAGTTAACGTACGAGTCCTAGGTTAAAAGTACCCTTTAAGTTAGTAGGATGTATTGAGAAAACTTAAAGTAAAGTAAAAGGCAAGTAAAAATATATAAACAAAGTTTTGGGGTTTAAAGTGTAAAACTTAAGCAATTAAATTGACGGTATTGAAAAGAAGTTATCTCGAAATCGAGTCTTGGTGTTTTTATCCATAAGTTTTACTTAACATCTGTTAAGTAAATATGTGGGGAATGATTTAATGCAATAGTGCACGACCCCTTGTTAGATAAATACCAAAACGGGATTTTAACGAGCGTTCGGTTTAGTCGGTTTAGGTCTTGATAAATTGTCAAGCCCAAACCCGAAATTCCAAAGTGATAAATATCATGAGATAAATTATTTAAAACATAAACTTAAGT
This sequence comes from Bidens hawaiensis, assembly GCF_021521415.1. Classification (NCBI taxonomy): domain Eukaryota; kingdom Viridiplantae; phylum Streptophyta; class Magnoliopsida; order Asterales; family Asteraceae; genus Bidens; species Bidens hawaiensis. Next base: position 234,532 of record NW_027492686.1, on the reverse strand, counting down.
AATGTTATAAATTCTATTAAGGAGAAACTCCAAACATAAATGTTAAGTGAGTGTTCGGTTTTATCGGTCAAAGCTTGCTATAAGATCAAGTTAGATCCGACATACCAAGTACTTTAAGAAAACATTTATAATTAGTTTGTAAAAGATCTTAAAAGAAAATGTGAGATTCGGTGGGCCTAAACACAACTAGTGTACTTTAAGCGAGTGAACTCGGCTTAGTTTGATTTGTTTGGTTTGGTTGGTTCACGACTTGGTATGTGACCAACTTTGGGTCCAACAAATCCATATTATAATAACAAATACAAAAATGTAAATAAAAGAACTTAAACACTTAAATATTACATATAACATGTTTTGAGACAATTAAATAAAGAGTTAAACGAGAGTTCGGTTTCGGTTCGGTCCTTGACTCGGTATGAGACCAAGGATGGTTACCACATACCCAATACCATTGAACTATTAAAATAAACTTAGAAATGATAATACTCATGTCTTACATACAACATGTTAATAATAAAGTATTTAAACGAAAGTTCGGTTTTGGTTAAGTCCTTGACTCGGAATGAAACCGAGGATGGTTACCACATTTCCAATACCATAGAACTTATTAAAATGATTTGCAAACTAAAATAATTAGAAACTAAACATTATTAATAAGCTTAAACAATTTAAAGTGTTAACAGGGACTATAATAGCCCTCCATGTAGCCTTGCCTTATAATAGAAATAACACCTAATCCGACCATGGTCGGAAAAGTGAAAGCCAAGGAAACAAGGGGAATATATTTTAAACAAACTATAATAACAAACTTTAATTACCAAGAGTTAGTTAGAATAAAATATTAGCTTAGTATGACCTTAAGAAGTCAAACTATCAAGCGTTTGAAAGATGAATCTTAGAACTTAGATGGGGAGTGTTTGATGTGAAAGAGCAGTTTAAAATGGTGTATTGGCCTTGTTTTAATAGGGGAAAAAGTAAGGGTTATCAATAATGTCACTCTCAAGAGATTTGCATGCATTTTGATTGGTTTAGAGAGTCAAACAAGGTATAATACAACCAAAAACGAGCTGGTGCATCTGCAGGTGTGTGGTGGTGCCATGTGACCACCTCACCTTCCCTGGCCATGCGGCGCGATGCCTAGGGGGTGGGTTTTGGTCTCCAGCTTTGGTTAAATGGTAAATTAGGTCCTTGAAGTTCGTTTTAAGTCGTTTTTAATAATAAAATGGTGTTTAAAGGTACCGTAAAAGGTGTTTTCTTAATCCGACGATTGTATAACATCAATGAAACATAAAACCCAATATTTTATTAATAATGAAGGATCTGAAATATAAAATGGGCCGGGTTTACCGTACAAAAACAAATATGAATTTAAATTAAAAAATGACGAATGTCACAATAACCATGAATACAAACCCCAATCCACACCTCCGCGTCAATCAAGTAAATTTTATATATTTGAAATATTTTAAATATATAAACTTTATTGTGATATGAATCCAAGACGTTATACTTTATATCATAAAAAAATATAAACAATATTGTTAAGCACGTATTTCAAATTAAAAGAAATATTATATTTTTCACAACATAATACTAATAGAATGATCGTTAATACCTGGGCTAGTGTTAATGGAAAATAAAAGAAAATCTAACAATTTTCGGGTATATGTTTCGGTATATGGTTCGAATAAACATGTATGTGTCTTCATGTATGTCATGCACCTTATCCAAGTCCATAAACCTTATTAAAACTAATTCCTTGCTCAAATACTCACCTCGAATGTTTCAGGTCTACGCATCAAATACCGATTAGACTTTCATCTTTTCTATTGAGTTGTAGCTTTATCATCAAGATGGAAGATGACGTTTAATTTCGTAACAATACTCAACTTAGATTTCATTAAACTTTAGAATAGTGGTTATACTATTTATGAAAATGAGATTTTGTGAAAAGAACAATAAAATAACAAATCATTTCTCCACCAAGATACTACATATTGCGGTCTTACCGAAGCCCCACTCCCTAAAACTGGAGATATGAGATAGACAAACAACACTACCAACCATTCTCATCATTCCATGAAATCAACCTCAATGACTTTTTTTTATATTCTTTGGCTTTTTAGCAACTCCACTTTTCCACATTCTAAGTATATTATACTCTGGATATAATTTGAATATAAATAATTATCAACTAAGCTCTAGAAAAGTGGCTATCCAAAATTATGACAATTCACATTTGAACCAAAAAGAAAAGAAGTATACTTTCTCCATAAAAAACAACCGAAGCCCCTAGTTGAATACCCTCTAAATTGGAAATTGGAAATTAGACACAACACTGCCAGGCTACCAGTCTGCAATGTCATAATCCTCAATATTCAAAGATATCAACCTATTGACATACTATATTTTTTAGGCCACAAGGAGTGAAGCCGGGACACGGACGGGAAAATAAAACAGTAACACCAGCTCCAAGATCCCGGGCTCTTTTCCAAGGAAAACGAGGATTGATCACCGGTTTCTCACGGGTCATTTTTTGATCGAGGAGAGGACTGTTTTACAAGTCCAAATCCCTCAATCCAATTCTCAAATATTCAATATTACATTTACCCAAGTTAAAACCCACCAAATAATTCATGGCGGAGGAATATTGAATAAAATTTTGTTGTTGTGACATGCGGATTAAAATGGGGAAGGGACAATTCGGGAGGACCAATTCACAAATATTCAATATTACTCTTTAACATGCCCACTATTCGACATTACAATGATTGAATTCTAAAATTTTATTTGACTATAAATAAGTAAAAGATCATTTATTCAAATAATGGAATTCATGATAACATTTTTAATAAGTCTGTCCACTTACAATAACCTATTTATCATTGTTTAACAAAAACACCAAAAGTTATGTTGTAGTTATGAAACTTGCACAAAGTCAAGAAAAAGTGAATTCAAAGCTAGATAGTAATAACATACAAAGTCAAACGGGTTTGGGCTTTCCCAATGCAAATACTTGAAGCTAGCGATTAATTTCAGTAGGCTTGTAAACTTACTGAATGGAACAGAAGGGGCATGCTAATTCATTTTTGTTTGTTCAACTTTAACCGAACAAACGATTGACTACAAACGATTAAATGACCAAGGTTTTCTTATTCATGTTCATTTGTTAAGAAAGCTAACATGTTCGTGTTCGTATAGGTCGTCCGTTAACGATATAAATGAACAGTTCACACATGTTGTCGAATGAACATAACTGAGCGAAAACCAATTAGAAGTGAACATTGACATCAACCTTTTTCTTTGAAAGACTGACGTGAAATATAAGCCATGCCCTCTAAGTAAAACCTAACTAGGGACAAAACAAAAATTACATTCTAAGTAGCGTGTTTTTAAACCATGCTACCCAATTTCAATGGAATTTACAATTACGAGATGACAATCACAAAAAAGAAATCGAAACAATCAAATCAAATAGAGTTTCTTTGATGTCGTTGTGTTAACCAAAAACAACCTCAAATCCGAGCACTTCAAACAATCCTTTATATAGTAAAAATAGTCACCCTGGTTATCTTTTAGGCTAAGCAGTTATTGCGAAAAAATATCGGATATCGGTCAAGGACCGATATATGAGATATCATTTATCGCAGTGCGATATCGGTGGGATATCAGTAATTTTAATATCATGTAAAATTCATATATATAGCAAATTAACACTAATAATTCAGTATAATCTCCTACCATTAAAAAATTAACCTTTTGCAAATTGCAAAACACTAACAATCGTAGCAAGTAAGAATTGATTAAGACTTAAAACACTAACATTGAACAATAAAAGTTGTTAATTAAGACTTAAAACACTAACATTGAACAATAAAAGTTGATAATTAAGACTTAAAACACTGATATCGGGAATATCGGTGATATATCGGTTAAATATCAGTCAATATCTTTGATATTATCGGTACCGATATTCTGAACCGATAAATAGAAATAATATCGGCAAAGGATCGATAACCGATATATCACTGATATATCGGTGATTTATCGGTGATATCGACTGCATAGCTTTTAGGACTATGCCTGAAAACCAAGTGAATGAATGAATATAGAAATATCCAAAGCCTTGTTTATATACTTAGAAGTTACATTAAGCTCCCTTGACTTTTCAGTTCAGACGAATTCTTCTTCAACTCTTCACTGTTTTTATAACCAGAACTATACTTCTGTAGAATTCCGATTAAAACACATCAAACGTTTCTCTAGTTACATTTTTATATATGTAAATTAATAAATATTTTATGTAACAAATATTATAAAATGTTTTATTCAACTACAATGCGTTTAGGACTTCGCTTCTATTGTATAACGCGTGTGATCATGTATATAATAAGTATATAGACGAGCACTTTCACTTGTCCACATCTTTACCGACACAAATAATGATCCAAATTCTATTACCGGTTCTCCTAATCATCGTTGTATACCTTTTCTTGACTATTTACCAAAAATATCGCAAAACCAAAATCAATCTTCCACCGGGAAGCTTCGGATGGCCGCTTCTCGGAGAAACTCTCGTGTTCCAGAAAGATTCATTCAAGAACGTGTTGATAAACACGGCAGCCCTCTAGTGTTCAAGAGTCGTTGTTAGGCGAACGCATGGCCGTGTTGTGTGGTCCTGCGGGTAACAAGTTCCTGTTTGGGAACGAGAACAAGCTGGTGGCCGTGTGGTGGCCGTTGCCAGTGAGCAAGCTTTTTGGCAGGTCTTTGATTACAACTCGTGGCGATGAAGCTAAGTGGATGAGGAAGATGTTGTTATCGTATCTTGGTCCTGATGCTTTCGCCACACACTATGCGTCCACCATGGACGTCGTCACCCATCGCCATATCGAACTTCATTGGCGAGGTAATTAGAGTTTTTTATAACGGCAAACTAACATATTCTTAAATACTCCAACAAATATTAAGAAAATGTTTAGTCCATTTCCGATATTTCATGTTGAATTTTTTTTTCAAAAACAAAACTTTGGCAAGTAAAATTAATAAATATTAGACAATGGAAAAGAAGGTCGATATTTATCATTTTGAGTTCATGAAATCTAGAAATAAATTGAACACTTATGATTTTACTATACCACCTACAACTAAAAAGAATTATTATTCAATAGAATATAACTTTGGAGATCTAGTATCCACGTTCGCATCCACTCTTTGCGGATACAAGTCAATACATATCTATGCTTGATAATTTATTTTCTTTTGTATTTTGTTTTAGCTACACTACCCCCATTTTATTTCACCTCATATAACAGTCTTTCACAAAGCACTCAGACGACCTTCTTGACAAAAAAAAAAGGTCGAACTTAATAATAATTGTTAAAACGACAATTTGAGCAATATATGGACAACTGTGCTGACCTTAAGGGTTAAATCTTGAAAATTATTGATCAGAACAGCCGTTCTGCCAGTATCTGGACGAATGTTCTAACCATAGACGGTAAAACTTTAAAACTTTTTGGTCAAAACAATCGTTTGAAACCCCAAAACTTTTACTTACACCTAGTGTTCCGAGAGACTTTTACCTCGGATTGCTTTTGAGTGGTATTCATTGAGGGAAACTAGTGGAATCTTTAAGCATAACCATGGAGGAGATGATAAGTGGTAACACAGAGAAAACTCATTAGAAAATTTGTGTATATTTGAAATTAAACTCTGTTTTACGGCAATTTGCCTCATTTCAGAATTTCCACAATGACATCACACAAATTGTCTGCAAAAGTTAATAGTAGTGTTGTTTTTCAATGTAATGTATGAAGGCAAGAAAGAGGTGAAGGTATTCCAAACTGTTAAGTTATACGCCTTCGAGCTTGCTTGCCGTTTATTCATGAGCCTGGAGGAACCAAGCCACATTGCAAAACTTGGATCCTTATTTAACATTTTCATGAAAGGTATCCTCGAGCTACCAATAAACCTCCCAGGGACACGGTTTTATAGCGCAAATAAAGCAGCCGCAGCCATTAGGAAGGAACTCATGATTATCATCAAAGAAAGAAGAGTGGAACTAAAAGAAGGAAAGACATCATCTTCACAAGACCTATTGTCACATTTTCTTACGTCTTCAGACGAAAATAGTAGGTATTTAACCGAAAAAGATATCGCAAACAACATACTGCTACTACTCATTGCTGGTCATGACACCTCCACTGTTACTATCACTTTACTCATCAAGAGTCTCGGTGAACACCCTGATGTTTATGACAAGGTGTTGAAAGGTTATTTATGTCCTCTAATCCATGATACTTCAAAGGGCATGTTTTTAGATCGAATTTTAACTACGAATGCCATATATTTTTTAGAGCAATTAGAGATTTCCAAGGCAAAAGAAGCTGGAGAATTGCTAAAATGGGATGACATACAAAAGATGAGATATTCTTGGAATGTTGTATCTGAAGTCATGCGATTAAATCCGCCCACCACTGGAGCCTTTAGAGAGGCTCTAATGGATATCGAGTATGCGGGTTATACCATCCCCAAAGGATGGAAGGTAACAAATTTTTATACATTTATTTTAGTAAATAACACGTTCCTCAAATGAAAATATAATACATGAATTCATGTTGCGACATTAATTAGATCTACTGGAGTGCTGCATCAACACACAAAGACGAGTCTAACTTTGAGGATGTGAGACGATTTGATCCGTCAAGATTTGAAGGCGCAGGGCCAACTCCATTCACATATGTGCCGTTCGGAGGGGGTCCTAGGATGTGTTTAGGTAAAGAGTTTTCCCGATTGGAAATACTTGCGTTTCTTCACAACATCGTCACCAATTTCAAATGGGACTTGTTGATACCTGATGAGAAAATCGAATATGATCCCATTGCTACACCCGTAAAAGGGCTTCCGATTCGTCTCCATCCTCATCATGTTTGATTCATCTTTGCATAAAATCGAGGAGGTACATCGTAATGGATCGCCAGGATGATTACAAATTATGTAACTGATTATATTGATGTACCATGGTACGGTAAGTCTTAAAAAGAAAAAAAACTACTACTTCCGAGTGGAAGGGCCGTCGCTCAACGGATAAAAGTTACTCTAGGGATAACAGGCTGATCTTCCCCAAGAGCTCACATCGACGGGAAAGTTTGGCACCTCGATGTCGGCTCTTCGCCACCTGGGGCTGTAGTATGTTCCAAGGGTTGGGCTGTTCGCCCATTAAAGCGGTACGTGAGCTGGGTTATCTGTTTTAACGTACATTATAATATTAATCATTTTCAATAAAAAATTGTTGTTGTTTACATTTTCTTTTAGTGCATCACATCATGCTATAGATAATAAGAAGACGACAAAATTCAAAGAAAATGCTAATATCATGTATATAATTATTCAATTTCATACTTTTTATAAAACAGATACGGACTATGGCTTAGATTTTTATTCAAACAAAGTTATATTTAATAACAACTAGCATTAACGCCCCGCGTTGCGGCGTGTGGTGTAAAACCGTTTATTTGATTCAAGTATTAACACATTGCGCAGTAACTTTTGTGAATTATTAAGAACATAGAACAAAAAGTAGATGTAAAGACGTTGAAACCATGCACGCCCGTTGCTGCATGTTAACACGCAAAAAATAGTCTGAAACCTAAAACATATAAAAATAATAACTAAGTCGACTTAGGATCAACGAGTTGCGACATGGCTATTAAAAGGGAAAAGGTTAAACGTAAAAACGTTGAACCACAAACACGCGTTGTATGGTGTTAACTCGGAAAGAAAATTTAGACCGACACATTAAATTAAGATTTGTAAAAGATGAAAAGTCTAAGGAATCAAAGTTGAAAGTGGAACAAATGTTGAGGTTTATAATAGAAAATGGTGTGTGACAAATTTGTAAAAGATAGTGTAGGTGGTTAATATTGAAAATAACAATAGTAACAATGATGGTATATAATATTAGGATGCATAATGTACAAACAATCAATGCATTCAAACTTCATAAATGTAATATGGATAAATATAGGCAATGATTATTCACACACCCTTTTTGGATATTCACATACCCTTTTAACACACATATTATCTCTATATACATTCTATAAAAGGTGTATGGATAACACATCCCAAAAGCCTTGTTTTGGACAATTCAACCCGACAATCTGAAAGCTGACATACCTGTATGCATTAAACCATAAAAAAAATAGAAAAGACACCAAATAGGAAATTTAGTAAAAAAATAATAGTAAAAATATTAAGGTATATTTTACTACTTTGTTGTATTTTGCTATTAGGATTTAGTATAATAGTCATGCAATATAGACTACAGACAAAGTAAATTTTTTCTACATTCCATTTGATTGCCACGTTAGAGAGTGGAGTCACATGTGTTGACTTGTTTCAACTTTGTATAGGGCATGGGACACAGAATAATATACCTATTACAAATCATACTTCACAATGTACAAACTCAATGCATAGAAAGACATGATACAACATGTACTGTAGAAAGGACAACTAATTATGCATGAGGAAGTTGCAATTTGTATATATACTAGTTTTTTCGACCCGCGTTGCGGTGACGGGGTGAGTAAACAATGAAAAACACACTAAACAAATTATATAGAACAATAATTCCCAACTAATATTAAAACATATCAAAGGTTTGGAACATGATTAGTTCAACATGCAAACTTTCATACACTAAATGTCTGCAATATCAGAGGCCAAACAATAAACAACTAATGTAAGTTCATGAATACCGCACCAAAGTCTCCTGTTAACACGAAGCTGAAGTCCGCACAATAGCTGGCCGTAAGTTGCTTGCACAATATCATCACATCCATATACAATCTCTTGTATCAAACTTGTTTTGACCAGCTATTCAACCCCTGTATCTGCCCATTTCCATTTCCGTAACCCTGTACACAACCAAAGAACTACCTAAAAGCAAGACAGAACTTTAAAATTCACACTTTCTCGAAAGTCTAACTTTAAAAACATTATCATGAGCTTACCTTTCAGACCATCGTTAAGGTAAAGCATATTATCCACACCAATGCCCTTACTAATTGCTAATCTGCAGCAGTAACAGAAAAGTAAACAAAATATAAATAAAAAAAGATTCCTTCGAACACTTGTGAATTTTGTTTATATGATTTTTTTACATGACATATAATGGTCATATCTATATGCATACTAACAAACATGAAAACTTACTTATGATGAGACTATATTTCCTCTTTTCCCCCTTTTCAAAGGTTTGGTTCTATCACTTTAGTTTGCAAAATACCAAACATGCTGCTTTTTGAGTTTTGCGCCTGCTTGGATTTGCAGAGTACACAAAATTAATAAACCCACAACAAAATCATTTTCGAACAAAATATACAAAAGCATTAGATTTTCTTGCGTTTTAGAAATTATGAATTTGGATAACCAAATTAAGTAAAACATTAATTAATTAACATGAGCTGCCACAATAATTTCACCTGTCGGACAATGCACCACCGGAGAAAGGAACGTGTTCGATTTCAAGGCAATCTTCTGTTTTTAACCACTGCAAGACGAAATGCTATAATCCTGGGCTTATTATGCTTAATCAAAGTTGAAGTTAAGCACAATAGCATACATGACCAACTATTGGCTTTTTGGATTATTTGCAGCTTTGCCATGTGTATCAGTTTAGATATTTATGCAAAGGGGGTTTGGATATACATAAAAAGAAATACCTTTGTTAGTCCCGTAGAATTTATGTAGGATAAGTTGGCTTTTTTTCATCATCGTATTGTAGGTACATAGACACCGCGTTCATAGGCAATTGCAGAACTAACTGTTTGTGCAATTAATTTTCTCTCACCATTGTCCATGTCAATGGAATCTGCATGTTCTCAAAGCTCATGAAACATATCTACACAATAGTCATAGCATAATAAACATTAAACACTTTAGTTTGTGGCTTTAAATGAAATAATATTTCAATAACTTCGTGACATACTTATTAAACATATTCTTGATAATCACTTATGTTGAAATTAATATTAACATCAAATTCATGAAACTTAATAGCAGCATGGTCATATTCATATAGCTAGAAAACACATCAAACTTATATGGGATGCTTCACATGATATGAAGAAACAAAAAAAGATGGTTACCTTGGAGCAACACGTGTGATGACAAATCTGCAGCATCCGCCTACAAAATCAATCATAAACAATCAAACAAATCATTAGCGTAAATATATGTATATAATTTCATCATTTCTTTTTTTTTCTTTGCTTGCTTACATAAACTAAATTTTAAAATCATGTTGCATGCAACATGATTTCAAGTTTCTATATATGATAATACAAAATGCTTTTAAATGAAGCAAAAAGAAAACCTTACCAAAGAAGATTGGCTGAAAGTTACCTGTAACAACCATTAACTAAAATATATAAAGCCAAATTATTCAAAAAACACCCAATTGATTCAGGGAGAAACATTACCTGTCGGAAACCTAAATCATCGTTGGTTGGTTGTCTGCCCTAATCTCAAAACAACATTCAACATATGATATTTACTCAAGCCATGCCCTAAATCATCTGGTAGCGATGATGACAACAGGCAGTGGTGGTGTAGGAAAGAAGGTAAGGAGGCAACGTGGATGGACGAAGCGGTAACAAAAGGCAGTGGTGGGACACGTGTGTTAAACAACTGAAGAAACTTGATACGTGATTATTGAAAACCGACTTTTAACTCACGATCCAAATTAATAAATGGTTTATTAAATTTCTTTTATGACAACTTAACTGAGTGAATGAAACTTCTTTTTACTACTCAAAGTCATAAAATGTTTATTGCAGGCAGGGTGTCAAACAAATAACATATGTATTGAATAATACATAAGAACATCATAACTATTTGTACAACTCAATAAGCATAAAGTACATACCATTATGCACAATTTCAAGTGAATAATAACTATCCATCACAAAACCAATCTCACAATTGTATATATATTAATATAATTGGACCAAGTGTGATGAGATGTGGTGGGACATCACTTCATGCCAGATCATAACTAAACTAAGGTTAAACTATGGGAAAATTATCTAAATGTCTATTTTCATCTGTATGGTTAAACATTTGTCTAAAACCGTTGTTAGTTTCCTAAATGTCCGTGGTTAATACTAGGATCCTTGATTATTTTTATTGTGAGACAACCCAATAAAAACATAACACATGACAATATTTTCAGACCTTGCTACCTAATCTTACAACAAACCCACCTCAGTTATTGTTTTCTCACCACTCTTTCATTTTCTTTCTCTCTTTGTAAAAGACCACCATTTAAAAAGCAATTGAAGATCCAAGAAGGCGACATACGGTTATCCGACAGTGAAACGAAGTTGTCCCAACAACGTTGGTGGTTTCGTGCCCCACCAACGATTGTTACAGTGGTATGCAACGAGCTAACACTTCATATTGGCGGTTGGTGGTGGAACACGGTTTCCGTCGAGCCAATCTAGGGTTCTGACAACATTCCAGTAACCTTGTTTGGTCGCGAGTTTTCGTCTTACTATTGGATCGTCGTCTTCTTCGTCGTTTGATATCTCCCATTGTCAACTATTGGATCGTCGGATAGGAACACACAAATTCGATGCTTTGTGGAATACGAGCGCCCAACGAGGACATGGATGTCAGACGACGGGGACTTCTATACATAACACTGTCGCCTCCGCCCTAAAAGGGTATATTTTCCTTCGGCCGCCGGTATTTGCGTCACATGTAAATATACTATTGGTTTACAATACTAGCGTCCAACAAGAGTAAAAAGGGAGGAAGCGACTGTAAATTAGATGGACATTTTAGGAATATTGGATTGTCTTGGACAAAACTTTGACTTAGGTGTTCAAAATAGACATTTTAGTAATTTTCCCTTAAACTATTTGTCGAACCCCGACCAAAGGTGGCGGAACATGCCGGGATGCAACGGATTGCTTAAGAACACAAGACACTATTAAATTGACAATATTTAAACAACTCATTAATTTCATTCAATCAGCAAAAGTAACACATCTTGTTCATACAAAAATAACACAAAATATAAGAATTTAATTGTTCATTCTTCTAATAACCTAAACAGTATCAAAAATAAAATAACATCTTCAAACTCCAATCAACCAATAACCAAACCTGTAACAATGCATAAAATAATTTTTGTCAACACGAATGTTGGTGAGCAATTTCATACTTTTGAGTATATATAATATGAGGCAAAATCCACAACTCGTATATTAAACTATAAATAAAAGCAACAATTGCGGTATATAAATCATAAATAAACGAGGATCTTTTCTAATCGGTAACAACCGACATACTCGGATAATGAGGCCCTATTCTACTAGCACAATGCTAAAGTAGTTAGGGGTACGTATGATCATACTTATTTAGGCTCAACAACAACATAAAAATAAACACGTGTGCACGTAAAGCATATGAAACATATAATACACAATAGAGCAAGTATTCTAAGTATCATACAACCTAGAGTTTGTGGTTTGAGGATAGAGTATTATAAATCAGTCTTGTTTTGAATAGGTATGCATGTTACCCCCAAAGTATAAAAAGGAAAACGAAGGATGAAATGTACTCACGTGAAATAAGTAACTTGAGGGATTAGTTGGCGGTTAAACGGAAAGGTAAGTTCAACGAGCAAGACCTATATTAAAAAGGGTTTTGAGTTAGTAGATGGACTTAAAAGCTTTAAAGTAAAATAACATGACAAGTAAGATAAATAATTAAAGTTTGAGGGTTTAAGTGTAAATACATAAGAATTAAAGTAATGGTTTTAGAAAAGTAAGTTTACTCTAAATCGGGTCTCGGTATTCTATTCATTAGTTTTACTTAACCTTTGTTAAGTACGTATTTGGGTATAATTGTGATATTGCAAGACCCTTTGTTAAATAGATACTAAGACGAGATTTTACGAGTGTTTGGATTTGTCGATTCGAGCCTTGATAATTGGTCAAGCCCAACGTCGAGATTCCAAAGTGATAAATGTTATGAGATAACTCAATTAAAACAAAAGAAACTTAACAAGTGTGTAGTTCTATTAGGAAGAACCTTAACGTCCGTTAAGCGAGTGTTTGGCTTTGTCGGTCCAAACTTGTCATAAGATCAAGTTGGATCCAACATACCAAGTATTTTGAGAAAACAATTAAAGTTACTTTATAATGTAGTTTTAAAGAAAAATATGAGATTCGGTGGCCAAAAACACAACTAGTGTGTCTTAAGCGAGTGAACTCGGTTTAGTTCGGTCTTGGTTCGGTCCTTGACTCGGAATAAGACCGAGGATGGTTACCACATAACCAATACCATAGAACTTGTTGAAATGAACTTAGAAATTGTAATACACAAATCTTACATGTAACATATTAATAAATCATTTTAAATATAAAGCATTTAAACGAGAGTTCGGTCTTGGTTCGGTCCTTGACTTGGAATAAGACTGAGGATGGTTACCACATACCCAATACCATATAACTTATTAAAATAAACTTTTAGAATTGATAATACCCAAGTCTTACATACAATATGTTGACAATAAAGTATTTAAACAAAAGTTCAGTTTTGGTTCGGCTCTTGATGAAACCGAGGATGTTGCCACATACCCATTATCATAGAACTCATTAAAATGATTTGGAACTAAAATAAATATAACTAAACATTAACATTAATAATAAGCTTAAACAAAATTTAAAGTGTTAACAATGACTATAATGGTTCTTCATGAAGCCTTGTCTAGCAATACACCTAAACTGACCATGGCCGGAGAAGGGAAAGCCAAGGAAACAAGGGGAGTATGTTTTAAACAAGCTATAATAGCATGCTTTAATTAACAATAACTAGTTAGAAACAAAGATTAGTATTAGTTTGACCTTGAGAAGCTAAACTATCAAGAGTTTGCAGAAGAATACTTAGATCTATATTGGGGAGAGTTTGAGGTGAATGAGCAACCCAAATGGGATGTATTGATATTGTTTATATAGGGAAAGAATGAAGGGTTGGCTATAATGTTGCTTTCAAGAGTTACATGCTTTTGTTATTTGACAAATTTAGTCCCTTAAGTTTATTTTAACTCGTTTTTAGCCAAAAAGGGTGTTTAACATACCGAAAGAGATGTTTCTTGATCCGAAAATTGTGTAACATAAACAAACATAAAACCCAATATTTTATTAATAACGAAAGATCCGAAAGACCAAAACGGGTCGGGTTTACGATACAATAACAAATGCAAGTTTAACAAAAAATGACGAATGTCACAGTCTTCCATCCTTTAAAAAATTTCGTCTCGAAATTAAGAGAATCCGTAATAAACAAACCCGGGTACTTTTCCTTCATCTCGTCTTCTCGTTCCGAAGTAAATTCAGCGCCACGCCGTGATTTCCAACGAACTTTAACTAAACGGATTCGGCCACGTTTGGTTCGTTTCTCATTGCGATCCATGATTTCAACGAGTTTTTCGATCATTTGCAAGGTTTCGCCAATACGTACTTCGTCAAGAGGTATATGAAGGTTATCCTCGGCTAAGAAATTTTTGAGGTTCGAGACATGAAAGGTTGGATTGGCATCGGTAAGTTCTTGCGGTAATTCGAGTTTATTAGCCACTTTTCCAATCCTTTCGAGGATTTTGAATGGGCCTACGAAACGTGGTGCTAGTTTTCCTTTCTTTCCAAAACGGACTACCCCTTCTAAGGGTATACTTTGAGAAGCAAAGGTCGCCAACATTGAACTCAAGAGGCTTTCGTCTTGTCGGCGTAGCTCTTTTGACGACTTCTATCAGCGAGAAGATTTTTGCGGATTTAATCGATATGATCGGTAGTGTCTTGAACCATCTCAAAACCAGTGATTTGGGTTTCACCAATATCGTTCCAACAAATCAGGGAACGAGACTTACGACCATATAGAGCTTCGAAAGGATCCATACTAATGCTAGAGTGATAGCTATTGTTGTATGAGTATTCGATGAGCGGGAGATGGGAATACCAATTTCCACTAAAATCAAGAACACAAGATCGAAATATATCTGCAAGGATTTGGATTGTACGCTTGGATTGACCATCGGTTTGAGGGTGATAAGCGGTACTAAGATCAAGGCGAGTGCCCAAAGCTTCTTGAAGCGATTTCCAAAAACGGGAGGTGAAACGAGCATCACGATCGGAGATAATGGTCAACGGAATACCATGGCGGCATACAATTTCACGAACATATATTTGAGCGAATTGTTTGATAGAGTACTTCTCTAAAATCGGGATGAAGTGACCCGATTTGGTTAATCGATCAACGATTACTCAAATACTATCATTTTGCTTTTGAGTGGTGGGTAATTTAGTGATAAAGTCCATAGCAATGTCTTCCCATTTCCAAACGGGAATAGGTGGTTGCTTGAGTAAACCAAAAGTTTTTGATGTTCGGCTTTAACCTTTGAGCATGTAAGACATATTGAGACGTAAAGTGCCACGTCCTTTTTCATACCCGGCCACCAATAAATAGATCGAAGATCGAAGTACATCTTATCCGCACCGGGATGAATGGAATATCGTGACATATGAGCTTCGTCTAGGACGAAAGTACGAAGTTCATCACGATCGGGAACCTACAAACGATTGAGAAAATAAAGCAAGCCATCGGGTTTGGTTTCGAGTTGAAGTTCGGCTACACATGAAATTTCTTCGTACATATTGCCTTCATCAATAGAGGTGCATTGGGCTCGATAGATGCGGTCTTGAAGATCGGTTTGGATGATAATGCTATGAAGCAGAACGGATTTGACATTAACTTTACGACTAAGGGCATCGACCATGACATTCTCTTTACCGGGATGGTAGAGAATTTCGCAATCGTAATCACTAAGTAATTCGGCCCATCGAGTTGTTTCATGTTAAGATATTTTTGGTCAAAAATGTGTTGAAGACTTTTTATTATCATTGAATACAACACATTTCCTGCCATAAAGATAATGTCTCCAGATTTTGAGAGTGAAAACGATGGTGCAAAGTTCGAGATCATGAGTTGTGTAATTCTTTTCGTGAACCTTAAGTTGTCTCGAGGCATATGCGATGACTTGACCTCGTTGCATGATAACGCAACCGAGACCTTGGTGGGACGCATCGCAAAATACCACAAAGTCGTCGTTTCCATCGGGAAGGGTTAAGACGGGAGCATTGCAAAGCATATGATTTAGAGTTTGGAAAGCTTCTTCTTGTTTCGGTCCCCATTCATAAGGTTTTCCTTTATGAGTTAGTGCGGTGAGGGGTAACGTGATATTGGAGAAGTTTAGAATAAATCGCCGATAATACCCGGCCAAACCAAGGAAATGGACTTCCGTGTGAGTGGATGGAGTTTTCCAATCTTTTACGGCCTCGATTTTGGCAGGATCAACATGAATACCTTTATCGTTGACGATGTGACCCAAAAATTAAACTTCTTTTAACCAAAATTCACATTTTGATAACTTGGCATAAAGTTGTTCTTTTCTTAGAAGATCAAGGATGGAACGTAAATGATGCTCAAGTTCGGCTTTGGTCTTGGAGAAGATGAGGATGTCATCGATAAAGACAATTACGAATTTTTCCAAGAATGGTTTGCAAACGCGGTTCATGAGGTTCATGAATACCGCGGGTGCATTGGTTAATCCGAATGGCATAACCATGAACTCGTTATGTCCATACCGCGTACGAAAAGCGGTTTTAGGAATGCCATCTTCATGAAAACGCAATTGATGATAACCCGATCGAAGATCGATTTTAGAAAAACAAGTTGCGCCTTGGATTTGATCGAAGAGGTCATCGATTCGAGGCAAAGAGTAAACATTTTTTATGGTGAGTTTATTGAGTTCACGGTAAACGATGCACATGCGAAAAAAGCCATACTTCTTTTTCACTTAGAGAACGGGAGCACCCCAAGGGGAAGAACTTGGGCGGATAAAGCCCTTATCGTAATGTTCTTGAAGTTGGTTCGATAACTCTTGCAATTCCGAAGGAGCTAAACGATAGGGAGCCTTGGCTACGGGAGTCGTGCCGGGTACAAGGTCGATACAAAATTCAACCGGACGAATGGGCGGGAGACCAGAGATGCCTTCGGGAAAAACGTCGGGAAATTCACAAACAAGGGGAATGTCTTGAATTTTCTTTTCTTCCAGGTCTTTTACCACCGATTGGGCTAGGAAAGGAACTTACTTTTGGCGTAAGTACTACCATTGGTGACTTCGACAGAAAAAAGGACGAGAAAGTTTAGTGCGAGGCACGGTATGGATAGATTCAAATTTATAAGAAACAAAACTCCTATCAGCTCCGATATCAAATAAAATTGAAGCTAAACGCTCATTTACTAAAAATGTACTGTTCAACACGTCGTTGGCAACTTGAGCTTGGTTGGCCTTAATCATAAAAGCATGCCCTTGGTTGCCGTGGTTGACTTGTTGAGCTGGAGGAGGAGGAGAAAGAGCTTGCATTGCTTGCGGAATGGCTTGCATCGCTTGGAGCGGTTGAGCCGGAGGAGCCAAGAGTTGCGGAACTTGCGGTTGATAGGTTTGAACTTGGTAGGCTTGGGTTTGGTAATATGGTGCGGGAATGATTTGAGCTTGATTAACAAACACAAGTCGAGGACAAGCATTGCGGAAATGATTCGGATCTCCACAATTGAAACAAGCTCTAGGTTGATAAGGAGTTGAGCAAAAGGCACAGGACGGTTTTGGTTTGATGGAACAAATCTTGGTGGAGCGGGCTGCCCAGGGGAAGTTTCCCGACACACGTTGCTAAGGTGACCATAGAGGTTACACTTCGTGCAATGGCGATAAGCGGAGTAGGAGGGATGATGGCGTTGGCAAGTGTTACACAAGGGATGCTAGCCGGAATACGGTTTTCGGTTTTGAAGTGTTTGGGATTGAGATTGGGGTTGAGATGGGTAAGTGACGGCATAGTTTCGGTAGTTGGGTTTGCTTTTCTTCTTGGAGTGATAGGATGAGTTGGAGTAGTTTATGGATTGAGGTTGAGTGTCAACTTTGGTGAGGGTTTATGGTTCGGGAGTACTCTTTTCGTTGGGTTTCTTGGAGCTTTTGATAGTGAGGGTACCGGCCTTAACATGGTTTTCGGAAAGAGCACCGGCTAAGGTAATTGCATCATGGAGTGTTTACGGTTTACTACTCATCATCAAGTCACGGATTTGCATAGGCAAACCGCCGACATACTTGTCAATTGCCCGCTCGAGGGGAGTGACCAAGTGAGAAACCAAGAGACTAAGCTCATGAAAGCGGTTGAAGTAGGCGGAGTTGTCACCACTCTCTTGCTTAAGTTCCCAAAATTTGGATTCGAGTTTTTGAAGTTCATGTTTCGGGCAAAATTTCTTCGTCATGACTTCCTTGAGCTTGGTCCATGAGTAGGCCATAGCTACTTTTGTCCCATTGGTGAACATTTCGATATTCCACCAAGTGCGGGCAATTTCCTCGAACATGCTTGAGGCGTATGTGGTTTTCTTTGATTCGGGGAATTCACAAAGATTAAAAACACTTTCCATCTTTTCGAACCATTGCAACAAGGTAGTGGCACAGTTCTTGCCACTAAATTGAGATGGGTTGGCATCGGTGAATTATTTCAAGGTGAAAGGTGTGGGATTAGGTATGTCTTGGGTAACGGTGGGTTGGCTGACTTGAATTTGAGTTATCAGTCCGAAAAATCACAGCGGTGATTTCTCTAGCAACCATAGCGGTCATCAGACGACCGGAGTTAGTCTTGCGAGTGTGGCGACGAAGAGGAGGCATTCTAAAATAACAAAAGACAAATGACATAAGTTTGGGGTAATTGATATAAGTATGAGGTTGATATGTAAACATGGAGTGTTAATGATTGTGTGTCCTAGAGTTACGAGGATGAGGATGTTAGAATTTTTTTCCTTTTGTTAGTAAATCAAATAATTAAATAAAATGTTAAGTCTTTGAAATTTGAAAATAATGTGTTAGGATTTAAAAGTAGGAAAACTTGCATGAACCACCATGACTAGTTGTCCCAAGATTAATTCTTAAAAATCGTGGTAAAGTGGGGAGTTGAACTTGTGCTCGAAATCACCGTATTTTACACGTTTTGTCCCACATATCGTAATAATCACAATAACAAGTAAACAATGAGGTAATCAAGATGTTAAAAACATTAGTCCACGTATCACCGTGGCTCTTATGCTTCCAATAAAAATATAAGGAGGCAACCGGAACGCTTGCATTCAACAACTTAAATTTGTTGACATGTATAACACGGTTCATTGGCCTAGAAGACGAACACTACAATTCAATTATCCCAGGTAAGTAAATCACCTTCGATTCTTGGAATCTTTTTGTCAAATGATCGTTTCATAGTGTTTCGCCCCCCTAATGCAGCTACAAACCCTTATAGAGTCAAGCTTTAAGGAGATTATAAATAACGGGATCCAAATTAAGTTTGTGATACACAAAAATTATCATAAAAACCTACTTTTTGCAGTGAGGAAAGGATACCTTGGAATACTATGAGAGTGTGTGCATGTGTATATTTTTGGGATTATGTAAGGCCCCGATCCCGGTGCCCTATATTGGACGTTGGATTTACTCATAAACACAGTTCTCACAAATAAGAGTTAATTTAAAACTTTCGCGGAATATAAACCTTTCATTAAATATTACATATTATTTCATAAACATGTCTTAACAACATTCCTATCATTCGAAATAAACGTCAATAACATTAAAACATTTTGAGTCTTCGGATGCCAGTCTCTTATCCGTCCACCATGTGCCTGTAACAACTCGGTTTTCCAAAATAATATTTTATTCATTGACCCGACTCGTTTTACGTTCGGAAATTTTATCGATAAACGTATCGCGTTATTCAAGTTAATATTATTTTATTAATATGGCTTATCATATTTAATTAATATCAATATAACTACTTTGATTTATATGCAAATTCAACCCAAACTTAAACTCTTACCCAAGTTTGTTTCCACCTTAAACCCCAAAGGACTAAACTGCAATTTTGTTATAACCCATTTTCATAATTTGGATAACCCAAATTCAATTCCCAAATCCAAACCCTAATTCATAACCCGATCCAATTCAGTTTTCTTGATCCTCAATTCTCGTCATTATTTTTGGAAATCAAATCAAGCTACACGTTATTCTTACTGTAATCGGTCTGTCGACTCTATGCATCAGGAAACAATGATCTTTTACGATACGTATTAACGTAAATTAATATACCTCACCGTCAATACCCGTTTAGCACAATATCACTAATCATCAACGAGAAATCAATTAAACCTTCCAACAACTAAACCCCTCTATTTAATTTTGTTATCCCTGCTGTTTTGATGGTGGCTTGTTCTCGTTAATGGCCGGCCCTGTTCTTCATTATTTCACCTAGTACAGATCGTTAACAAGGTAATTGCTTACATCTTTATGATCGTGATTCAGTATAGATCTAAAGCCCCACGGTTAATTAACTCAAAAGATATCGGTTTGACCGAGTTGGATTGTTAGGGTTTATATGAATTTTAGGGTTTCGCAAGCTTCTGTATGTAATAAATTGGTTTCATATTTTAACCAAATAACTTGGTACCTCGGATGGGTTGTCTGTGTGTGACTAGGGCTGTTATGGCTGGGGCACAGGTTCGAGCCACCCCCAGCCCACCATTTTAGTTAATTTTTCTTTTTGTTTGTTAATTAGACTTTTTTAATGTTTATATTAATTAATCTAATGTTTTAAATTTATATATTGTCTAAAACCGGCATTTTAACTAGTTACATTTTCCAAACATTTGTTTAAAACTATATATATAAATATGTATATATATATGTGTGTGTGTATGTATATTAGATTGTTAAGATTTGTAAAGCTTTTAATATTTAAAAAGAGTTTTCATAAAAAATTATATATTTATTATAATCATGTTAATTGACGTATTAAAAGTTAAGTTTAAGTATTTTTGAAAGATCATAATCTTTTGTTATAAATATTATTATTTATTAATTCTTTATGATATACAAGGTTTTTTTTTATAAAAAGAAATCTTTTCTAATCGTGAGAATATTTATAAAAATTTAATGTATATTTAGCTTAAATTAATTATTTAAAACTAATCTGTCTATATGATTTATGCAAAATCCTTATAAACGTTTATTTGAGTATTTAAATGTATTTTATTTAATTAGATCATATTATGATCAATAAAGCTTTGCTAAAAAAATTAAATAATAAATTTAAAGAAATAAGTAACGTTGTGAGAACCCATCATATCATTAAATCCCGAATCTCATCGAATCTCGAACGTCTTTAGCATTTGTATTTTAAGTTCTTAATTACTTATCGTCATAACTCATACTTAGGATTTTTCGTTAGACAATATCGAAAGAAGTGACGTTTCGTATCTTTGTTTATCCCGTTTGCTTTCTCAACCAGGTGAGTACCACATTCCCTCTTTTTACTTGTTTTCCAAGTTTTGGGGACATATGCGTAAATATATTTCTTATATATACTTGTACTCAAAAACTGCAACTTTGTCTTATGTGTTAACAACTTATACCTTACTTGTTTATGTGCTTATTTGCTTTGTATGCTTCCGCATTCGGAGAGGTCCAACATAATCTCAGTATAGTATTATCATACGCCAGTCGTTTGCCTTTGTGCTTCTCGACATTCAGTTATATTTGCTCATTTGGTTAATTTGTTATTCTCATATGACTTGTTGCAACTACTTATTTTTATACTATACTATATGTACATTTAAACTGGTGTATTGTTCACTCAACCTTGTGTTGACAAAACTAATTTATTTTCAACGCATATGCAGGTTATCGTTTGATATGAAGTAATTGAAGTTAGAAGATCACTTAAGGATTTATGCTAGAAGAAATTAATTGAGACAATATTAATTAAAATTTTATAATTGTTTGATGTCGTATTTGTTTTTGGGATATTGTAATGAATATTTGTTTTATTTGAAATTATTAAATAGATATTGAAACTTATATTGTGCATGATAGTAACCTTGAGAGCTGTGACAATTAGTTCGCGCCTCGGCATTTCTGTCGTAGGTTGGGGTGTGATACATTGGTATCAGAGCCGAAGGTTTAAGATAGGTCGATAGAAATTGCCTTAGACACATGTTTAGGAACCCTATACGTGTCTATTGGTTTACCTTTATGTGTTTAATTTTAATTTGTTTACAGCTTCTTAGATAATTATTTATTTATTAATTATTGTATTGTTATGCACACACACACAAACTCCGAGGCTATGCCTCAACATTCAAAGAAAACTTTTCAAAAATTAGATTGCTTTTATTTTCGGGAAATTCCTTAAGAATTCTCACCTGTTGTTTTCACTCATACACCTTAGGCAAGGTTATGTGGCATGTCCCTACGATAAATGAAAGAGGAAGAGAAACTGTGAGTTGGGCACTGGCAAATCGGTTCCAAGAACCAAAAGTAAGACGCTATTCCTTACCTGGGTGATAACCTGACCATAGTACTCAACCCTATGGACCCGAGCGAGACCCATAAATGCCATATGACCGACAACTTAGGTTGATTTTAACCGAATTCACGGTGATTCGTGGCTAAACTCGGTTTTCCCGATTATTGTGTTCCGTTATTTAAATGGTTAGTTGGGTGAAAAATCCATGGAACCCATGGGCACTCCTACTATCCATTTCTTAACTTGTTTTCGTATTTTTGTTGGAGTAATCAAATGTGGTGGTTCACAAGATACTCTGACTACGCATATTTATTTCGATAGTTCGTTATTTAGTTTGGTCGGTTAAAACTCCGTGTAACGCTCATTGGGCCGACAAACTTCATTGCATTGTTAATTTGTTAATTAGCTGGGACAAATAAATTGCCATGTAACGCTCATGGGTTGTCCAACTCAGTTGTTTTTATTCGTTAGTTCGTTGGGCCATTTAAATTGCCATGGAAAGCTCATGTGAGGCCAACATCCACAATTTATATTTCATTAGTTTATTGTAAACTTAATAATCTAAATTTTAAACTTACTTAACTCCTCATGTAGTCATCACACATAAATCTTATTGACTACATCATCTAATAACTATTTACGCTATGTACCACCTCATCTTATAAACTTTTACTTTTAATCCTCATGACTCAATTCCTCACTTCTTAAGACAACATTATTATTTTCAAATAATTAAACATTTTACTATTCTTATGATTCCTCAGTTTATCCTTCATCTTATAAATCCTCATTTTTTGGTTCTCATAAAATGTCTCATCTAAGAAACCACCGGCGTCCTTGACATCAATCGTCTGATTCTCATGGCCACCGTATGGCCGCCTGTATCGCCAAGGAGATAGCTGTTGCGACCCCTAGGATAGTGACGCAAATTCAAAACATCAATGCAACAGATTCAACTTTTCCCATTAATTCCCCTGCTGGTGACTACAAACCATTTACCTCCATTCATCCTCACAACGATAAACGTAAGAACCTTGCTGCAACAAATCCTACCCACCCGCAAGCCTCCTCAAACAAGAAATCTTACCACGGTCCCTTCCCGTTATTATCCATTTGTGACCATCATCACCCAATAAGATCCCTATGCCGTCGTTGCACCCAATGTAACCGTTACGACCATCTTGCTAACATCTGTCGTGTCCCGCCTACTTCACAAGCTGTCCCGCAACAACCTACCCCTCATGCTCAACCTGATGTTGTTAATACCCGTGCTTGATACCATTGTAAGGACACAAATCATCTCCGTAATGCGTGCCCTTAACTTACCCAAGCCCATCAAGCCCAATCTATGACTACACCATACTACATACCCATGCTTACCAAGACCAAACCTATCAACCTCATGTCCCTCAAGCTCCTCCCATCAATCAAGGTCAGCCTTACTTAACCCAACCCTACCAAACCTCGCAACCACAAGCTCAAGTTTACCAGACATATTTCCACCAAGCAACTCTCTTGCGATCTGTTCAAGCTCTAGTTTTCCAAGCAATGCCAAATCAATCTACCTCAACTGCTCCTACTCCTGCAACTCCTCATGGTGCCACAAGTCATGCCAATTAAGCTACTCAACGATCATGAAGACCTTTGTCGTTCCCTTTATCTAACTTACCTTATTTTGTCTTTTTCTTAATTATGTATTGTAACGCCTCTTTATGGCCTTAAATTTTTTCCGTATTTAAACTATTTATCTTCTACCTAATAAATAAAGTTTTCTTTGATTAAATAAATTGTTTATTGAAGCCTACTTCTATCTTATTTCTTTACATTCATTAACCTTAACTATTTATAAGTTACCCTTCTTAAACTTTAAATACTTATATCTTTACGTTTAAAAGTCGTCAAAAAAATTATTTTCTTTATTTCACAACAACTTTTGGAATTGTTCTTCTAATTAAAACTCCTTAAAATTTATGTTTTCTCAAAATCATGTTTTACTCAAATGTTTTGTAACCCACACAATGGGACAAGTCATGTGGACCATCCGACGATCTAAATAATTATGGTCCGGAACATAATTATCCAAATCCTCGCATGGAAATCATGATGTATAAGATTGTGTGTCATAATATATAATTGAAAGTGGTTGGAAAAACGGTACAAATGTAAATGTGATAAGGACATGGTGGATACGCCGCTGGTACATCCTATATATAAGTGTCCTTATCGGATTTGCATTTGAAGCGTTATTTTAACTACTCAAAGTTCTGTGCTATGATAAATTTTTAAATTATATTTTTAAAAATTTTCTTTTCCTCAAAATTTATGGTTTCGTTATGATATTCTTTAATTTCGGGACTAAATTCCATAAAGTAGGGGAGACTGTAACAACTCGGTTTTCCAAAATAATGTTTTATTCATTGACCCGACTTGTTTTATGTTCGGAAATTTTATCAATAAACGTAACGCGTTATTCAAGTTAATATTATTTTATTATATTGCTTATCATATTTAATTAATATCAATATAACTACTTTGATTTATATGCAAATTCAACCCAAACTTAAACTCTTACCCAAGTTTGTTTCCACCTTAAACCCCAAAGGACTAAACTGCAATTTTGTTATAACCCATTTTCATAATCTGGATAACACATATTCAATTCCCAAATCCAACCCCTAATTCATAACCGATCCAATTCAGTTTTCTTGATCCTCAATTCTCGTCATTATTTTTGGAAATCAAATCAAGCTACACGTTATTCTTACTGTAATCGGTCTGTCGACTCTATGCATTAGGAAACAATGATCTTTTACGATACGTATTAAAGTAATATACCTCGTCGTCAATACCCGTTTAGCACAATATCACTAATCATCAACGATAAATCTATTAAACCTTCCCACACCTTTCTCATTGCAGTGCAAACTAAACCCCTCTATTTAATTTTGTTATCCCTGCTGTTTTGATGGTGGCTTGATCTCGTTAATGGCCGACCCTGTTCTTCATTATTTCACCTAGTACAGATCGTTAACAAGGTAATTGCTTACATCTTTATGATCGAGATTCAATATAGATCTAAAGCCCCATGGTTAATTAACTCAAAACATATCGGTTTGACCGATTTGGATTGTTAGGGTTTATATGAATTTTGGGGTTTCGCAAGCTTCTGTATGTAATAAATTGGTTTCATATTTTAACCAAATAACTTGGTAGCTCGGATGGGTTGTCTGTGCGTGACTAGGGCTGTTATTGCTGGGGCGCAGGTTCGAGCCACCCCCAGCCCGCCATTTTAGTTAATTTTTCTTTTTGTTTTTTAATTAAACCCTTTAATGTTTATGTTAATTAATCTAACGTTTTAAATTTATATATTGTCTAAAACCGGCATTTTAACTAGTTACATTTTCCAAACATTTGTTTAAAACTATATATATATATATATATATATATGTGTGTGTGTGTGTGTGTGTATATATATTAGATTGTTAAGATTTGTAAAGGTTTTAATATTTAAATAGAGTTTTCATATAAAATTATATATTTATTATAATCATGTTAATTGACGTATTAAAAGTATAAGTTTAAGTATTTTTGAAAGATCATAATCTTTTGTTATAAAGATTATTATTTATTAATTCTTTATTATTTACAAGTTTTTTTTATAAAAAGAAATCTTTTCTAATCGTGAGAATATTTATAAAAATTTAATGTATATTTAGCTTAAATTAATTATTTAAAACTAATCTGTCTATATGATTTATGCAAAATCCTTATAAACGTTTATTTGAGTATTTAAATGTATTTTATTTAATTAGATCATATTATGAACAATAAAGCTTTGCTACAAAAATTAAATAATAAATTTAAAGAAATAAGTAACGTTGTGAGAACCCATCATATCATTAAATCCCGAACCTCATCGAATCTCGAACGTCTTTAGCATTTGTATTTTAAGTTCTTAGTTACTTATCGTCATAACTCATACTTAGGATTTTTCGTTGGACAATATCGAAAGAAGTGACGTTTCGTATCTTTGTTTATCCCGTTTGCTTTCTCAACCAGGTGAGTACCACATTTCGAGCTATGTGTATAAGACTCCACTTGAGCACGAGTGTTATTTGTAATCGAGTCTAGCTGCGATCGAACACGATGTATGCGAGGGTTACAATATAATCGTGCCAACCGTTGTGAGCGAGTTGTACATGTAATCAAAGTGCACATGACTCGACATAGTAATCGACTCTCACTGTTTTCGGGTATAGATTGTATGCGAACGGCTCTAGTGTAATCGAGTTTGCATAAGTAATCGAGTCGGGGTCTCTTGTATGCGATTAAGCGACCATGTTGTAACCGATTTTTGTATACAAACGTTCATGTGTATGCGAGTCTTTATGTATAAGTAACTGTATGCGTGTGTAGGTGTGAATGTATATACCAAGTATTTTGTATGCGAGTATATATATATAAGACCACGTGCCTGCTACTGTATGAGAGTATATATATATATATATATATATATATATATATATATATATATTTAGCATATACAAAGTATGTGGTATGCATATATTTTTATTATGGTCCTAACTTATCTCGTGAGGCTTCCCTAACCACATTCGGCTAAGACTTAACCCGAGAAATTATAAAGTTTGAACCTTTAGGCTTGAAATATTCAAAACTAGATCTTGGGTTTTCTTAAACGAGCCATATCCATTTTTGGGTTCGTTACATTCCTTTTAATATCAAGTTTACAACTTTATGTCTCGTTTAGACCTGATCTACTATTGGTTTAAGTTTCAAGGCCAAAAGATAGTGAAAACGTAATCTTTAAAGATCAAGAACATACCTTTTTGTGTTCGTTTGGTCTCGGTTAGCTTGTTTATGAACATTAAACCTTGTATCTATCTTGTATATTGACGATCTATCTATAGCCAACCTTGAATCTCGCTCCTTCTTCTCTTTCTTTCTCTCGGCCGATATTTAGCTAGTGGGTGTGTGTTTTGGGTGATTGTAGAGATTATGGAAAGATGGAATGAGGAGTTAGGGTTTTAGGATGGTTTAAGGGGGTATTTATATCCTTTAAAGCCCATGGACCTAAGGCCCATTACACCATCTTAATCCATAATAATTACCCAAGTCCATAATTCTTTCTATATTTAATATTAATTAAATATTAACACTCGTTTTTAAATCATAGACTTTTTTCATTTATTATTATAAAATTCGAGATGTTACAGATTAAATGAAATAAATATGCAAATAAATATATAAGTGTAATGAAAATCAAGTGGGGTAACACGTATAAGGACCCTAAAGAAAACTATACTAGGCCGTTACGTCTAACTGCCTATCCTATAGTCTTGGCTCTGATACCAATCTGTCACACCCCGACCAAAGACGGCAGAACATGACGGGATGCAACAGATTGCTTAAGAACACAAGATACTATTAAAGTGACAATATTAAATAACTCATTAATTTTATTCAATCGGCAAAAGTAACACATCTTGTTCATAAAAAGTAACACCAAATATAAGAATTTAATTGTTCATTCTTCTAATAACCTAAACGGTCTCAAAAATAAGATAGCATCTTCAAACTCCAATCAACCAATAATCAAATCTGTAACAATGCATTAAATAATATTTGGCAGCACGAATGTTGGTGAGCAATTCATAGTTTTGAGTATATATAATATGAGGCAAAATCCACAACTCGTATATGAAACTATAAATAAAAGCCACAATTGCAGTATATAAATCATAAATAAATGAGGATCATTTCTAATCGGTAACAACCGACATACTCTGATAATGAGACCTTATTCTATTAGCACAAGGCATAAAGTAGTTAGGGGTGCATATTATCATACTTATTGAGGCTCAACAACAACATAAAAATAAACACTCGTGCACGTAAAGCATATGAAACATATAACACACAATAGAGCAAGTATTCTGAGTATCATACAACCTAGAGTTTGTGGTTTGAGGATAAAGTATTATCTTAGTGCACAGTTTTGGAGTCCGTAGCAATCGAATAAGACGTTATAGATAGTCTAGAATGTATATTTAATTTAAAATGGCCCATTCACTATTGATTGTATAGCGAATGAGGCCCATTCGTAACTAGACTAGTTCGTTAAGGTATTACCATTCGTTATGGAAGCATAACGAATGGAGTCTAATTCATTATGAAGGTATAATGAATTAGGCTTAACTTAACGAATTGGAGCATATTGCCTATAAATAGGCTAATCCATGCTCATTTGTAAGGTGATCACACATATGAGAGATGTGAGAGATCCTAGATCTAAGTTATTATCCTCTACATAAGTTATTATGTATTTATCCCTAATCTATCAATAAACTATGTATTTACGCATTAATCGTTCTTGTGTCTAATTGATGTATCGACGCGGCTAGATCCGAGATGGGTTCAAACAGTAGTATTATAAATCATTCTTGTTTTGAATAGGTATGCATGTTACCCCCAAAGTATAAAAAGGAAAACGGGGGATTAAATGTACTCACGTGAAATAAGTAACTTGAGGGATTAGTTTGCGTGAAAACGGAAAGGTAAGTTCAACGAGCAAGACCTAGATTAAGAAGGGTCTTGAGTTAGTAGATGGACTTAAAAGCTTTAAAGTAAAATAACATGACAAGTATGATAAATAATTAAAGTTTAAAGGTTTAAGTGTAAATACATAAGAATTAAAGTAATGGTTTTAGAAAAGTAAGTTTACTCGAAATCTGGTCTCAGTATTTTATTCATTAGTTTTACTTAATCTTTGTTAAGTACGTATTTGGGTATAATTGCGATATTGCAAGACCCTTTGTTAAATAGATACTAAGATGAGATTTTACGAGTGTTCGGATTGGTCGGTTTGAGCCTTGATAATTGGTCAAGCCCGAAGTCGAGATTCCAAAGTGATAAATGTTATGAGATAACTCAATGAAAACAAAAGAAACTTAACCAAGTGTGTAGTTCTATTAGGAAGAACCTTAACGTCCGTTAAGCGAGTATTTGGCTTTGTCGCTCCAAACTTGTTATAAGATCAAGTTGGATCCAACATACCAAGTATTATGAGAAAACAATTAAAATTAGTTTATAATATAGTTTTAAAGAAAAATATGAGATTCGGTGGCCCAAAACACAACTAGTGTGTCTTAAGCGAGTGAACTCGGTTTAGTTCGGTCTTGGTTCGGTCCTTGACTTGGAATAATACCGAGCATGGTTACCACATACCCAATACCATAGAACTTATTAGACGGAACTTAGTAATTATAATACACTAATCTTGCATGTAACATATTAATAAATCATTTTAAATATAAAGCATTTAAACGAGAGTTCGGTCTTGGTTCGGTCCTTGACTCGGAATAAGACCGAGGATGGTTACCACATACCCAATACCATAGAACTTACAAATAAAAACACTTAGAATTGATAATACTCGAGTCTTACATACAATATGTTAACAATAAAGTATTTAAACAAAAGTTCGGTTTTGATTCGACTCTTGACTCGGGATGAAACCGAGGATGGTTGCCACATACCCATTATCATAGAACTCATTAAAATGATTTGGAAACTAAAATAAATATAACTAAACATTAACATTAATAATAAGCTTAAACAAAGTTTAAAATGTTAACAAGGACTATAATAGTCCTCCATGAAGCCTTGTCTAGCAATACACCTAAACCGACCATGGCAGGAGAAGTGAAAGCCAAGGAAAGAAAGGGAATATTTTTTTTAATAAGCAACAATAATAACAAGCTTTAATTAACAAGAATAAGTTAGAAACAAAGATTAGTATTAGTTTGACCTTGAGAAGCCAAACTATCAAGAGTTTGAAGAAGAATACTTAGATCTAGATTGGGGAGCGTTTGAGGTGAATGAGCAAACCCAAATGGGATGCATTAATCTTGTTTATATAGGGAAAGAATGAAGGGTTGGCCATAATGTTGCTTTCAAGAGTTACATGCTTTTGTTATTTGACAAATTTTAGTCCATTGAGTTTGTTTTAACTCGTTTTTAGTCAAAAAAGGGGTGTTTTAACAACCGAAAGAGTTGATTTGTAACATCCCGAAATTTCCAAAATAATATTAATTGTATTACTTAATAATAGAGGGAAAGTTTACTCGGGTTATCGGGAAATAAATAAATAGAGTAGGAGTTGGTATGGGTCGGGCTAGTGTTGGGTAATGGATATGGGTTATGGACTTGGGTTATGAAAGAAGGAAGGAGAGTCCATGGGCTTAAGCCCATGATCCCTAAATATAAATACCATTAATCACCATTTAATCCTCATTCTCACATATTCCATACACCACCAAAACACACACAACACCATCTTATAACCCGAACCAAGATCCGAAGGCGAAAACCCGAGCTTGTTGGTGCTGGAACGTCGTGACGGACCAAAACAACATCAAGGCTTAACCGGGTTCGTAGTTCGACTCGTTCAAGGTACGTTTATAGTTAGAAATCGTTCGTATAGGTTCGGTTTGATTTGGGAAATCATAGATCTGTGTTAGTTTGTTATAAACGAACCTAAAACAACAAATATTACTGGAATTGATTAGCATTTGATAGGTTAATTGTTAACCTAAAAGAACCCGTAACCTATATGCCTAAATCGCACCCCTTAAACATCGATATTAGGCCGATTTGATGGTTGGGGTTTGTAGGCGCTGGTCAGACGATTACGTGGATACCTAAATCGAGTTATTTGGTTAAGAAACGAAGATGATTAAGGACGAACAGTAGCTGCAGCCGACAACTTCGCCTGCAAGCTAAGTTCGCCTGATGACAACTTCGCCTAAAAAGCTAAGTTCGCCTGATGACAACTTCGCCTAAAAAGCTAAGTTCGCCTGATGACAACTTCGCCTAAAGCTAAGTTCGCCTAAGGGTTAACTTCGCCTAAAGCTAAGTTCGCCTAAGGTTTAACTTCGCCTAAAGCTAAGTTCGCCAAAGGTTTAACTTCGCCTAAAGTCGAGTTCGATTAGAAAATAAATTATAAACGATAAGTAAAAGTAAGCTAATACTAGGCCACCAGATTAGATCAGGCGAGTATACGTGTAACTTATACAGTCAGCCGAGCTCAGTTAAAGAAGGGATTTACAACTATCGAAGGAAGAAGCAGAGTTCAGGTGAGTTTCTAGCCCCATTTCCTTGTTATGTTTTCGGGGCTGTGTGCATACTCGATGTGAAGTGTGAATACACTTACCTTAGGTGGTAAGTGTATGCTATAGATGTTATACGAGGTAGCTATTATATAATACTTGTTGGTGCGTGAACGATCTTCGGATATTGCACGCATCGCCAAGGACAGTGATTGCCAAGTGGTTATTAGTGTGTATGTATGCTATGATGTGACTTGCTTATTATGTAAATGATATGAAGCATATTGTAGATAAGTAGAGGTAGAGCGTGTTAGAAGTGGCAAGGGTGTAGTAAGAGTGATAGTGGCATGACGATAGTACGTGGTAGGGTAAGCCTATATGTGACTACGTCATTAAAGTGGCAAAGTGGCAAAGTGGCATAACGTTAAACGTTATTAAAGTGGCAAAGTGGCAAAGTGGCATAACGTTATACGTTATTAAAGTGGCAAAGTGGTAAGGTGGTAGGTGTAAATAAGAGGCTAAGTGGTAAGGTAAGCAGGTTAGATAGTGGACTACGTGTCTTCGGATACGTATATGATGCATGTAGTGGTTGTATGATAAGTTGCTTGATTAACTAGAACTCACTCAGCATAGCTGACTTTTAGTATGCACGCAGGTGAGTAGGAGGAGGCATCTCGCTTGAGGAGACACGTGGCACTGAATAAGAGGCTGGCATCGGAAGACTCAAGATGTTTAAGTTTAATGTTTCGTTTATTTTGAAAGGCAAAATGATGTTTTAAGACAAGACGTGTTTTGATATGAAATGTTTTAAGAAAGTTTTTATATTCTGTGAAAGTTTTAATGAACTCTGATTTGTAAGAACTGTGTTTATGAGTAAATCCGACGCGAAAGTAGGGCTACCGGGTTCGGGGCCTTACATGATTTATTAATCCGAAAATTGTGTAACATAAACGAACATAAAACCCAATATTTTATTAATAATGAAAGATCCAAAAGACCAAAACGGGTCGGGTTCACGATACAAAAACAAATGCATGAAAAACCGAAAATGATGAATGTCATACTATTACACCTCTCTAAGTAGACGTCACCAACCAAGGAAACGCCCCCCCCCCCCCCCCCCCCAATTCCCAACCCACCCACTAGCGCTAGTGCACTAACGAGCAAAGGGTTTCAAATTATGGGACCATCTATAAAGCTAACCACTCATAATACCTCATTGTTATTTTTATGAAAAAAATATAAATAATGATTGTGTTTTCAGTTAAACCATTAATGTTGTGTTTTCGAGCTCATTTAGAAAAGGAAAGGAAAGGAAAACATTTCCTTTAGTTTCCTTTCTTTTCATTTTCCTTTCCTCTCATTCCATCCAATTCCTTCCAGAATGGAAAGAAAGAATTTGCACTACAAAAGCCTCCATTTTTCTTTCCTTTTCTTTCTTCCTTTAAATGAAACTCGAGAACACACTGTTTATTCTTTCCTTCCTTAAATGAAACTCAGGAACACAAGTCTCCCTTTCGTTTCATCCCTTTCCTTTCCTTTTCTTTCATTCCTTAAATTGAACCCGAGAACAGAGCGTAAGTGTTTTTAAGTAAAAGTTATTGCATTCCTGATGTATAAGAAATTATACATCTTTTCAGTACTAAAATATCTTCAAATAAGCATAATTTCGATAACTATATTAGAATAAACAAGCGTAATTATCGCATGTACCATTTTTTTTATCTGGGCAGTTAGGTTGTAACCAAATGTGCAAAAATGAACCATTTTGTTAACTAAAGAGTAGGTAGTATAACAAGTGTAGATAGTTTAATGAATAGTAAGATATTTTTCTTTAATAAGACATGTTTCTTTTTAAATCAAGATGGTGTTCGGGGAAGTATATGATGAATCTACTTTTTTAAGCTGAAATAGATCAAAATTTGAGAAACTTGTGAGCCTTAAGAAAACTGATTTCTACTACAAATGTAACAAAACATAACTATCTTTTTAACTTTTGGTGGTTCTTTTACCTATTCAGAAACGGGTGTGCGTTGGGCGGGATACGAATCTCTTATTTGTGTAAGTTTCAGTTTTCATTTTTTGTCTTATAAATTTTGTAATGAAAACTAAAAATGGATTTGTTACCAATTAAAATGGGTGTTTAAAAACAAATTTTCAGATTAGGGGACATAACGTGTTCGGTTCGGGCGGGATACGAGTCTCTAATTCACATATGTTTCAGTTATGATTTTATGTATTTTTTTTTTTAAAATTGGCACTGGAAACATAGAATGAATATATTACAAAGTTACACTTAGGTATTTAAAGTTAATTTACAGGTTATAGATATACTACCTATCCGCAGTTGGTAAATTCTAATTGACTAAAAATTTGGTTTTACTAAAAACCTGCAGCAAAAGCAGTGTATTCAGCTTGTGGGGTGGTTACAGGTCAGGGTTTTTAGGGTGGATTACAGATTTACGGGTTAGAACAAGTTACAAGACAGAACGAGTTTGGGTTGGACCTCTGATGACAACATGTTTTGCGAAAGTTTTGAAAATTATTTTATTTAATCTTTAGTTTTAATTAGGAAAATCCACCCGGTCAACCTATGGAGACGACTTGTCATCGCTAAAGGCCATAAATTAGTTGTTAAGTCTTTAAAATTAAGGGAAAAAAAGCACTATCGGGTCAACCCAAAGGCTTAGCTATAGCTAGCTAGGACCCATTTGCATGACTTCTTCCAATTTTAGACTCGAGGGTGCAACCATGAAACCCATAACGACGGCGCATTGTCGCTTAAGGCTATGCTAGCGACATCTAGCCCGTCGTATTGGTTCGGCGTAATAGATATGTTAGGATTAGTAAAGTCCTTTGGGTCGGTTTCATTGGTTGATGATTAGAAGACAAAAGGGGTGGCCCGTTTAATTATGGAGGATGACCCATTTGATGTTTTCTTGGTCCCTAAGTCATTTAACCTAATTTCTCTCTATATATATCATGGTCATATATTGTAATCTTTGTATTGTGCTTAATAAATTTAACCTAGTTGCAGCCCGTGGACGTAGGTTGCCTTGATGGAACCACGTAAAATCCCGTTTTTCTTATTTATTTATTTCGTTTGTGCGTGTGTGTTTGTGTTTCCGCTGCGTACCGACTCTTTTTAATACCTAGCAAGTGGCATCAGAGCCAAAGGTTTGTTAAATACACTGGGTGCACCAAGACGAAAGCAAGACATCTTCAGTTTGTAAGTCCAGTTCGTATAACTCTTGGAAGAAATTTCAGTTTTGGTGTGGCTCGACAATCGAGAAGAGTTTGAGGTTAATTAAATTTCTTGAGGAGGTGCATATCTTTTTTATATTTTCATAACTTTGTCGTCCTTGCACACACAAATAGTTTGATTTTGGTTTTGGTTTGTGGCTTGTGCGACACACACAACAGAGAAAGAAAAGCTTTTTGTTTTTTCCTCAAGCTATAAGGGTTTAAGTTTTTCTTGGAAATCTTTCGAGTCGTGGTTCGTTTTCTCATCGGAAGTACGCTGCCACTCGTATTATGGTTTAGCTTTTGGACCGCTACGCCGTCAAGGAGAATACCATGTGTCACATTAATGATTTCAAATCAATTTTGTCCATGTTAGCTTATGCGGGCATGAAGTTGGATAATGAGACTCAAGATGTGATACTGTTATCTTCCTTGCCCGAGAGTTGGTTTGGAACTGTAATGGCCATTACTAGTTCTACGGGGGTTGATGGTTTGACATTTTAGGGGTGTCTGAGACATTGTATTGGGTGAAGACGTTCGCCAGAAATGCACAAGTGGAGGATCATATTCTGATATATTTTATGCTGGCAGGGGAAGGAAAAATAACTGGAGTAGTGGGAGTCAAGGGAGGAGTTCGTCTAGAAGTCGGAAGAATGTGAAGTGTTGGAGGTGTAATAAAGTTGGACAAGTTAAGATTGATTGTCCAAACATATTACAGGGAAAGGCTGCAGAGGTAAACACTGCTGAACAGGTTAATGAAGGCGTCAGTGATGACGAGGCATTATTTTGTAGTGTTGATAGCATGGTGGAGACGATGGTGAATTTGGTGAAAGTGATTTGGATATGGTATTCCGAATCTTCGTTTCACGCTACACACAGCGAGGAGACGATGGTGAATTTGAAGGTTGGTAACTTTGGGAAGGTACGTATTGCTAATGGTGATGTTCTTGATGTTACGGGCATGGGGGATATTAATTTGGTAACTCAATTGGGAACTGTTTGGAACTTGAAGAATGTTAGGGTTATTCCATTGTTGAAGAGAAGGCTAATCTCTAGTAGTCAACTGATGAACTAGGCATGGAAGTAAAGTTCGGTGGAGGTAAATGGAAGGTAACTAAAGGTAGTCTGGTTATTGCTCGTGGAAACAGGTATGGTTCATTATACATGGTGGAAGTACCTACTGAGGGAAGTATGACTGTCCCTCAAAAACAAACTCGGGTTTGTTGAGTCGAAGGGGCAGAATAAGGTTCAATTTGCAAGAGTGGAGCATGGTGCCAAGGTGATTCAAGCTGAGCGTGGTCGGAGGTCTAAAATAGGTCAGGGGTTTGGTGACAGTGGGAGCGCGGGTTGTGTTCCAGGAACAATTACAAAACAATGTTGGGCTTTGAAGACCGTTATTCCGATTGATAAAATCTCTCCTGGGGAACTTTTGCTGAAAGAGGAGAGTGGTGGTGGTTCTCGGGTTATCTCTGGAGCTAGTGGATTGTGCGTATCAGTTGAGATAGAGGACAAATCAGTTTTGGTTGATGAGTTGGAGCTCGGTGGAGCTTCAACTGGCTCTTCTAGTACTTAATGCTGAAGGGGGTTGCTGCAACTAAATGGTAAGTCTTAGCTTGTTTATGGGAACTGAAATCTTGGAAGACTTGTTAATAAAGATTACCGATATTACTAACGACTGGGTTGCTTTGTTCTTGAATGGCGGGCTAGAGTTTATCGCAAGGCCCTCAAGTGGGAGATTGTTATGATTAGTGAAGGCCTTTGAGTCGGGTTCGTTGGTTTATGATTAGAAGAAAAAAGGGGTGGCCCGTTTAGTTAAGGAGGATGGCCCATTTGATGTTTTCTTGGTCCCTAAGTCGTTTAACCTAATTGCTATCTATATATATATATATATATCATGGTCATGCATTGTAATTTTTGTATTGTGCTTAATAAAAACACCCTACTTGCAGCATGTGGACGTAGGTCGCCTTGACCGAACCACGTAAAATCTCGCATCTCTTATTTATTGCTTTCATTTGTGCATGTGTTTGTGTTTCCGCTGCGTACCGACTCTGTTTAATACCTAACAAGATACATTAAGTTACGAATATTATTGTCGGACATATTCTTATTATCATCCTTATCGTTGCTTGCATATTTATAAAAGTCCATCAAATGTTTTTCTTTTTGTGTATATTTTCTAAATGAGAATAATCAAAAGTAGTAAATCTGCAAAATTAATTCACGAGTGTAAGACAGTTTAAATGAATCCAAAGTGAATTAGAGAGTAATTTTATTATCCATACTAATAAAAGTTTGGGGACTTATTTAATTAGAGGAATTTTTGTCACACCCTCAAATTCCACTGACGGAGTTTTACCGTCGAAGGGTGTGAACTAACAAGATCGGAATCATTAGTTATATCAAACACCGTAATTAAAGTCTTAAAAACAACCAAGACCTCAAGTCTTAAGTAAAGATGCGGAAACGTAAACTGTAAAGTAAATAGTTGTGTCACATAGGACGACTTAAAGCAACAGTTATCATGACAAAATTTAAAAGAAGTTTAAAGCATAAGAGTTCAGTGAATGCATGTCCTATACCGCTCGCCCGCCTCGACTACCTGAGATAAACATACTAAAAGTGTCGACACTGGGTTGGTGAATTCACTGGTTTAAGTAAATTAAGCGTTGTGTTTTAGCGTTACGAGATAGTGTTATGTCAATATATATCAATAGGTAGCTAACCTATCAAGCATGTATTACTAAGTGTTAGACACTGAAGCTAACTGTTTATACGATTTCCTTGCCACCATGTAAACCACGACCATGGTAATGTGTTAGCCAAAATTACACCCACTTGACCTATAGTCGAGTTTAGAGTTGGGTGGGTTTGTCAAAACCAGCAGTACTACTCAACACTGACTCGTTATTATCTAATATTAGCCGGTTCGATTGTTCAGAAGTACTTAGTTGGTTTGTTGCCACTTAGTCTTACAAGTGATATATAAAATATAAACAAAATCTAAAGAGTTGGGGTATGTTATCTCCCCCTAATAAAAGCGTTAAAGAGTAAAAGGGGCCGTGAAACTCACTGTTTGCGAAGTTATCAAAAATCTGAGAAAAGCGTGCATCAAATGAAATCCTCACTAGTTCTCTAAAAACAAAAATGAGATATCTAAGTGTTTTGAACTATGAGTAAGTCAGTAGAATCGACGCATGAAAACTATGCATGAGAGGTTACGTTGGTGAAACAAGTGCGACTCGATTAACACGTTGGTGATAAACTACGGGTGTGATTAAGTATAGTGTTAAGTAGAGGTGCACAAATCGGTTTTTTTAAAAAAACCGGTTCGGTTATTAACCGGACCGGTTTTTTTCGTCCTGGAAAAAAACCGGTTCGGTTAATAACCGGACCGGTTAATAACCGGTTTTTGTGCATGAAAACCATAACCGGTCAAACCGGTTACGACCGGTTTGGGAACCGGTTAGAACCGGTTAATAAACCGGTTTTTTTATTAACCGGTTTTTTAATAACCGGTCTAACAGGTTAACCGGTTTTTTTTTTTTTTTTTTTTTAAATAACCATTATTTTTTCACAGTATAAACAAACCGGTAACTACAAGGCAAACCGGTAACTACAAGCATTAAATCGTTATCGCATATTCGTAACTCAAAAATACATAACTTTCATTTATAGCTTTTACATTAAAAATACAAACATTAAATCGTTATCGCATATTCGTAACTCAAAAATACAAACATTAAAGAATGCTTAGACACGATTACATTAACAACTTGCTGTTTCTTACTCATTATTTTCATCGCTACCCGATCCCGAGCTATTCCTTAGGTAATCGTCGTACGCGGCTTCTTCATCGGTCATTGGTTGAGTGTGTCCTTGATTGACCTCGTCTTCATACAAGCCCGCCTCATAGTCCATTTCCCCCTCGAGTGAGCGTTGATGTTGTGCCCTATCTAAAGCGTCCAAGTAATCCTTGTAGCAAATAGACATCTCTACAGCTGGTGGAGTGAGTCGAGTCCTCCTAATCGATATAACCCTGCCAGAAACAGAAAAAGCAGACTCCGAAGCTACCGTGGAAGCTTGGACCGTTAGTAAATCTTTGGCCATGGCGGCGAGGATCGGAAACTCATCCTCCTTACCTCTCCACCAAGCCAGCAAATCAAGACTTCTAAATTCATCTGGAGTCATGTGTTTCACAAAGTTGGTACCACCATACCTTCCAAGTTCACTGCTTGGGGTGTTTACCTTTTGACGTTTACCGGCGTCTTCCCAAATCATGTAGTACATCCCCATTTCAAGGTCGGTTTGGGATTGGGATTGGGCAACAGCTCTTAACGAGTCATGAATTTGGGAAGACGACCCGTATTTTGTAAGGTAAACATCATACATGTTAGACAAGGTGGTGTTGAAAGCATTCTTTAAAGTTTGGTTATAATAGGGGTTTTGATCGTCGTTTAACTCTAGCTCATCACAAATTTTTTCTATTAAAGCTTCAACACCACCAACATTTATGCAAGGGTTTAACGCAGCAGCACATGTCAAAACAGCGGGTAGTTGTTGAAAATATTTTCTAAATTTTTCTTTCATTTTTACACCCATATCAAAATAAGGTGCACCCCTACAATGAAGTTCACTCAACTTTGTGCACATGACAGCAATTTTTGGTAAAGCAATGGGGCTTGTTGGATAGTAAACCCCGGATAAACTTGTTGTGCAAGATTTAAAAATTTGAAGTACCTCCGTAACGATCTCAATCAATAACCAGTTTCTAGGATCGTACGGTGCACATTTACCCCTACTTGACATTATTTGATGAAACGTAACTAGTGATTCTTTTTGTTGGATGGCTTTCTCAAACATATCACAAGTCGAGTTCCATCTTGTTGGACAATCCCAATTGGGCCCCAACCATTGACAATTAGCTTCATCACAAAATTTTTTGTATCTTGAAAATGTTTTATTGTTGCTAAAAACATCTCGTAACATTCTTTTAAAATTGTTTCTTTGCGTTTCGATCACGTTTAACCCATCTTGCACGGCCAAGTTGATAATATGTGCAATGCATCGGCTATGAAAAAACGCTCCATCACAAATAGGTTTATACTTTAATTTTAAATGGCCAACCGCGGCCGTATTGTTGGACGCGTTATCAAACGAAATTGAAAAGATTTTATCTTCAATCTTGTATTGTCGAATGACTTTATCCAAGAGTTTAAAAATATTTCTGCCCGTGTGCGGGTAATCAAACAATTGAAACGCAATGGTTCGTTTCATCATTTGCCACGACCCGGGGTCAACCCAATGAGCCGTCACACAAATGTATGAGTCGGGCGAACCATTAGGTACCGACCACACATCCGTTGTTAAGTTTACACCAGTTTGTAAGTTTGAAAAGTATGAAATTAGTTCGGATTTAGCGTTTTTCCAAGCTTTAAGACAATCTCTTCTAAGGGTCGAACGACTTACGTGTTGGTAGCGTGGTTGAACATACTTTTGCATCATCGACGTGAATTGAGGGTTGTCGAAGTGGTTGAAAGGAAGTGTATTTTGAATCACAAAGTTTGAAAACTGTTGACGTACCTCTTCAAGGTAGTACGTAAACACCGTTCCTTGATTCGTCATCTCCGGCTGCGAACTACTTCCCGATTCGTCCTTCAAGGCCTTGCAAAAGGGCCTTTGTACATGCGCTCTTAAAGTGGAGTTTGCATCTTTGCCATAAAACTTCAAACAATGTTTGCATCGAGCTTTTTGGGTACCGTTAGACATTTCGCATAGGTCGAAATGTTGCCAAACATCTTGGTTTCGTTTCGTGGGGATGACCCGAACGACCGTTTCTCCCGTGTTCGAGGCACCCATGTTGACGGATGAAGCAGCACTTTGGGAGGCCATGATAATCGACTACGAAATAAGAGCGTATGGAGTGGTAATGTGGTATAATTGAGCGTGAGATAACAAAATAATCGCGTATGTAATAAACGTTTAGAGCGTTTGGAGTTGTATAATCGAGTGTGATCTAACCAATACCCAACCTAAGCTATATATAGATGTTTGTGGGGGTAAAATGGGAAAAAAAAACGGTC
Source organism: Bidens hawaiensis (assembly GCF_021521415.1). Taxonomy (NCBI): domain Eukaryota; kingdom Viridiplantae; phylum Streptophyta; class Magnoliopsida; order Asterales; family Asteraceae; genus Bidens; species Bidens hawaiensis. Next base: position 193,594 of record NW_027492686.1, on the reverse strand, counting down.
AAAAATAAGAAAAAACGGCTATATAGCCGTTACTCAACGGGAAAAAACCGGTTTTTAACCGGTTAACCGGTTTTTTTTATAACGGTCAAAAACCGGTTTATAAAAAAACCGGTTAACCGGTTTTTCTAATAACCGGTTATTAAAAAAACCGGTTTTTTAAAAACCGGTTATTAAAAAAAACCGGTTTTTTTAAAACCGGTTATAAAACCGGTTTAGGCTCCAAATTGTGTAACCGATATACAAACCGCCGGTTTGTAAACCGGTCAAACCGGTTTACAAAAAACCGGTTTTCTTAAAAACCGGTTTCCGGTTTAAACCGGCTAACCGGTTCGAGGACTGGTTTTTTTGACCACCTCTAGTGTTAAGTGTTACTATGATACATTATCAGTAAAACATCTACCACAAGGGCAAATACGTCAAACATATTGCAAACATCGATCAAACAATCACTTTTCATGTTTAATTCAAGAATTCAGCAGCTAAGTTACCAAGACAGAATTTAGCACGTCAAGATTACTCTATTTCACTAATCATAACATGTAGATAAAATCACCAAAATTTATCACAGAAGCACACGTGAGTTAGATTTCTAAAAATAGTTTTATTATATTTTTATTCCATACGGTTTTATCACAAGAATCAAAACAATACAGTAAGTACACAGCAATCATTATCATGCGCAACAAAACTTTCTTTACTATTCCTGTTACATGGTTATGCAAGGCCAATTGGATTAGATTTCAAACTCAAATTATTAACTTCCAGAAGTGGAATCAACTCAATTGGTCCTGTCATTTGTGAGATATACTATTTACAAAACAGCCTATAAGAAGGCTTCTCGAATTAAACTTGCGCAACAGATTTGTAAATTAATAAAAACCGACTTCCACACGTCTAAAAATTACAAACTCAGACTCTTTAGAAACTAGACTCTACCTACTACATCATAGAATCAACAATTACTTCAAAACATATCATTAACATCAAGTTACAGTCGTTTTAACATGAATTTATTGTTCTGTCCAGCGTCAGTTTTCACCAAATTTGTCAAACTACTAACCTATGAACAATTAACCATGCATACAACCTTAACTCATCAATAATCAACAACTTTAACATCTAGGTTTTATGATTAATATGTTCAATGATACCAAAAATCGATAGAATAGGTTAGATATAGTGTTTAGTTTACTTAGTTAGCACCTTAAACCTTCAACAAGCTTGCAAGGATGATTGTGTGTGTGTTTCGGCCGAACAAGGGAAGGAGGGAGGCTGCCGTCGCAAGAGGGATATGAAGAGAGGGAAAGGGTTAGTGTTTTTGTTTATATAATAATTAATTATTTCACATGTTACAACTTGCACCCTCAACTTCTATTTAGTTTAATTCTAGCACAAACTAATCTTTTTCATCCATAATATGATGTTATACATGAAAGCACCAAATTACATATAAACATAACATGTATTTAAACCAAGTACTTGTTTATAATATTTATTGTTTGTTCACCAACGGTTTGAGTCGACTCGTGTGTGATTCGGTGAAACTCCGAAAGACTATTTGTGTACTGATTGTCATGTGTCATTTAAACTCTAATTAAATGCAATGAGAAATGCGTTAACTGGAATGACATAGTTCGTGTGAGCTTGAGTTTGAATTAACGGAGTTTGGGTTAACGGAGTTAACCTGAAATTGACAAGTGTCACAATTTTAACGAATTAGCGTGCTAATTATGAGAATTAAATAGAGTTTTTATACGTACAAGTAGAGTAATTACATAATTACTCTACTTGTATATATATAATTACTTTACTTGATTTTTACAATTAGCATGTTAATATTATTTGTATTTGATCCAAATCTTATTTAATTAATACCATCTCATGATTGTTATATAAATATACTCATCCTAAAAGCCTTAACGGCTTAACTATTTATTTTTGTGAAAATAATATTTTTCATATTCAAGCATGCTCCTTTACATTTATTATTACTAGAAAAAGTGTGCGTTGCTGTGGGTTCAAACAAGTTATCGACTCGTATTGGTTTGTAGTGTTTGGTGTGGTGTGTAATGGGTTATTAGTGCGAGAGAGTCGCCACATGTGATTATGGTTTGTTGGATGTGTTTTGTTTTTTATTGGGGGTGGGGGGGAGGTGTTCGCACAAAAGTATTAACATATGCATATATATATATATATATATATATATATATTGGATACATCGTGTTTTGTGATATATTTGTTAATAAAGTAAGTTTGTGCGTTATGTAAATTTTAATCAACTAAAGGATTAATGTGTGTTAATACATGAGTAGTTATGGGTGAAATTTGATAAAGAGATGAAAGAAATGCTTAAATTAAAGCCGGTAAGTCAACGGATTGTAAAAAAAGGTAAAAGGGTGGGCATACGTGACTTGGTTTTGCACATGCGTAGTCGCGCACGCATATATATTGGATCGATTGTGTTATGAAGTATCTGGTACTTAACTTGCAGAAACAAAAACTTTTTGTTTGGGGCATTACAAACTGACAAGTACGAATTAGACTTAAATAGCAGGAGAGACATTATCGATGATGAATCATTGAATGTGTGTTTAATTCTGGAATAATGATTGACCTTACACGAAATATGCGTTGAGTATGGTGTACATAGATTTATAATGGGATTTATATTGGATTTCTATTGCAAAAGTTGTGTCAAATTCGATTATTTATTTTTTTAAAGTACATGAAGCATTGGATTGATGTGTCAGGGAGAAGTAAGAACGTTTTTTAGCAATTGATCATGTGATGATTCTATTTTCTGAGTTCCATGTAAGTTGTATATAATTAAAAATCTGAATGCCTTGGAATCGTAGAAGTAAGGGTAACGACGTGTTGGTATTTTTATTGGTTCAGGTCAACTATAAACATAACAAAATCGATTGCATCTGTCATTAAACCAAGTAAAGCATATAAAACAAAAAAGAAATGAAGGGGATTATAAAGATAGAAAGTCAAAGCTTGTAAGAAATTAAGATCTTTATTGTGGGGTTGCTAGAGTCTCGGTATAATGACTTATTTTCCTTGATAGTATACCAAAGGATAGTACAATTCGTCGCCATTCTTACATGTGTATATCTCATTAGTAAATCCATCATCTGATACGACCATAAACTTGCCGGTTGTGTTGATGTATGCTATGGTCAACTCTAATAGCATAGGCATTATTTTTTTTTGGAGGAGGGGGGGGGGTCATATTTTTGTCCATGTGTGACGTGTCATCTTCTATAAATCTAAGGTCAAATACGATAAACCGTGAGTAACAAATATGTGGAGGTCGTTGTGAATGACAACCAAGTGTCCATACGAGGGTTTTGTTGGAGGTTTTGGGAAGGTCGTGTTAATAAACTTCTCCGTGTGAGTATCAAAAGCCAACAACTGAACACGTCACCTTAAATACGTGGATTTCACAACAAAGTTCATAACTGTGTTATTGAAAGGTTCACTTTTCCATTGATGATCATTTGTTCACAGTTGATATTCGTTTACGGTTCCAACTATTTTCTAGACCCATGGTTTTGGTAATACTTGTATAATTTTATTTCTCATGGTTGCACTTCACATGTAGGAGGGTATATTCATTTAAATGTTGTAAGTACAATCCAATATCGTTATTATTATTATTATTTTTGTAAATTCTTTGAAAGTGGTTACAATGCGTTGTGCTAATTTTTTTTTGTTTCAAGTAGTGAGAGCCATTGTTTAAATATGGTTTTACATTGGCCTACACACCTATCCATACTAATATGTCGGACAAAAGTATATCTGTGTGGGCATCTTGAATCGAAGTCGTACAGGGTCCGTACGTAGATTTGGAACATGTTTTTGCACTTTTAGGCATGCCTTCCACGAAGATTTGTATATACATCGCAAGGTGTTATACATAAGTCATTTAGACAAAGTTTTTGAAAATCAGTGTGAAACATCATTTAATCGATATGTGTACGAGGTGATTATATTATGAGTCGCATGTTACTTACAAAGTATGATAGGAAGTGACGAGTGTTTGGAAGGGTGTTGGGGTGATGAGCAAAAATAAATATTAGACTTTATGTAGGCTTAAGTCGCGTGAAAGGAAGAAAAGGAGATACGAAAATTATATTTTAATTTTTCAGCTAGCAGTCATAATAATTTTCTAAGAATGAAGCCTTCAACAAAATATATGAATAAAAAAATGTTTTATTTTGTGCATATTACAACTCCAATATGCACTCCTTAGAGGGATTATATAGATATCGGGCATATCTCTTTCATTGAGAATAATCACAAGCCAACTAAGTTTGTGAAGAAAGGTCAAAGGGTGGCTATTAAGATATGAAGCTTCACCTAAACCATGTAACCTAAACTTGACCCCTTTAATTAAATTATTTAAACGTGGAAACAACGTTGACGAGTTGGCAGACAATAACCAAGTTGTAAACATGTGAATCTAGTTGGTGAGTTGTAAACAAACAGGTTAAATGGGTCATAAGCGGGTTAGCGGTTTGTCGTGTTGAACTAGTTGGGCCAAACAGGTCAACATGAACACGTCGGGTTATGCATGTTAAATAGGACATAAGAAGGTTTGTGTCGTGTAGTTTTAGCCATGCTCCATTTCTTGTAAATAATAATGCCGCGTACTTTGACATAGACAATATTTTATGAAAATAACCTTACGTTTTCTAAATATGTTTATTTATTAAGTTTTTTTTATCATTCTTTAAATAATTTAATTTATATATGTTTTTTGAATAACAATTTTTTATCATATAATACACGTTATTCATAAGACAATTGAAAGCGTAGGTAACTTGAACTTTATGTCGGCTTAAGTCGGGGGTGAAGCGACAAAAAAAACAAGAAAAAAGGAAATAAATAGAGAAAGAAGAAAATTAAATTTTAATTTTTAGCTATCAAATGTAGTAACATACTAAAAATCAACCATTCATGCAAATATGTGAATTATCAACTGATAAAGTAAATTTAATTTTAAAAGGAAGTAATAAGGTTGAAACACTAAAAACGGTTCATTTAAGTAACTGCATACATTAAACATGGGAAGCAAATAACATCATATAGCCGGTGTAACAACAGTTTTCATGTACACAAGGAACACATCGATGATTCAGTCACTACCATAATGAAACAATAAACAACAATTGTTCTTGAAAAGCTAGTGTCACTGCAGCTTTAGTACATTTCGATCATAAAAGTCTACTCTTGTTTCAAACCAACTTTGGCCCCCTAAAAAAGAGAAAACTACCCAAAATGTAAACAATGTCTAAGTCAAAGTCTTTTAGCAAATTATACATAAAACATAATAAAATTAGCTACAAGCATAATGTCAAACGCATTGTACAAACAACTTTATACATTACAAGACACAAGGCCAAAGGACACAATTTGGACTTTCACATGAAATCTTGTTACCCAGCCTTGTGTGTTCAGTCGAAAGCTTGTAATCGGCCCGCATCCACCTCATATTAACCCCAAAAGCCAAGAAAATTAAAACACAACCCAACTGCCTTTATTATTACTTAAAAAGGATTTTAGGCCCGAACACCAATCTTGAATGATCCAACTAAAAATCCACAATGTTTATGACAACTACTCATATTATTTAAAAACTAATATGAATGAAAAAGAATATTTGAAACTAATTAAGTCACAAGTTGTAAGAGAAAATAATAAAAATTATTATTATAATTTAGTTACCCGGCGTGAAAATGAAACTAACCTAGTCACCTTGTTTCTGGTTCAGACTCGCACAACAGAAATTGTGAATTTCATTTTTCAGATATATATAGCAACTACATCGAATATGCATATTATCATAGTGTATAGAGAGCATGAAAAGTAGATAAAAGAGAAGTTCTTATTCATTGGTATGTATGTACATCTAATACAAGTAGACAAAGCCATTACATATAGGCTAATAGAGTTAATACAAACATAATGATATATAAGAGTTAAGAATGTAGATAGTTACCATAATAACATAATTATAACCATAATTAACATTATGTAAAGAAAATAATATAGGTTTTAAAGAAATGATGACTTAGACAATGTTCATCTAAAATACTTCTTTATTACAAAATGTCACCAAAACACTCAAGAAAAGTCTTATTCTAAATAGAGCAAAAATAAAAAGCTCAAATGTCTTATAGAGGGGGCAATTACAATATAATATAAGGTATACTTAAATATCTTCAATTGAAAAACAGAAAGTACTTGTGAAAACTTAATCAAATATTTAGTAAAAACACAAAAGTGTCATAACTCTGTAAGTTGGTTTATTAAATAAAAATGAAAATCATTTATGGTTAATTTTGGTACACGAATTTGATATGAGTTATTATATAAAATAAAATGGAAAAAGTAAATCCGCAAAAGGAGAATATATTATACTGTCATCCATCTACAAGAAAGAGTCACAGCACGAACTGGTTTGTATATTAAACTTTTTGCAATATTTACGTAACGCAAAACCATTATTTAAGACATGTCTGCATATTATTACTAACAACCACATGAAAGCTGAAAATTGAATTTTGTCACATATGTTTGAAATATAAAAAAAACAAAGAAAAAAAAAGAGTAATAAAACAAGACATCATATGACATGATTAAACCAGTGGGGCTTGCCCCAATGGCCAGGAACATGATGGATGACCCGGATATCCTGGGTTCGAATCCTGATTCCGACCGAATTTTACCAGAGCATTAAAACCTGTCGTGCCTTCGGGCGAGGTGAGCCAACTGGGTTTTACCGGGAATGTCAAGCCAAACTCGGATGCCAGCGTGGATCCCGATCAGGTCAACATAGTTGGCTTGAGTGGGGTGGTGGGGCGCGATGTGTTCGCGCAGTGAGATAACTTAACTGTGAAAGTCACCTTTCAAAAAAAATATGACATGATTAACATGTGAGGAACCTAGTCCTTGTTAGTTATTAGTTATTAGTCAAATGATAAAAATCATTATTTTCAATATTAAACCTTGGCTTGAAGATTTCAAATGTTTTAATCATATTTATCCACTCAAGGCTTCCTTAACCCCTTAGTTAGACACCATTATAATCAAAAGCATATAAACAAATATATTTATTGAAATTAGACCTTTGATGTGGTTTTGTGGTTTATCCAATTTATGGCATATATATATATGTAGTTAATGTAGTTGATAACCTTTTGAATGGTTAAAGAATGTATATATGAGTAATTTAACAAAATATGAAGCTTCATCAAATTATATCGAAAGCTTTAAAAGGGGGTGGAGACATTGATAAATTACTTTTCTTGCCTAATTATGTAATGACTCTTCATGTAATTATGAAATTACTTTGTTACCCATCAATCTTCTTTATATATAATATAGATATAAATATAAATATAGATTATTATTATTGTTATTATTATTATTTATGGCAAATCTTTTATTGGTGGTAATATATATTTATCGTCTGTATATACATAACTTCCTTGTTACGTAATACGAACGAATGCATTCATCTATAAATATAATCGATCACTAAACCCTACCTTCGAATCCACATAACTCTATTATAACCTGCAATTACCTAGAAACCAATGGCGGATCAGTTTCCTCCAGATACTATATACCAAATCTTGTCAAGATTACCGATCAAATCTTTGGCTCGTTTCCGGTGTGTATGCAAATCATGGCTCGAATACATCAACGACCCGTACCTTGAAACCATTCATGTCGCAGAAGAACCGACGCCCATCATGTTCCAACAACATTCATATGTTCATCCCAACAATGAAGTAAAAGAATATTGCAAAATAAGTTTTTTGCGTGCTAAGCAATTAGGTACTTCAACCGTGAAGTTCAAAAAGGAACCCGTTTGCAGTTTTGTTATACGGATTGGAATGCAGAAACGCTGGTTCTAGGTTCATGCAACGGGCTAATCCTGGTTCGATATGATGAAAATCACCCGTCCTATAATGGCACCTTACTTGCATTTATTAACCCTATTACTAAACGGCGTTACAATCTCCCACCCGTCACTGTTATTTATGATTTTGGTAACTGGTTCTATTTGCTAACTCTAAGGGCCACAGGTATTGGTTTTGATGATTCCATCAACACTTTAAAGACGGTGTGCATTATTCTTAAAGGAAGATTACATGATCATCCACTAGATGTAAATTTGGCGCGGGAACGACTATGCACTGTGGTTCATGACTCAAGGATGAGCTCGTGGCGAGAGATCGCGCAAGTCCCGGCTTATCCGGTATGTGGTGAGGGTGTATTTGCACATGGACGTTTGCATTGGCAGGTTCTTTCAAATTTGGGGTCACCCGAGGAAGGAACAAAAGTGGTGTGGTTTGATGTGAAGATGGAGGAGTTCGGGTTAATAGACGCTCCCAAACGGGAAGGAGGTGGTTGGTTTAGCGATAAGTTGGTGGATTTGAATGGTGAACTTGGATACGCGTATTATGAATCACGCAGTCGCGTGGATTTGTGGATGTTGAAGCAGGAAAAATGGGTACTGCACTGTCGTTTTGATCTAAATCACTCGGGAAGTTGTTATTATACTTATGTGGAGGTTTTGTGTTGTTGTAACAAAGAAGGTGACATATTATTGTCCTTGGATAGTGGGATACGATTGTTGGTTTACACCCTTAAAACTGGTGATATACGAGCAGTTGGTCGGGGAGAACGACGTGTATCAGATATCCTAATGTATCGAAGCAGCTTGTTTTCAATCCGTACAAGTGCTTATTAGCTTAAAAACCAACACATGAAGAAACAAGCTTGTGTGTGAATTGAAGTGGTTCGTTAATATTAATCTTGCTAGTAATTATTACTAATAGGCCGGAGGATTTAGTTATGGTTTTCACCTTATATTTGTGAACAATCCATTAGTTTTGAGTATGCTGGTCCAATTCCATCAATTACTTGATATGTTCTGATATAAATTTCAAATTTGGTATATGTTTTTATAATTTTGAAATAGGATAAATTAAAATCATCCACTTTGTTATAAGATTCTATTCATGTGTACGATAATTAATATATCAACCATCTAAAAGGCTTTGAGCCTTTGATCACCTATTTTGAGATTCTATTCATGTGACTGAAATTTAATCTGAAACAGGTTTAAGTTCTCAAATGAATTGCTAGGCATTCGCTTGATGAGTTTAGAATGGGATTACCATGGAATTTAAACTAAAACCCTATATTCTGCCTGATCTACTGAGGATCTCGATCGACACCACATATTGCTTCTTTGATTTCCAAGAAACGAATGCACCTCCGGTCAATAACCGATTCTAGACCTTGTACGTGTCTAAGTCTTAATCAGAGTAAGCTATTAAATTTATACCCCCTGCCTTTGGAAACAGCATGCCTCTACCTTCAACTCTTCCAGTATCATGGGACTCTTAACTGTCACAGCCTTTATGTATGTGGTTTTCTTTTAAATGAAAGTTGGTGCAAGTTAGAACCCAAAAATATTACTATTACAAAGTGACAACCAATTTAAAGCTTAGTCTCAAAATATATATATGACTTGGGTTAAACAACATGGACTATTTTTATACTTACTAAACTTTATTTTTTATACATAACACTTAAAATTATATGTTATTTTAAAACCAACTTCTAACATGGCGGCTAGAACGAGTATATATCATCGACTCTTGCCACTATGAAAACTCAAATATATCAACATATATATTTTGTTGATTATCTTTTCATCACCTAACCCTTCATGGATCATCTTCTGATATTAATTCAATCTCACACACAAATCATGATTCAACTTCTAGCGATCATCATCACTCTTTGGATTGTTTACACGAACCTCAAATACTCTAGAAGAAACAAAGTCAACCTTCCCCCTGGAAGCTTCGGATGGTCGATCCTAGGAGAATCTTTGTCACTGCTTCGTGCGGGATTAGATGGAGTTCCCGAGAGATTCGATCAGGAGCGGGTTGAGAAACATGGGAGTCCGCTAGTGTTCAAGACATCTTTGTTTGGCAACCGTGTGGCAGTGTTGTGTGGTCCTGCTGGTAACAAGTTCTTGTTTGGGAATGAGAATAAGCTGGTGGCGGTGTGGTGGCCGTATCAGTTAAGGAAGCTGTTTGGCAATTCTTTGATTACATCTCATGGTGATGAAGCTAAGTGGTTGAGGAAGATGATGTTGTCGTATCTTAGTCCGGATACTTTCGCTAATCACTATGCGGCCACTATGGACGTCGTTACCCGTCGCCATATCAAAATTTATTGGCGAGGTAGTTAATGTTTTGAGATTTATTTGCTAATCAAAAAGCCTTATAGCTAACAGAGATATTCATGAAAAAAAAAGTGTGGTTGTTGTTTAGGAAGTAGGAACTTCACACCAACAAATTCAAAAGAATGCTCATGGTTGCAAGGCCGGCTCTCAAGAAGAGGGTCTGATATCCTCGCGGGCCCGAATATTTCTTTTATAAAAAATAATATATATATTTAATGTTTAAACTCAATTACACAACCACTACACTAGTCTAGTGGTAATCGGTAAAGGGGTGTGACTCCTAGAAGGTTGTGTGTTCTAATTTCACTTGATATATGTTTAAGTGTATTTTTATACAAAAAAAAAATTAAACAACCCAAATTATAACCAAGTAAGCTCATTTAAAAATTAAATTATTTAAACCCAACAAATACTATTTTTACTTAAGGCCTAAATATTTTTTTTCGCCTTCAGCACAAAAGTTTTTAACAATTCTCGAAGACGGCTCTGCGTGGTTGTAGTGAAATTGCCTATTTAAAAATTTTGAAAAAAAAATGTCTACTAATGCAAGAAAGTCTATCATTCATGATATTTTCTGATCATTAAAGCCATAGTTAACTATCATTAAAGAGGAAATATAACTAGTCCTTTCTGATGCAATATGAGATCTACCATGCATATGAATTAATGTGATGCCCTTTTCTTTGACATGTACAAACTAAAATCACACAAACATTCATCATAAGTTATGTTGTTTATGCATATCCTAAGGAAAGGAAGAGGTGAAAGTACACCAAACAGTTAAGTTATACGCCTTTGAGGTTGCTTGCCGTTTATTCATGAGCCTCGACGAACCAAACCACATTGCGAAAATAGGTTCCTTGCTCAACATTTTCTTAAAAGGCATCATCGGGATACCTATAGACTTCCCTGGTACACGGCTTTACAGCTCAAAAAAAGCAGCAACCGCGATTAGGAACGAACTCATGATGATCATCAAAGCAAGAAGAGTGGACCTAGCAGAAGGAAAGGCATCATCTACACAAGATCTGTTATCGCATTTGCTTACATCTTCGGACTAAAACGGCAGGTATTTAACTGAGATGGAGATTACAAATAATATCTTGATATTACTAGTTGCTGGTTACGACACATCCACTATTACTATAACGTTGCTCGTGAAGAGACTCAGTGAGCACCCTGATGTTTATGACAAGGTGTTGAAAGGTCAGTTATGTTCGGTTATTGTGGTTCTTATATATGTTGACGCGGTGACAAATGCTGAATTGTTTGTAGAACAATTGGAGATTTCGAAGGCGAAAGAAAAGGGTGAGTTGCTTAATTGGGAGGATATACAGAAAATGAAATTATCCTGGAATGTTGTATCTGAAGTCATGAGACTAAATCCGCCCACCATCGGAGCATTTAGAGAGGCACTGGTGGATATCGAATATGCAGGTTACACCATACCCAAAGGATGGAAGGTAAATTTTGGGTGTCTGGTTTCTAATTTTTTTTTCTGAAGGAATTCGAATTTGTGAAATGAATTGAAATTTGAATAAGCTGGATTTAGAAGTGAAATCAACTGGGCCTAGCTGAATTCCTTTAAATATAGTATTTTTTTTTATGGAATTAACTCCAGCTCCAATTCATCAAAATGTAACTAATTCTGTGAACCAAACCCCCCTCGGTCGTTAATCATACTTGTATCGATATCGTTGTCAAACTAGCAACTCTTAGACTCTAAACTTGTTTGCAGCTATATTGGAGTGCTGCATGGACACATAAAGACGAGGCTAACTTTAAAGATCCGACACGGTTTGATCCATCAAGATTTGAAGGTTTAGGTCCACTGCCATTCACATTTGTTCCATTTGGAGGGGGTCCTAGGATGTGTTTGGGGAAAGAATTGTCCCGGTTGGAAGTACTTACGTTCCTTCATAACGTCATCACCAATTTCAAATGGGATTTGTTGGTGCCAGATGAAAAAATCAAATATGCGCCCATGCCTATCCCCGAAAAAGGGCTTCCTGTTCGCCTCCGTCCTCATCAAGTTTGATGAATCTCAGAATGTCTATTGTACTAAATCTTCATGATGGGAACTTCGGCAGAATATGATAATAGTGATGGTTGCATATCATCCTGCTCTGGAGTTTAGTGTGGGAAGAATTACACTTGTATCAAATTCAATACTAATACTAATACTAATACTAGAATACTATAAATGTGTAAAATTATGACTTTAATTTGGTTAAGCTTTCCTGTAATTCATTTTGTGACCTCAACCATGCCCATGGCATGACTTTATTTTGGTTCAGGTAGAAATTTCTGGCATTGACATCATCCGAATCATGACATAAACCCAACATGAAACAGTTTTGCTCATGTATAGCATATCTAATAAAACAGTACATGTTAGTTGTATAACTAGGTCAGTTAAACAAATTTGCTCTCCGCCAACCCAATTTTTATATGATCTCATTTACAACCTGTCAACCCACGACCCGTTTAACTTGTTTAAATAGATAACTTTTTTACGTCAAGATTAACGTCTTTGACTTACATAAGTCAAAAATACAATATCAGACAGACAAAGGTTGCGTTCCAACACAATTTCCACCATAAATATACAAAGAAGACCCTTTACAAAACACGATATCGGACATATAAATCTTTTTTTCTTTTCATTTATAATCGAAATATGTCATGAATCTTTTTTCATTTATACTCGAAATAAGTCATGAATCATAATTCATACATGCCTAGCCGCACCCTGAAGATCTAATCTAAACCACAGGATTTCCTACATGTAATTTTTTAAAAATCCAATCTTATTAATAGCTCCACATTTGACTCTCTTAGTATCCATAACCTGAAAAAAAAATATCAATACAACATTAGCAAATTAAACCTACCGAAAAACAACACAAACGTTTCACAACAATTATTTTAAGTACCAGAATTGTCCATTGGGTTTCCAACAGGGACCGGCTCGGGCTCCTTAATCTCTACGACAACGCAATCTGACATCAAGAAAGTTTTCGCCACCGACGAAGCATGCTCCAGGCAGCATCTCACCACCTGTAATTTCATCCCAACATAAGAATCCAAATGTTGATGATAACTTTATAAATAAATAAATAATCTTTGTATACAACTAGATCGTTAACACACCTTAGTCGGATCGATGATTCCAGCTGTCATTAAATCTTCATATTTATCAGTTGCAGCATTGTATCCAAATCTAGGGTTATCATTGGCCAAAACCTTCTCACTAACAACACTTCCATTAACACCCGCATTCTTTGCAATCAATTTAAGAGGGTAACTCAAAGCCCTCTTAACAATATCAGCTCCAACCTACAATTTGACAATTTCATCAATATATTGTCAAGAAATCCAAAACTACGTACCAAAAAATAATAATAAATAATAATAGAATACCTTTTCTTCATCATTATCAAGGGTCTCCTTGATAGCATCAACTTTAGATGCAAGCCTCAACAGAGTGCATCCACCGCCGACAACAATACCTTCATCAACAGCGGCCTGCAAACCAATAGCAATGTACACTGGTCACAACTAAAACAAATTTAAGTATAATTAGATATGATGAGAAGTAGAACTCACCTTTGTAGCATTAAGAGCATCTTCTACTCTAAGTTTCTTCTCCTTCAGCTCAGTTTCAGTTTGTGCTCCAACTTGAATGACCGCAACACCACCCGAGAGTTTTGCAATTCTCTCGTTAAGTTTTTCCTTCTCGTAATCCTGCTCGGCTACCTGTTTAAAGTAACATAAAAAACAATGAAAAATTCAATAACAAATTAAACATGTGCAAGTTAAAATAAACTTGTGGTGGTTATGAGTTTCGACCTCGATAAGGTTTCTAATTTGCGCCACGCGTTTTTCTACCGCTTCTTGAGTGCTCCCGTCACCAACTATTGTAGTATAATCCTTGGAGAGAACCACCTTGGCAGCATGCCCCAAGACAGAGCTGTCAGCTTTGTCTAAAGTGATCCCCACCTCGTCTCTAATAACAGTTCCTGTATTTGTAAAAAAAGATATTAATAACATAGGTGGTAACTATAGCCCGTTCTTTATAAGATGGGTTGATTTGGACAAAGGTAAATTGTTTATGGGTTCATCTGGGTCAACTCAATTAGTCATCCGAGTTAGGTCTACTAAATTAAGTCAACAGGTCAAAATGGGAAGCTATTATAAATTATTAAACTTGTTCACTTAAAAAGGGTCCAAATGGTTAAATTTTAAGCTTCTGTAGTTCGGTTTTGCAAGTAATAAAAACCGAACTGACCTGAATAGCCCATATATATAATAATAATAATCAATTAATCATTAGTGAAAACTATTTAGACCCAAATTCATTATTTCAGGCCAATTTTCTTTTTCGGCTAAAAATTTTCATGCCCAAATGGCAAAACAGGAACCAAACCAAAAAACCAAAACCGAGCGGTTTTCAAAAACTCAACTGACATTTTGTTTTTGGTTTTAGCCCAAAAATGACCCAAACCGACCCATGCACAACCCTACCGTTTTGATCAGGACCCATATTGATCAGTCACCTGAACCTGACCCATCACAACGTCACAAGAAACATAGCAATCACAATATTTGTGAAAAACTGAAAACAAAATGCTAATAACCTCCAGTCAAGATAGCAATGTCATCAAGATACTGGCTTTTTCTCTCCCCAAAACCAGGAGCTTTAAGTGCAGCGATCTTTAATGAACCTCGAAGCTTGTTCACAACAAGTGTCGCTAAAGCTTCTTGTTCAATATCCTCAGCCATTATGAGTATCGGGTATCCATTCTTGATAGCATCTTCCAACACACTAATAAGATCTCTTGCATTTGTTATTTTCTTGTCCACCAATAATAACTGCAAATAATTTTTTAAGTTACGCGATATTCATCAATTTTTACAATATAAAAATCGCTCATTTACCTTGCAGTTTTCATATTCGACAACCATTTTCTCGCTATCGGTTACAAAGTAAGGTGAGATATAACCACGCTCAAATTGCATGCCTTCAACAACATAAAGACTGTTTTCAGCACTTTTTCCTTCTTCAAGGGTTATCACACCCTTTCGTCCTACTTTACTTATGGCTTCGGCTATCATGTTTCCAACTTCATAATTGTTACCGGCACTAACTGCCGCAACGTCAACGAGTTCACTATCTTCCACCTACAAAACAGTTTTAAATAACGATGATTAAAGAAACTGAATTTACTGTCCATATAAAGTCTTAAAGTTGTCTTCCTTAATGTTATTGCTTATAACAACTTTAAGTTCCTTAATAAATTTCTGAAACCATTGTTCATTTTTAAATGTTTACACATTATGTACATTCCGGTGGTGTTAGAAGCTCTGTTAAATTTTTTACAAGATGACTATTCTGACCTTATAACTGAAGGACAAAATGTGTAATTTCCACAATTCTTTTATTTTCTAGTTTTTTACTTTTCTACCTTCACTAACTGGTGTTAGAAATTATGTTTACTTTTTCCAAAATGACTATTTTGCCCTTACAACAAAAGGGAGGACAAAATGTGTAAATTTTACAACTCTATTATTTTTTATTTTTTTCTTTTCTTATTTTACTCTCTTCTTTTCTTTCTTTTTAACACTTCAATTTAATATAAGAATTTAATATTTTGTTAAGAGTGAAATACACTTTTCATCCATTAGGTCAATATCAACTTGCAGGTTGTAGTTAAACTATGATATTTACCATAAAAAACATCCTTTATTTAAAAAGTTGTAACTCATTACGTTCTTTCAACTAACCGTTGTTGTTGTTAAAAATTCTAATTCTAAAACGTTTACAAAATTACAATTTTGCCGTTACACCTAAAGCACAAAATGTGTAATTTTCACAATTCTTTACCATTCTATTTCTCTTTTCTTTCTTCAATTTTCTTTTCTTTTCCTTGTAGTCTTCTCATCTCTTTTACTTTACAAATTTTATTATTTCATTTCCACTTATTAAATGAAAACACAAGTCTTACCTCTTTTGAGATCAACTTAAGCTCAGCCACCAAAGCTTTAGTCGTCCTCTCAATACCTCTGGTAATAAGAACAGGATTTGCACCTGCAGCCACAACCTAATAACAACAACTTCATTATTCACAAAGATACAATCATAAAAACAAACCAACAAAAGGCCACAATCTTGAATAAACTCGAATAAGTATAAATTCACAAACCAACCTTGACACCTTCGGTAATAAGACCCTGTGCAAGAACCACCGATGTTGTGGTCCCGTCTCCCGCCAAGTCATTGGTCTTGGCAGCCGCTTGTCTAACCAGTTTTGCACCAATATTCTCCACCGGATCTTCCAAGTCAACCTGTATGTCAACCATAAGAATACCAATTAATAATCTTTCTAAATCTTTTCACTAAAGAATTCATTTTTAGCCATCAAGATCACCTCTTTAGCAACGGTAACACCGTCATTCACAATCTTGGGGGCACCATATTTGCTTTCTAAAACGACATTTTTGCCCTTGGGACCGAGAGTAACCCCAACTAGATCTGCAAGTTTGTTTACACCAATCTGAAACAGCAAAATATGATTGAATGGTTAGAACATATATTAAGAAATTAACTATATTACAAACTATTGTTAACTGACTTGCAGCTTCTTTATGGCTGACCCGTCCTTGTTAAAGTACAATTCTTTTGCAGCTGCTTTGATTTGGGAGGTTTTTGGAGCCCGTCTGAGAGCAAGATTCGGTCTCCGGCCCAATGGGCTAGAAGATATTGAAGCAGAAGATGATAACTTGTTTGAAGAAGCCAATGATCCGACTGCAGTAACACCAGCAAAAGTCGAAGCCATCTGTTCAATGAGAACTATCATTAGGCTCTTTATTATACGATGTTCATGTAGATTGTATTGTGCTTATTAGATGCAGTTAACAAACAATAAAGGTAAATATATAAAGGTAAATATTCTATATATTCATATTATTCATGCTAAAGTAGGCTCAAAAACCAAATATAGTACTTAAATAATTCCAATAATCACCTGCATTTGGTAAAAACTAGAGAAAGCAAGAAACCATATCCGGCTCATACATGAAACATGAATTTATACTAGGGCTGCTAAACGAGTCGTGTTCGTGGGCTGACAGGTCGAACCCTGAACCACCACAAAGAATTTACACAAACCCAAAAACTGGGTCCCACGAATGAACCCGAACAGATTTGTGGGTTGATACAAACATAAACCGTTTAATCCGGAAAAATTACATCAAAATTCTAAATTTACATATTATTTTACTTGTTTGAGCACTTATGTTCATCAAAATAAATGAACGAGTTAAATCACGAACCAGACTCAGTTAGACTAAACCCAAACTCGCAGATTGTGTGTTATCCGTAAGAAATTCACACCCTTATTTTGAGCACACAAGTATGTATGTATGAATGACAAGTCAAATTGAAAATTAAACAATGAAGTAAGTCAGTATCCAGTAAACACAAAACCCCAAATTCACAAGCATTACTACCCAATGCATTCTAGTCAATATAAACAGTGTTACATATTAACCGAACATCATGTTATCCGTAACAACAATTGATAACTCTATTCTGTAAGGAAAGTATAATCCTCAAAAAGATTAAGATTAAAAAAAACCCATGTCAAATTATCTATAAGTAGGTAAGAATTTGATGACCAGAAAATAAAAAGAATGTAATACGCTTACCAGATAAGAAAGAGATATTGGTAGCGGGGTTGCAGACACAAAAATGAAGGTTTATGGAGTTTGGTAGGTTTAGTTTAGTGTGTTTAAGTTAAGAGTGAAGGCCGGGTTTATTATACTGTATTATATACGATGACTACATTCTCATCTTGAAGGTTCGGGTTGATTGGAACCGTTAGATTGGTTGTCAGATGAGATGATTATTACTGGATTTGTCTTTGTACCCGATTCCTCCAGAACAACATCGAATGGGGTTATCATCAACTTTAAAATTTTACTTTTATTTAGGTACACCTCATACATCCCTTAATGGTAATACGTGACGTATAACATCATGCGCGACGTATTGTTCTAATTTGAATTATTGAGTCACCGGCTCCCTTTCTTTATAACTTTATTATATATAATATACAAAAAATATTGCACATGATACAACTTTTAATGAAGGCAAAAAAGTCATTTACACATTAAAACTCACATTTATTTATTATAGTTACTGGCTTTTGTACTCGTGTATTACACGGGACTTTTCAAATAATAAAAATTAATAGTATCCGTTATTTGAAATAAATACACAAAACTAAAGATAAAAAAAGAAATGAGATGTATATTAAATTAAATACAGAAAATTAAAGATAAAAAATAAACGAAATGTATATTACAAACAATAATATGTCTAAAGTTTCAAATTTACAAATATAAGAAAATCTCTTGATATATAACATGTGTAGTTTTATCACAAGTATTGTCACACCCCAACCTACGGCGGAAATGCCGGGGCGTGAACTGATTGTCACAGCTCACAAGGTTACTATCATGAAATTATAAAGCGACAATATCTAATTAATTTATTTATTATCAAACAACATTCATATACAACAAAAATAAAGAAAATTACAAATACAAAACCAACTATTCTTATATATGTTTTATCCTAAAGTCATCTCTATGTGAGCTTCAGTTCGATAAGCAATCCAAATCTATAACCTGCAAATTCGTACAAAATATATGTTTGTCAACAACACATGTTGAGTGAGTAGATCACCAGTTTTGACACAAACAAAAATGGTAATAATATATATAACGATATAAGTGAATAAAAATAGGCAAAACTGTTATCTGTGAGTATAAACAATTAAACCATAGCACATACATAAACAATCAACCATAAAGAAAGTGCTAAACCGTTGCCATGCGAATGGGCATTGGTTACCAAAAATGAGGTGTCGGTGAAACCATTGCCAATGCGATCGGGCTCCGGCCACTACGAGGGTCGTATGATCATACTATAATGAGATTATGTTGGACCTCTCCGAATGCGATTCAAGCAAGCAAGTAAGCAAATAGCAAGTAACATGCAATCATTCAATCGATACACAACACAAAGATCACAGTTTGCGTTTGATAAATAATAAGATAAATAATATGATAAATGGTACGCAAGTGTCCCCAAAACATTTGAAAACAAGTACAATAGGGGAGTGATTACTCACCTGACCGGATGAACGAAAAACAAGTGATGATGAGAGCAGTTAAACCCCTTCGGGATTCACCAACAATGATTCCTAATTAAATATAATAAATATAAATTAGTTATCAATGAGTCAACACGTATAATGAATTTATGATTTCGATGTGATTTGAGTTATAATTGGGATTATAATATTATAGATTTGAACGATTGATCTCTACGGTTATTGTTATTGCGTAAACAATACTATTATTCACCCTTTATTTATTTTTATTATAATTATTATTCAGATTTAAGATTATAAATTATAAACAATATATGAATAAAATACTTAAACAATTAATCATACGTTGATAAATTATATGATAATGTTTGATTTAAATATTTAATTTAAATACATACCGAACTCTCGCTAATAAGATTGATAAATATATTAAATACACTTATTATAAATGTTGTATTTTCGTTTAAAAAGAATACACATAATATATAAATATATATATACACACACACACATGAAAACTTGACAAAATTGATTGAAAAGAATCAACAACTTAAAGATGTCGGTTTAATAACGCTTATTTAATATTAATTATAACATATATATATTATATATATATATATATATAAACCATTAAAACAAACAAAAACACTTAAAACTAAAAAAAGATAACAAAACTGATACTGTAGGGACTCGAACTCGCGACGTCCGGCTCAACGAATTTAACGCGCGCACACAACCAACTGGGCTAGGGTGGCAGATGTTAATCAGACAAGAATTATTTTTTACATATAATTACCCAGTTCATCCCTAACCCTAAATAAAACCCTAGATCTTAAATCCGTGAATCCGCTAACTTTTGATTGAATCAATGTTAGGGCTAATATTACTGGATCAAAAACGAACTCGCTGCATAACAAAATTACCTGAAACAATGATATATGAACGGTGTATTTAGTCATAATGTTGCCGGCAGAACGCGACCTTGAATAGACATAATCAAGCTGTAAAAACGTAATTAAATGGAGGGGTTTGATTCGCGAAGCTATATAGGTGATGCAGGTAAGATTAATTGCGTTATCATGATCCCTAACTATATAATCCCAAAGTTGACTTGAGGACGGTTCATAAATATAACAATACGTAATAATATTGATCTAATTTCCAAATTAACATTGTCGGTGATGACGATTATGGCATGTTTACCACAATGATTGATTCAATTACTAAATTCGAGCCGTAAATTGAGGTCCAAGCAAGCTAATGGGTTCCGGGTTTGATGTTTGGATCATGGATACAGGTTTGGCATATGGGTTAATGGGTTTGGAAAATAGATATTATTATAATTACAGTTTAGTCCTTGTAGATTAGCGAGGGGAACATTTAGGGGTAAAAGTTTAGTGTAGGGTTAAAAGATGTATATGATTCAAAGTTTATTTTAATAATGTAAATAAATATAATAAATGATTATAAATATAAAAATAATTACTCGATAAACGTGATATTTTTACTAATAAATTTTCCCGACCATATAACGGGTCGGGTTACGGATAAAATCTTGATAGTAAAGTCCGAGTTGTTACAGTCTCCTCTACTTTAAGGAATTTCGTCCCGAAATTAAAGAATATTATAACGACACCATTAATGTTTGAGGAAAAGAAAGTTTTTAAATATAACCTTTAAAATTTATCACAACACCTAACCTTGAATAGTCCAAATAACGCTCCAAATGAAAATCCGATAAGGGCACTTATATATAGGATGTACCAGCGGCGTATCCACCATGTCCTTATCATCTCTATATTTGTACCGTTATCACAACTACTTTCGATTCTATATCATGACACACAATTGCACACATTATGATTTCCATGCGAGGACTTCGATAATTATGTAGGCCTCCATAATTACTTAGGTCGTCGGATGGTCCACATAATTCGTCCCATCGTGTGGTTTACCAAATATTTGAAAGACATGATTTTGTGAGAAAAGTTATTAATTTATTTTAAATATGAGTAAAGTGTTAACATATTATAAGACCATTGGGAGTTGATTTAATTATAAGTGTAAAATCAGAAGGTTTTATAAAATATTTCTAATAACGCAATTTAGATGAACTTTCAAGTTTGATTAATGAAATTAGTGAAAATTTTAAAGTAACTTAAAAGTTAAGAGAAATGGAAACATTGAAGTTGAGATAGATGATACGTCGACAAGATCGATTGTGAAGAAAGAGAGTGGGGATACGAGCCAACTAACAAATTTGTGTGAACTTACCAAAAATTCTATGATTGCAAGGATAACATCAACAAAAGTTTATGAAGGAAATAATTGATAATTGATAACATCAACCTGTGAAATTTTTAAATATTGCAATATTCGAGGTAGAATTCATAAGATCGAGAGCACAAATTTGAACAAGATTAAACGAAGACTTTGAGGGGTTTAGTTTAGTTAAATGAGAAACTCATGAAATTTAAAAAGAACTTTATACAACATTGAAATGTTGCAATTGTGTATTTAAGATGAGGTAAATTAAAATATTAAAGTACTGGTAGTAGTAATTGAGAATGCAAAAATATTAATGCAAATATTTATGTATACAAACAAACTGTAAATAGATGAAATTGGGAAGCGGATATTCACGAATCACCGCAGGTTTTTGACAACAATCGTGCAAATGTCATTAAATAATAGTGAAAATTAATAATAAAATTCTAATTAAATCATCGTGGGAATTCAATGAAATTCGTTTTTTTAATAGTGAAAATTAACTTAAATAATGGAAAATAAAATTCCGTAGCGGAATTTAAATAATTTTGTTTAAAAAAATGACAAGTTCAATTAATAATAGAATTATAACAATTCAATTTCAACGATAAAAATTTATAAGATGAAAGGTAAATTATAATGCATGAGATCAATAATTACACGACGTACAAAAATGTAAAGTTGAGAGTAGAAATTGACACATTGCCAATAATTTAACAAGCAAATAAAGTAAATGAGAACAGAAAAATTGAATAATATGGTCAACTAATAACTGACTGTCGAAATTGTGTCTTTCATAATTGAAGAAAAAAAATGTTTCGATTTATGAGAATCTAAATATTTTGATTAGTTGACAAAATGTTAATGAACCAAATCCTATAATTTTGATTAAGTAAAACCAAACGTATAGATAAGTTCGGCAACCAACGATATTGATCTTTGGAAAAATAAGAAAAATTTATTGTATGCGAAAAAGATACTTAAAATGATGGATTTTCCAAGTTGGGTTTGATCCAAAAATAACTAATTTAGACAAATAATCGTTTAAGGTATAACTGAATGCAAAATACGTTTAGACGAAAATGATGAAGACGATAAAAAATCTTCTTTGTGAAAACTTAACTACGATTGGTTTGATTCAAAACACCTTTGTTAATTGAGCTTATGAAAATTTAAATAATTGAGATCGAATGATTTGGGGCGCCTCGAATAGGTTTGTAAAAACGAGGTTTGACTAAGGTAAGCTTGATGAAATTAAGTCCTGCGGGTCTAAAATCGAATAAGCGAGAACGACCTTGTTACATGAAGAAAGCCTGAAACGCATAGAGTTGATTGGTTTAAGCTAAATGAGCATGGGTAGTGTAACACCCTTGGCAAACACAACA
Organism: Bidens hawaiensis; assembly: GCF_021521415.1. NCBI lineage: Eukaryota > Viridiplantae > Streptophyta > Magnoliopsida > Asterales > Asteraceae > Bidens > Bidens hawaiensis. Next base: position 170,477 of record NW_027492686.1, on the reverse strand, counting down.
TCGTCCCACTCTTAGGCTATCCCACATCGGCCGTGGACAAGAGAGATCCTTGGTTCATAAGTAATGTCCTGCCTCTTCAATCAACAACGCGTTTTGGGCAACCAAAAACAAATCCGTGAGCTCTTCGTGGGCAAAGCGGAAAATATTGGTGATACGAGAGGCCGGGGTGTTACAGGCAGTATGGTACGGTGCCAGTATAATTGGAACTCGGCGTGAATAAGTAAAGAACAATGCGTTGGATAGGTGATTAGGGTCTCCATAATTGTAGAAGGCACGTGTAGCAGGTGTATAAAGCTAAGTCGACGGCATAGACCGTTGTGGGATGTCTTTGTGTCGTAGGCAGCGTAACGACAAGTGTTAACAGGATAACCATAACTGTTATAGTGAGTGTAAGAATAACACAAGAATTGATTTGGATGACGAAAGTCGCGAATAAGACGTAACGAGCGTATTCCGGTGTAAGGTTTCTTGTTTGGGACACTATGATTTCGTTGAGATTGATAATTGGTTTACTTAATAACCTAAACTCGATTATTAAGCTTGCGTTTGTTATTATCGTTGTTATGAGGGTGAGTAACGGTTAATGAATAGAAATTTCTCAGAAAGAAATTAGTGAACAATATTAAATTGATTGCGTTAGTGTTTTGAGTTAGAATTTATACCCTAGAGTTTGTAGGAGCTATCTCATTGATTGTACTTGTGGTCATAAAGCGGGTGTAGAGAATATATGATCTATATTGTTTCTGTATATTGAGATTAAATGAGTATAAATAATAAGTTGTGCAAATTTCTTATTAGTTATTAAAGGGAAAAAAAATGAAATTCGACATGAGTTGTGCTAGCGCCAATCATGACTTAAGGATAAGTCAGAATTTAAATGAGGTAATCTATACGATAATTCGTTAAGTAGGTGATATAATCAATGAGATGATTTGATATGATATTTTATCGAAGAATAACAAATTAAAATGTTAATACTTAAAATTTGAGGGTGATAACTGAGATGTAATTGATAGTTTTGGGGGTATTAACTTACTTGTGATAAGTTCGTTAATTGATAACGTGATAATCGTGAACATGAGGGATGTTGTTTAAATATTAAGGTATTTAATAATACTTTTATTATATTTGATAGTCTGATGATGGTATAATATGCGTATGAGAAAATAGTTATTAATTGCTCTTGATAATTTGTGAATGTGATAATATTAGTGCGAGATAACCGATTAGATAATTAAATAGTAAATTGTTTAGATGAACTTGTGATAACAGAGTCCCAGTAAGTGAATGATTTGTGCTTCATCATGGAATGAAAATATTTGTGTGTATGAGAATGAATTGAATCAATAAGTCTTGGTTCAATGTAATTGAATAATTAAATAATTGAGTCAAATCGTAATTTGTTTCAAATAGAATAAAATACATAAACAAATAATAAATAACGTATGTTTCTCGGTATATTGGGTTTCCCATGAGCTTATTCATGATATTTTGTTGGTCCATGAGTGTTACGTTCTGTTTTAACTGACCAAACTAAATAATGAATGACAAATGTAAGTATGAGTAGTTGAAGTATCTCGTATATCACCATGCGTGATAATGCTCCAACCAAATATCGTAAATATAAAAAATGTGAAAATGAATAGTTGGCGTGTCCATGGCGTCACATGGATTTTTCACCCAACCAGACATTTAAAAAGTAATAAAATAATAACAATAAAACGCATTGGAAAAAAAATGTAACCGTTAACTGATTACGATAAACACTAAAAAGGTAAAAACAAAACTTCGGAAATCCTAAAAGAAATTGCCGACAACGAAAACAACCAACAAAAATTTAAATGTAAATATATATCTTTGGAAGGAGGTATTGCGTCGGAGTTATGAAAATATTTTGAGGATGAGACACAGTCTCGGAGTAATAAAATATTTTGAGAGTGAAGCATAGCTTCGAAGTTGTGTGAGTACATGACAATAAAATAAACAATTAGCTAAGCAGCTAAATAAGTATTTAATCTAACAAGTAATTACGTAAGCTGTAAACAACTAAATAGAACACATTAGGTAAACAAATAAGCACGTATGGGGTTCCTAAGCGTGTTACTAAGGCACCACTAACGAGCTATCTTAAACCTTCGGCTCTGATACCAATCTGTCACACCCCAACCTACGGCGGAATGCCGGGGCGTGAACTGATTGTCACAGCTCACAAGGTTACTATCATGAAATTATAAAGCGACAATATCTAATTAATTTATTTATTATCAAACAACATTCATATACAACAAAAATAAAGAAAATTACAAATACAAAACCAACTATTCTTGTATATGTTTTATCCTAAAGTCATCTCTATGTGAGCTTCAGTTCAATAAGCAATCCAAATCTATAACCTGCAAATTCGTACAAAATATATGTTTGTCAACAACACATGTTGAGTGAGTAGATCACCAGTTTTGACACAAACAAAAATGGTAATAATATATATAACGATATAAGTGAATAAAAATAGGCAAAACTGTTATCTGTGAGTATAAACAATTAAACCATAGCACATACATAAACAATCAACCATAAAGAAAGTGCTAAACCGTTGCCATGCGAATGGGCATTGGTTACCAAAAATGAGGTGTCGGTGAAACCATTGCCAATGCGATCGGGCTCCGGCCACTACGACGGTCGTATGATCATACTATAATGAGATTATGTTGGACCTCTCCGAATGCGATTCAAGCAAGCAAGTAAGCAAATAGCAAGTAACATGCAATCATTCAATCGATACACAACACAAAGATCACAGTTTGCGTTTGATAAATAATAAGATAAATAATATGATAAATGGTACGCAAGTGTCCCCAAAACATTTGAAAACAAGTACAATAGGGGAGTGATTACTCACCTGACCGGATGAACGAAAAACAAGTGATGATGAGAGCAGTTAAACCCCTTCGGGATTCACCAACAATGATTCCTAATTAAATATAATAAATATAAATTAGTTATCAATGAGTCAACACGTATAATGAATTTATGATTTCGATGTGATTTGAGTTATAATTGGGATTATAATATTATAGATTTGAACGATTGATCTCTACGGTTATTGTTATTGCGTAAACAATACTATTATTCACCCTTTATTTATTTTTATTATAATTATTATTCAGATTTAAGATTATAAATTATAAACAATATATGAATAAAATACTTAAACAATTAATCATACGTTGATAAATTATATGATAATGTTTGATTTAAATATTTAATTTAAATACATACCGAACTCTCGCTAATAAGATTGATAAATATATTAAATACGCTTATTATAAATGTTGTATTTTCGTTTAAAAAGAATACACATAATATATAAATATATATATACACACACACACATGAAAACTTGACAAAATTGATTGAAAAGAATCAACAACTTAAAGATGTCGGTTTAATAACGCTTATTTAATATTAATTATAACATATATATATATTATATATATATATAAACCATTAAAACAAACAAAAACACTTAAAACTAAAAAAAGATAACAAAACTGATACTGTAGGGACTTGAACTCGCGACGTCCGGCTAAACGAATTTAACGCGCGCGCACAACCAACTAGGCTAGGGTGGCAGATGTTAATCAGACAAGAATTATTTTTTACATATAATTACCCAGTTCATCCCTAACCCTAAATAAAACCCTAGATCTTAAATCCGTGAATCCGCTAACTTTTGATTGAATTAATGTTAGGGCTAATATTACTGGATCAAAAACGAACTCGCTGCATAACAAAATTACCTGAAACAATGATATATGAACGGTGTATTTAGTCATAATGTTGCCGGCAGAACGCGACCTTGGATAGACATAATCAAGCTGTAAAAACGTAATTAAATGGAGGGGTTTGATTCGCGAAGCTATATAGGTGATGCAGGTAAGATTAATTGCGTTATCATGATCCCTAACTATATAATCCCAAAGTTGACTTGAGGACGGTTCATAAATATAACAATACGTAATAATATTGATCTAATTTTCAAATTAACATTGTCGGTGATGACGATTATGGCATGTTTACCACAATGATTGATTCAATTACTAAATTCGAGCCGTAAATTGAGGTCCAAGCAAGCTAATGGGTTCCGGGTTTGATGTTTGGATCATGGATACAGGTTTGGCATATGGGTTAATGGGTTTGGAAAATAGATATTATTATAATTGCAGTTTAGTCCTTGAAGATTAGCGAGGGGAACATTTAGGGGTAAAAGTTTAGTGTAGGGTTAAAAGATGTATATGATTCAAAGTTTATTTTAATAATGTAAATAAATATAATAAATGATTATAAATATAAAAATAATTACTCGATAAACGTGATATTTTTACTAATAAATTTTCCCGACCATATAACGGGTTGGGTTACGGATAAAATCTTGATAGGAAAGTCCGAGTTGTTACAAGTATCCATTCATTGTTCAATATCAAAAGTTTAATACCACGTATGTTAGTTACTTTGGCGAAACAAACCAACCCTGGAAAGAGATTGTCATTGACTCTTGTTAATCTTTATAGCAAAATATGCATATTATTAGATTAAAATTAGCGGCCATTTACCACTCATTTTGTTAAGCATCCACTAATTTCATATTTTAGTTAATGTTATTATAATTTATAATTAAAGATTGATTGATTAACAGAAAAAAGGAAATTATAATGTAAAATTTTTAAAATAAGAATATTATACAATAAGTTCCAATAATATAAAACTTATAGCGTGTTATAGTTAAAGACATGATGGTTAAGCTCTTTTGGGCATCTAATAATGGCATTAATAATAATAATTGATTTTGATTAATAAAAAATTAAATACGTTTATCATCTCATATTTATAAAAATTCAAATTTCGAAAAGACGTTATATCAAAAAAAATTATATAGTTATAATTAGTGCAATCATGACTTTATTTAAACGTCTTAAAATTAATTTAAACTCATTCTACAAAATAGTATTTAGTATTTACCATGATTAAATCTAGATTTTTATTTAAATAATCCCATAATTTAAGCAATTTACAAAAAGAAAAATATGTCATTTAGCATTTTCAAAATTACTGCTACTATCTTATCCTAATTGTATATACCACTAACAATTTAACAGTCACATAATTATATATACGGCTAACGTTTTAAAATAAATTTGGTAAAAAAATAAATGATAAAATTTGTAATTTTTGAAAATCAAATGGCTTGATAATAACTGATATTAGCATTATATTTTGGAAAGTTGTTTTAATATATTTATATTGTGTTTATTGAACAATGTTTGATAAGAAATGTTTGAAATTTAAAAATAAATGACGTTATATACTTATATCAGTATTATACTTTTAAAGATTATTTCATTAATATCTTGAGAATAGATAATAGAGTTGGAACACTATTCTAGCAACAATGAAAGAATAAAACATGCTACATTTTGTAAATAACTTATTATCCATCATTTTATTTTAACAAAAATATTTTGTTGACAATAAATTTAGGAAGCAAACCCAAAATTGGAATCCCTTAAATTAAGGATATGTAATTAATTTGTATTAATTGGATATATTATTAGTATATTTTTATATATGGGACAATCGCATTAGTTTTAAACACCCATAATAATTATAGAGTTTCATATATATGACATTTTGAAATATATTTTATCAAATCTTTCACATTAATATAATTTGACTACTAAACAACACTTTTTAACACTTTTAGAATGTTATTAATAGAGACTTATATAAATAATAATAGTATATTAAGGGTGGGTTAACCTTAGCATATTCATACCCCATTATTTTAAAATGAGTTGGTCATATGAAATAAAACCTTTTCTTTTCATAATATGAGATGTAACACTTTAAAATTAATTGGTAGTTACAACCACAGTATTTAGAACTATATAAACAATTAACTAAGTTTTAAAAAATATAAAAAAACAAAAAATATCAAGCATAATACAATATTACGTTCAAATAAACCGAGAGCATAACAAAATGCATAGTTAAAATGCATGAAAAAGAGGCTAAAATCCAAATATATATGTGACCTGGAAGATTATCAATGTTTGTCATGATTCCTAAACACAGAAAGGTCATTCGGACATGGCAACTTCACTACCATTAGGCTTGAAAATGTTAATAAGGAGTGCTTGATCCTTAATACTCTAATCAAGTTAAACAAAGCTTCCGGATGTCAATATTTTAGCACTGTTACTGAGAGTAGGGATTCACTGTGATAATTAAACTAATTAAATCCATTATGCATTTTAGTAATAAAGAAATTAAAATTTGATAAAATAATCAAAGCAGAATATTGTGATTGAACCAAATATGATTACGATGATTTAAAAGTGTAAAGCGGATAGCTACCTGCAAATAGAGAAAATCTTGATGAATGATCCGTAAGTTTCTTCATGTAACCGATTCAAACTTCATATAATTCAAGAATATATCCGATAATCATATGATTAAAAACCGATTAAAAAATTCATCAAATAACTAGTATATGAATATGGTTACCTGAATCATATAATCATTAACCATAAAATTGATTGTAAACTTCAAAAAATATATCTGATAATCGATAATTATATAATTGATAGCCTTAAAATCGATTATAAAATTCATAGGATTATAAACATAAACCCTAAACAATTAAAATATTAATAAAAATAAAGAAAACCCAATAATATATCCAGTTACAACCCATGGGCCATATAAACTAAGTCATGATCCATGAATAGCATGGATTAAGATGAATGAAGATTAGAAAATAGGAGGAAAGTCAAAAGCTATGAATAAATGTGGTTATGACACATCATCTTTTAATATTTTTGTTTATTAGTATAGATAGATAATATTTCCCCATCAACTATAATTAAATTTAAAAATAACTACAACTATTACCCTTAATCTTTTATATATATCTTACTTTAAGTTTCACTTTTAACTCAATTTCCCCATAATTTTTAAACGTTAATAACTTTTTCATACTTTAATATTTTTTTAAAAAAATGATACCATAAAAACGAGCATATTTTTATCTTTAATTTGAGTATAGTATTGTTATAGTTTATTTTAATTAAAAAAATTGCATTTTACGTATGGGTGTTTGCGGCCTGGTTTTGATGGTTTTATATTAAACCGTGAGCCAAACCGTTAATAACAGTTTTTTGTCGTCGAAAACCAAGACATAACCTGACCAAAAGTTAAACGTTAAATCAAGTCGATGACCCGATTGAACGGTTTCAAACTGAACAATGAATACCCATAAACTTATTACGTAATTACCCCCGCTGCATGGCGCGGGCACCCGTCTAGTATGTTAACATACATAACCACTCATGCATCACCAACACCTTCCGAGAAGCACAACAAAAAACTATGGTGGTTCAACAATTAATTCCTAACAACGAGGAAGAGTCGGGATACGGGCCTAACGATCAGCCTAGTGCGTCGAGGTTACCTAATTTGAACTAGGTTTCTTTGTATATATATATATAATATAAAGTCGTTAGTTTCTTTATAACTAAAATATGTTACCATTACGTTTGTCAAGAGTATCACGGTTATGATAGTCAGACTGAACTGTCTGACGATCTGCCAAGCACGTTTGGGTTACCAAATTTGAACCAAGTTTCGTTGTATATTAATTTAATATAAAGTTGTTAGTTTGATTTTTAACTAATACTAGTAGCCATGACCGACGTGTTGCATCGAATTTACGGGATGTCTATGTCACACCCCGACCAAAGGCGGCGGAACATGTCGGGGTGCAACCGATTGCCCAAATACACAAGACACTATTTAAAGCGACAATATTTAATTAACTCATTTTATTTCATAAATCAATAAACAACACATCTCTTTCATATAAACAAATTTAAAACAAAACAAGTAGCAATCATATTGTTCGTTTTACTAATACCCTAATAGTCTTGATAACGTTTATCGTCAAGTCCTTGAGTCAACAAAAGTCAAACCTGTAACATTTCATAAAATAAAGTTTGTCAACACAAAGGTTGGTGAGTAATTCATAAGTTTGTGCATATAAGTACATAATAATAAAAAGAAAGCCACAAAACTTGTATACAAGACAATAAATAATAGCAACAATTTAGATATGCAAAAGATAAATAGTTCGGACCTTTTCTAAATGGTAACAACCAAATATACTCGGATCATAGTGTTCATGAGGCTACCCGCCTCATGCTAAATAGTTATCGTTAATAAGAATACATTAACGACACCCTCCATAAGAGAATACCAAATGGATTCGGGATTTCGATTCGGATCGAGATACCGTCTATAAGGGGATACCAAATAGATCGGATTTTGTGAGGCCAAACTGCCTTAGCATTCAAAGTTTAGCATTCAAGTGTGGCTACCCGCCAAAACAATAAACATTTAAGCATGTAAGCATAGAACACCAAATCGAGCAATTATTTAAGTAAAGTATACAATCACGTTTGTGGATTTAAGATTCAAGTAAATAAAGCATTTAGTTTGATAAGTATGAAATGTCACCCCAAAACGAAAGATGGAAAAAGGGGTATGAAAGTACTCACCTCGATTGACGAATTGGGAAACTAATAAGTGATCGACATATAGAAAACTTGTAAACGAAACGAACGAATCCGACTTGAAAGCTAATTGAAAACGAATAATTAAAATATATTAATGAACTTGAAACCATAATGAAACTATAGTTGAAATCTTAAATGAAATCCTTAACGAGGGGTCCGGTCTTTATAATAGTTACCGGTTAACGTGATTGAACTTATACTTAGTTGATAATCAAATAAAATGATATCGTATTAATGAGCTTTAAATGATTACAAATATTAAATAGAAACTAACTGCATTTAAATCAAGAATTTGGTTTTTATAGAAATGAATTAATAATAATAATGTCCAAATAGAAATGACATTATAATTAAATAAAATGAAACCGAAGTCAAATCAATAGTGGGTTGAACCAAGGTTAATTCGACTTATTAATTATAATTATATAATTTTAACGATGTTAAGGTTAATAATAATAACATTATTATTAATTATATAGCTTGATTATTTTATAGATTTTAATAATAATCTTAATAGTAATAGAGATTTTAATAATAACACCTAATAATAATAATAACTTCTTTAAAAAAATATGTCTTTTATATGTGTGTGTATATATATATAATGAAAATAATAATGATAATAATAGTAATATATAATAGTAATAATATGAATTAAATCTAAAATAATAATATAACATTTATATATATTTATTTTTTATATATAAATCCAAGACCGATTCTAAAGATGTTAGTAACCCAGGTGTATTCCGTCTTAACTAACCAAACCCGATTTGATTACATTTGCTAAGAAACCATTTTCCCCCAAATTCATTTCAATCAAAACTAAAACTCAAATCGATCAAACTAAATCCGGTTCGGATAACAATTTAAGACCGCGAACTCGATTATGACAACAAAACGAACCAAAATCCGAAACTAGTTTACCTATTATGTCCACGAGTCGTCGGAGAAAGGTTGCCGGAGACGTGGTGGGTCACCACTACCGTGTTTCATACTGCATCGCCGGAAAAACAAATCAAAGAGTGAGAGACGGAGAGAGAACAGAGAGAGAGAGAGAGAGAGAGAGAGAGAGCCGAGAGAGTGAGAGAGTAGAGAGAGAGAGAGAGAGAGAGAGAGACTGCCGGAGAGGTGAGAGACGAGGAGAGAGAGAGAGAGCTGTAGAGAGAGAGAGAGAGAAGAGAGATAGATGTGACGGGGCGCCGGCGGCCGGTTTTCGGGGTTTCGAACCAGGTGGGGGAAAGAGAAGGCAGGTCGGCGGCTGGGGTTTCGAACCAGTGGGGATGGGGAATACGGCCGGAAAAACGAGGGGTGGGGGGAAAGGATGGTGCGGCCGGAGGTGTTCGCCGGATTCTCGCCGGTCGCCGGAAATCTGCGCCGAAAAACGGCAGGGGAAGGAGGCAGCTGTGCATGCGTGTATATGATGTTAGGGTTAGGTTAGTTTTTGTTTATATATATATATTTTCAAAACAACCCCCTCAAGTTACAATCAAAGTTTAAAATGCGTTTAAAAGTTTCCATAGCTTATAACAACTTTACAAAACTCAGTTTGAACCCTTTATGTTTTTCTTAACGACACTAAAATATGACAAACATCGATTTATTTATAGTCGAGGTATATAATATTATTATGCAAAAGTTAAATAAGGTTCAAAAAAATATTGAGTCGGGTTTACAATATGAAAGTTTACAAACGAATATAAATCGAGACTCAAATTTGACGAATGTCACAGTATCACCAACTTTTTGGAAATTTCGTCCAGAAATTAAAATAAACTCAAAGAAAAGTAATTATTAAAGAATATTGTCTTTAGTAAGATAATTGCAAGAAAATTTTTTGACAAAAGAATAACGTCAATTCCTTGGATGGCTCGAAAAAACGCCACAGATGAGAACATAATAAAGGCACTTATATATAGGAAGTACCAGCGGCGTATCCACCATGCCCTTATCATAATTCGCATTTCTACCGTTTTTCCACTATCATCCACGGGCCTGAGTTATCGCACACAAGTGTACTTACTATGGCTTCCATACGGGGATTTCGATAATTAAGTGTGCACCCATAATTATTTCGATCGTCGTATGGTCCACATGGTTCGTCCCATTGTGTGGTTTAAAAGACATATTTATTTTGAAATCTTAAACATTAGAAACGTGCATGAATCTGTTGAGTTTTTACACATATTGAATAAATAATACCCGCTGTTGGAAGTTATGAGGTTGACTTTTTAAATAAGTAGGAAAATGGAATAAATAATTGAAACAATTAAATCTAAAAATATAAACCAAGGTGAAAATATTAATTTGGTTTAAATAAGTAACGACGATCAAATAATATAAAATTTTAGGGTAAACAATATGAAACGAGATTTGAAGTCAAAAGCCCTCAATGTGAAGAATAAGTAAATCATTAAAATCCATGGTTGAAAGTCAGGTCACTAAATTAGTATAAAATCTGACGAGTGAAATTTTAATAATGAAAACTTTGATAAAAGTAAATGTGATCCAATAAGTGAAAGAGAATCCAAAGAGTGAAAATGAGAAAACCGAAAGGTGAGTACATGAAGTCGGGGTAAACAATGTTACAATTAATAATAGTGTGCGATGAGTTTCATACGTGAACAACTTGAGGTTAAAAGTAATTGAGAATTCGATTGCGTGAAATCACGAGAACGAGGTGAGTTTCTTTGGGGTGATGCATACGTGTATCAACATAAATAAAATAGCATTTAGTTAACAATAAAAAACAATCGATGAAATGTGATAAAACGTGAATACGGCCACTATTGTGAAACCATTTATATAATCGTCATTATAATAACGGTTTCTAATAGCGCCAAATAGATTAGATAAAATGATATAGAATAATGTATAGAATTGTGTTCCCATAAATGCCCAAATATGAATAAATAGTCATGAAAATATCGTTTAAAATATAAACAAAATTTGTAGCGAAATTGAGGCTATGAAAGTATTACACAAATTGTTATTGAATAGTTGGATTTGGTCATGAATAATCAAGACACAAAATGAAATCTCATGAGCATAAAGTTACCATCGAAACATCACATCAAATGAAAAGAAAATCGCAATAACTGTGGGACTCAAATTTAATGTCGAAATATGTAAATCGTGTAGCGTATAATAGATTAAAGTTGCAAATGAGGTCTTAAGTAAGGTCGTTTTGTTGTTTCTAAGAAATGTACATAATAACAAAGCATCGTGGTAACGCATTGCTAGGGAAAATATTTAAATCATTATTGAATTGTAAATCTTGTAACCCAAATTGTTAAAGGTGTTTGTATACATAAAGTAGTTGTGATGAAAAATATTTATGAAATGATGCTTGCGATAATAAGAGGTAATAGTTTGCGTAAATCGTTATTGAACAACAATTTGTGTAACAATATAAAAATATTTATTAACGCGTCCCAAAAAGTTTCGTAAAGCCAAGGTCATTGAGTTTATGCAAAATGTTGAAAGTTGTAATTTGTTATTGAATAAAACTTACATCAACATTAAGAATGAAACCTCGTATTTATAAAGTTATTAAGGGATTTATCACATTAGGTGACCATATTTAAAGCCTTGAAGTTATACATATAGTCATTTAATAATCTTTGAATACAAATCCTCATAATAAAATTTTGTTGTCATGACAATCTTAGATTTTTTTTAAAGATGATTTATAAAATGTGAGTATAATAATATGTAAATCATCCCCTTTTTGTAAAAGTTTATAATTTAAAAGCGATTATTTGAATACATGAGATAGTTATAAATACAATAGTTGTATGTAGGTATACATACATATATATATATAATTAAGGGTAAAACGAGGCTTTCATGTGCATGGAGAGGTTTTAGGCTTCGAATGGTGAATAGTTTGGAAATTTGGTGAAGAGTGAGTATGTTTCGGTTGGCTTGCGTAGTTGGGTTTTTTTGAGTTGGATTTATGAGGTTTGTTGAGTTTAGGTTGTTTGAGTGGTTTAGGCTTAGATGATTTGTGTGAGTAATGGTTGGGTTATTTAGATGAGGTTTTGCTTATTTGAGCTAGGGTTAAGTTGATGGGTTGGATAATTTGATCTTGACTAGTTTGGGTTGAGATTTGGTTTATTCATGTATTTTGTAAGGAGTGTTTGGGTTACTAATTTGATATCAAACTCTATGGTTGGATGTGAACGGTGTGGCGATATGGTTTGTGACTCGACATAGTATGGGTCGAAGGGTTTGAGTCTTAGTTGGGTAAACTTTGGTTTGTATATGTTCAAAATATTCGTGAGTGTGTTTGTCGGTATTTAAGGCTTTTTGTTGGGTTAATGTTGTACATCTTGGATTTTGCATGGGGCTTGAGTTGGTGAATGTATAATTTTGGATGTTTAGGATTTCGTTCATATTAAGGAAAAATTTGAGTGCTCGAGAAACTTTTGAAGTGAGAGGGTTGTTTGATTGAAGGCGGTAGTTTGAGAAGGATTACGAGTGTTTGGAAACTTGGTTTCGTCTAGGGAGATTATTTTTTTAACTAATAATAAGTATTAAATTGAAAATATCATAATTTATAAATAATGTTTGAAGCATCCACGAAAATTTTGATAATAAAAATTACAAGTTATATATATATATATATATATATATATATATATATATATATATATTATATAACATAATTTTTGAGATCCGAGCGTGTGAATCACACAAATTTTTTTATAAAGATTAAAATAAAAATAAATTATTATTATGTTTTTTGCTTATGAGGAAATTTAAAATACGTAAATTGAATGTTAAAATTTGTTATGAGGTTTCAATATTAAATGATGAATGTCGTTTTTGGGAAAACAAAGTTGCGTAATGAATTTTTTTTTACTAAGTTCATTACCTAATATCGTGCAACGAAAATATCATGGTAAGTTAAAATGACTGGCATTGTAAATCGAGATATCACGAGCAAACGATTTTTGTCTTTAAAGTAAAATTTATATGAAGTTTTGCATGAGAGTTTCAAGAAGATTACAAGCTATAAGTTTGTAACTTTCTTGAAAATCAGGGCAAAACTATCATAAGAATTTTAAAACGCGGACAATCGTATGATGTAAATTTTTTTATTTGCGAAAATTTATAGTGAACCAAAGATTGCATGATGAAAGTTGTTATGAAAATAAATTTGGGTAACGAAAATTCTACCACATGTATTGTATAATGTAGTATAATTAAAAATGTCGTGAGAAATTTAAAAAAATTAAAATTTTGAAGTGATCTTCCAAAATAAACGGAATAGTTATAAAAATAAAATTTTTTTATAAAACTTTAGTACAAGGACTTTAAAGACAATTTAAAGTTTATACAATAAGAAATTTACTTAAAAAGTTGAGGTGGAATTTATCATAAAACCTTCTTAATATGATTATATATATATATATATATATATTTAACTTATATCGAAGAGATCATAATGAACGAAATTTGTAATAAAAATCATCGTGAAATCAAAATGAGAAAATTGGTGTAAAACTTTACCGTATAAAATCTAGATATAAAAGAATTATTAACAATAAAAAAATATAACATTTATAAATGAAGACTTGTGATAAGAATTTATAACAAAATGAAGGAAAAATTGTTTAAATTCTTGAAACGTAATAATAATGTTTTAAGGTTTAAAGGCGGAAAAATCGTGCATGAACCACCATGACTTTATATTCCGACACTAAAAACCTTTATTAAAAAAATACCATGTTGGAGTCTAAACATGTGCACGTACCACCGCGTCTTTTTCATGTCTTCGACTCAAATAACGATTGTAAAAAAATAATAAATCAGGATACAACGTCATGGCAAAATGCTAGTCCGCGTACCACCGCAGTTCTATTGTTTTGACACCGAAAATTAGGATGGCGAGCGGAACGCTCGCATTCGGCTACTTAAAGTGGTCATCTCATATGAGACAATCTTTAAGGAGATTTGAAACAACGAGATCCAAGTTAAGCTCGTAATCCATAAAACACAATAAAAACTAATGTTTTTGCGTTTTAAGGTAAGGATACCTTGGAGTACTATGAAAGTGTGTGTATGTGTATATCTATGATTTGATCAAATAAATAAGTATATAAATAAACAAGTGTATTGAACAATCAAGTAGGGTAAACACGTATAGGTAACACGTATAAGAACCCTAAAGTAAATACTATACTAGGTCGTTACGTCTAACCACTTATCTTATAGTCTTGTGGCTCTGATACCAATCTGTCACACCCCGACCTAAGGCGGCGAAACATGCCGGGGTGTAATTGATTGCCCAAATACACAAGACACTATTTAAAATGACAATATTTAATTAACTCATTTTATTTCATAAATCAATAAACAACACATCTCGTTCATATAAACAAATTTGATAAAAAAACAAGTAGCAATCATATTGTTCGTTTTACTAATACCCTAATAGTCTTGATAACGTTTATTGTCAAGTCCTCGAGTCAACAAAAGTCAAACTTGTAACATTTCATAAAATAAAGTTTGTCAACACAAAGGTTGGTGAGCAATTCATAAGTTTGAGCATATAAATACATAATAGTAAAAAGAAAGCCACAAAACTCGTATACAAGACAATAAATAATAGCAACAATTTAGATATGCAAAAGATAAATAGTTCGGACCCTTTCTAAATGGTAACAACCAAGTATACTCGGATCATAGTGTTCATGAGGCTACCCGCCTCATGCTAAATAGTTATCGTTAATAAGAATACATTAACGACACCCTCCATAAGAGAATACCAAATGGATTCAGGATTTCTATTCGGATCGAGATACCGTCTATAAGGGGATACCAAATAGATCGGATTTTGTGAGGCCAACCTGCCTTAGCATTCAAAGTTTAGCATTCAAGTGTGGCTACTCGCCAAAGTAATAAACATTTAAGCATGTAAGCATAGAACACCAAATCGAGCAATTATTTAAGTAAAGTATACAATCACGTTTGTCAATTTAAGATTCAAGTAAATAAAACATTTAGTTTGATAAGTATGAAATGTCACCCCAAAACGAAAGATGGAAAAAGGGGTATGAAAGTACTCACCTCGATTGACAAATTGAGAAACTAATAAGTGATCGACATATGGAAAGCTTGTAAACGAAACGAACGAATCCGAATTGAAAGCTAATTGAAAACGAATATTTAAAATATATTAATGAACTTGAAACCATAATGAAACTATAGTTGAAATCTTAAATGAAATCCTTAACGAGGGGTCCGGTCTTTATAATAGTTATTGGTTAATGTGCTTGAACTTATACTTAGTTGATAATCAAATAAAATGATATCGTATTAATGAGCTTTAAATGATTACAAATATTAAACAGAAACTAACCGCGTTTAAATCAAGAGTTTGGTTTTTATAGAAATGAATTAATAATAATAATAATAATAATAATAATAATGTCCAAATAGAAATGACATTATAATTAAATAAAATGAAATGAAGTCAAATCATTAGTGGGTTGAACCAACGTTAATACGACTTATTAATTATAATTATATATAAATTTTAACCATTTTAAGTTTAATAATAATAACATTATTATTAATTATATAGCTTGATTATTTTATAGATTTTAATAATAATCTTTATAGTAATAGAGATTTTAATAATAACATCTAATAATAATAATAGTATTAGTAACTTTAAAAAAATATGTCTTTTATATGTGTGTATATATATATATAATGATAATAATAATGATAATAATAGTAATAATATGAATTAAATCTAAAATAATTATGTAAAATTTATATATATATATTTTAAATATATAAATCCAAGACCGATTCTAAAGATGTTAGTAACCCGGGTGTATTCCGTCTTAACTAACCAAACCCGATTTGATTACATTTGCTAACAAACCATTTTCCCCAAAATCATTTCAACCAAAACTAAAACTCAAATCGATCAAACTAAATCCGGTTCGGATAACAATTTAAGACCGCGAACTCGATTATGACAACAAAACGAACCAAAATCCGAAACTAGTTTACCTATTATGTCCACGAGTCGTCGGAGAAAGGTTGCCGGAGACGTGGTGGGTCACCACCACCGTGTTTCATACCGCGTCGCCGGAAAAACAAAACAAAGAGTGAGAGACGGAGAGAGAACAGAGAGAGAGAGAGAGAGCCGAGAGAGGTGAGAGAGCCGAGAGAGTGTGAGAGTAGAGAGAGAGCCGTATAGAGAGAGAGAGAGAAGATAGATAGACGTGACGGAGCGCCGGCGGCCGGTTCCGGCGCCGGAAAAACGTGCAGGTGGGGGAAAGAGAAGGGAGGTCGGCGGCTGGGGTTTCAAACCAGTGGGGATGGGGAATACGGCCGGAAAAATGAGGGGTGGGGGGAAAGGAGGGTGCGGCCGGAGGTGTTCGCCGGAGGTTCTGAGGTCGCCGGTCGCCGGAAATCGGCGCCGGAAAACGGCAGGGGAAGGAGGCGGCTGTGCATGTGTGTATATGATGTTAGGATTAGGTTAGTTTTTGTTTATATATACATATTTTCAAAACAACCCCCTCAAGTTACAATCAAAGTTTAAAATGCGTTTAAAAGTTTCCATAGCTTATAACAACTTTACAAAACTCAGTTTGAACCCTTTATGTTTTTCTTAACGACACTAAAATATGACAAACATCGATTTATTTATGGTCGAGGTATATAATATTATTATGCAAAAATTAAATAAGGTTCAAAAAAATATTGAGTCGGGTTTACAATATGAAAGTTTACAAACGAATATAAATCAAGACTCAAATTTGATGAATGTTACAGTCTGCCATCTATCTATGGCCATCTTGAGTTTATATTTACCGGTGTAACCATTAAACCGTATCAAAACATATTTGAAAATGTCAAACCAAATACAAATTTAAACTATAAATATCATAACATTAGGATATATACAGTGAACTAATGTGAACTTGTAAATTACTTTAAATTAGTTTTATTATGTATGCATGTTGAAAATAATTTTATTGATAAAAGGAAATTAATTAAATTATCACAAAAGAAGAAAATTAATTATACAGAAGAAAATTAATTAAATTAATTAATTTGGTTGATAAAATAATGAATCGAAGGGTGAGCCTAAATTGAGGAGAGAAAAGCCAAAATTGAGTGTGTGCATTAGGCAATTGTACAACGTGCTTTAAAACAACCAACACAGTTAAATAGTATATTTGTCTCACAACTGTAAATCTTCTATTTAATATATATAATAATATGTTACAATTATGTTTTTCAGAAGTATTTCGCTCACGATAGTCATCCTAAACAATGTTACGGTCAGTCATCGTACCAGTTACCAGTTGATGAGTCGGGTTATGGAGGACATTCGTCTTCTTCATAACACTTACTAGTAGTAGAGGAACCGTATACGGAACCCAGTCTTCATACCACGTGCAAGTAGAAGTTCCACCCTATTACAAGGGAAACGAACATGATGTTGATAATTATGATGCTGGGGGAAACTCAGATGATGAAGATAAATTATGATGATGATTACATATGCGAGCCGACCGTTTCCTATAAAACAAATACTGTAAGACACTATGGGTATGTTTGGCAAAACTAGATGGTGGCTGTTAGCTGAATGCTGGAAGCTGGTAGCTGTTAGCTGTAGCTTTTCAAATACTTTTAGGTGTTTGGCAGAGTAGCAGAAGCTTTTAATAAAACTAGCTGGGTGTCCACGTGGTGCGGCAGAATGGGCGCACAACCTAACATCAACCGCATAATCAGTGTCGGTACATGATTCACCTCATGACAGTGCATACATAATCTGAATGTAGACATGTAATTCATGGAAAGGCAGTAAGCGTGTAACTGATGTTGAAAATCAAGAAACAAAGCTGAAATATATAGTAATTTCAAATAGATAATTTTTTAAACCAACTTATTTTGATCTGAATCCCATTATTGTAAGGCCCCGTTACCGGTGCCCTACTTTGGAAGTTGGATTTACTCATAAACACAGTTCTAAATATCAGAGTTAATTAAAACTTTACGCGGAATATAAAACTTTCAATAACATAATAATAAACCATAACTTGTCTTAAAACATTATTGTCTTTCAAATTTAAACAATAAGCATAAAACATCATCAGTCTTCAGATGCCAGACTCTTATTCTTCTGCCATGTGTCCCCGCTCAAGCCAGCTGTCTCATTCTACTCACCTGCGTGCATACTAAAAGTCAGCTACGCTGAGTGAGTTCTAGTTAATCATATATCATATAATACATACTCTTACCTTCAATCATGCATCCGAAGATACATAATGATTACTTTACTAACTTACTTTCATTACATAATTTCATACATAGGTTCATACTTTATTACTTTCATACTATATAATTACTGTTCATTCTATCTCAGATATTATTAGGGTCTGATCCCTCTTTTCTTTGTCTATCTCAGATATTATTAGGGTCTAATCCCTTTCTTGTCTATCTCAGATATTATTAGGGTCTGATCCCTCTTTCCTTTGTCTATCTAAGATATTATTAAGGTCTGATCCCTTTCTTGTCTATCTCAGATATTATTAGGGTCTGATCCCTCTTTCCTTTGTCTATCTCAGATATTATTAGGGTCTGATCCCTTTCTTGTCTATCTCAGATATTATTAGGGTCTTATCCCTTTTTATTTCTCTATCTCAGATATTATTAGGGTCTGATCCCTTTCTTCTCTATCTTAGATATTATTAGGGTCTGATCCCCTACTTCTTCATTTTCGAGCATACTATCTTTACATACCCGTAACATACATATACTTTCTTTAATCATTCATACATACTCATATGTTGTACATATATATATATATATATATCATACACATTCATCTTTCATATACATACCTCCCTTGTCAATACGTGCAATATCCGAAGATCGTTCACGTACCGACAAGCTTTCATTCACAATCATAGCATAATATCTATCACATAAATCATACATGGCATACACTTACCATTTAAGGTAAGTGTATTAACTATCACATCGAGTATGCACACAGCCCCGAAAACATAACAAGGAAATGGGGCTAGAAACTCACCTGGATCCTGTTGCGTTCACCGCTAATTGTTATCCCCTTCTTTAGTTGTGCACGGATAACTGTTAAATAGATATATATATACATATTAGTTAACCGTATAGTTATTTAAGTTGGTATTCTAATTAACCAACACTTCTCTATGTTGGGCTTGTTGTCTAATTCTTAAACAGATGGGCTATCTTGTTAGATCAGGCCTCTGATCACTTTGGCTTTTGGGCCTAGTTAGGTCAGGCCCAAAGACCACAACATTTCCCAAGTGGCCGAGAACTCTCAGCAGAGAACCCACATGTTGACCGAGAACCCTTGGGTTGACCGAGAACACTTGGTGACCAAGAAACCTGGGTCACCGGGAACTTGTGTTGACCGAATCCCATACTTAACCGAAAACAGGAGTTGACCGAGAACCCGTATTTGACCGAGAACTCGACTGAAAACTCAGGTTGACCTAGTTCTCGCGTTGACCGAGAACCCATATGGAGGCTCAGGTCCGAGAACCCTTGTCTGATGCTTTAAGCTCAGATTTTCCTATCTTTAATTCCATTTTAGGCTCAATAACGGTTAACGGTCCATGATTACACTTTTAACCACCTATATCCCATCCTCCTTAACTGTTTTACATTCGTTATCAACCCATCTTTAAGACTTAACCATTTTCTAGCATAAAGCTTGCACCTTTATAGCTAAAACGTTCAAAACTAGATCTAGGGTCTATTTTAAACGAGCTGTTCATAACCATGAGTTCGTTAAATCCATTTTAATCCTCAAGTTTGCAACTTTATGGTATAGCTATACTCGATTTACTATCCTACTAAGTTTCATGTAAAACCGACTTCGTTTACCCGTCCTTTTCACAAACTGAACACTACTCGTTTTACCCGAAACGAACCAACTAACCCGTTTATTATCAAGTTCATTACTTTATCAATAATCATTACTCGATCTATCATCCTACAAATTTTCATGTAAATCCGTTCATGAAAAGTAAGTCTTTTTAACAAAAACGTACCTTGAGGTTTTTGTATGAAATCCCTCGAGATGCTCAAAACCATATCAAACGAACTCCGATTTGAGTGATTCAAGCGGCCATGGAACCGTCTCGTCCCGATCTACAAACCCATCAGCTCAACTTCGCCGTAAACGGCCGCTACAGTCGCCGGAATAGTGGAACAGTGGCCGGAAATCTTCATTTTGAGCTGCTACGGTTTTGTTAATAGAAACCTTACTTACCGACCTCTGATCGAAGATCTAATCCGTGGGAATCTTCATTTATATACCTTGAACACTCAGTTAAAATTTGAGACTGATCCGACGGCTGATCTCCGGGAATGTTTGTGTCTTTGTGGGTGGTTTTCTCAAAAACGGGAATTGGGTTAAGTGTGTGTTTTGATGGTGTAGACTATGGTGTAGAGATGTATGAAAATGGAAATGATTAGGGTTTTAAGGGGTATTTATACTCCCTTAAGCCCATGGACCTCAGACCCATCTTTCCTTTTTGGTCCATAATTAATTACATCTAATTAGCCTACTTATCCTTCCATCTTTATTATTTTTCTATTAACTCAAGTAAACTTTTTCCATCTTAAATAAGTAATAAATAAATTATTTATTATTAGAAATTTCGGGATGTTACAATTATGAACAGAAACTGTTCTAATCTGAAACATGTTTTGACCTGACCTTTTTCGACTCAAAAGCTTACCGACACGAACCAAACTAATTTAACCCTTTTTGTATCGACACGTTCTGATCCTAATTTGGTCTTACACATAACTCGATCCCACCTGACTTGACTTGTTACCGATCCTAACTGATAATCACGTAGTATGTTAATTTTTTAACGTTAAAGAAGTATAACAATATCATACTCAAATTAAAGAGAATATAATGCTCGTTTTTATGATGTAATTTGTTTAAAAAATTATTAACGTGTGAAAAAGTTATGGCCCCTAAAAAAGTCATGGGGGTAGTTAGTTTTGAATAAGGGTTAAATGTGTAACTATTATATAAATTAACAAAAGGTGATAGAAGTTTAAGTACCAAACTTGTAAATTCAAATGTAAAAGCTTGTAGCTAGCTTTTTCTCAAACGCTAGTAATAGTAGCGTTCAAATATGAAGCTTTTTCTACCAACATAAAAGCTTGAAGCTACATTAACCAAACAAAGCTTTTTATTGAATATGAGTTTTTTCTTAAATGCTTGAAGCTCTTAAAAGCCTCCTAAAAGCTCATTACCAAACATACCCCATATGTTTTATTTAGTTATTATTATTTTTTGAACATGTTTAAGAATAACCTTATAACTGTTTCAGAAGTTTGAGTCCCGTAATGAGTTGGAGGATTGGGCCAAGAAGAGAGGACGAGATCATGAGTGTGTTATTGTGGTTCAACGGTCAAGGAAAACGGTGTGGACCTTGCATGCAATCGTGGAGGGGAACCCGAAACTGAAAGCCACGATCAGGCGTACCAATAGTATTAAAAGGTGTTGTCCATTTAAACTCATAGGGAGGTACGACGTGACAAGTAGTTGTTAGAGGCTTGAAGTAGTAAACGAGACACACAACCACGATCCCATTGTCTTTGATGAAGGGTACGCCCAGTTCAGGAAGCTGACCAACGCTGAGCTTGATATGATTGCAGGATTACACCGGAACGGCTTGAAGCCCCTTCAAATTGAAACAACCTTACGTGATCAGTTTCCCCGTTGCAAACCTAACCTCAATGACATATACAACTACGTGAGTAAGCTTAAAGATCAGGAGAAAATTGGCGATACCCCCATGAAGGTAGTTGAAAACCTTCCTAGTTTTACTATATAAAACCTGTGTTTATAATATTTATTAAAGTTATATTTAAATCCAATGCAGAAACTGGAAAACTTTTCCCATAACAATGGTTTCGTGTATTATACCCGGGAGAATGCATCCAACGACAAGAAGGATGATATTTTCTTCTGTCATAATAAATCGCATAAAATGTGGTGTGCATTCCACGAGTTGTTGATTAACAAGACGCACAATACCAACATGTACAACTGGTCATTGGTTCAATTTGTTGGTGTGACGTCGACATCAAAGTCGTTTTGTATCGCCCACACATTTTTAATTAGGGAAAAAGAGAACTTCACATGGGCCCTCGAGAAACTTAAAGGAATGCTCGAGGATTGTATGGAGCCATGCGTTACACTGACTGATGCGGACCGAGCCCTTATGAAGTCGTGTAATGTATTATTCCCTAATGCCACCAAAAATTTTTGTAGATGGCTGATGCATGATGGATGTAGTAGAAAAATATGCTAATTTTTTCAAAGGTTTGTTCACACTATATTGAGTTTCAAAATTATAAGAATAATTGTTATCTTAACTAAACCACACACAAATAGGCAAGTGTACCTATTGTATATGTAGTAAAGTATATGTAAGAATCAAGTATCGATCCGCATACACACTTATAGAGTTATACTACTTAATCGTTGTATTTATTTAACTGGAAGTAAAGATCATTTTGTTTTGGTTTTAGTATAGGTTCTAAGAGAAATAAATTAAAAGATAGTATTTTTTGGGTTTTTATATTTTAAGGTGGAAAGAAAATTAAAGATAAGAGAGTGTCATCTTGGTTAAAACTCCTCTTAACTAGGTTTAAGTTTACTAGTAAACATGTGATCTTGAGCTTTCTATGGTGATTACATGTGAGAGTAACATAGTTAGTCATGTTATTCCATGATAATTAAAGAAAGAGATAACTCTTGACCCCTTTTATTAAAACATCATTTTATGTAAGCAAGTAGTTTTAATAAAGATAAGTTAACTCATTTAAAAGATGAGACAATCCCTTAAATTACTAAGTGAATTATCCTTGATACTTTAGTAAAAAAAACCCTTGTATTATGCCTAAAATACCAGTTAAGATTAGTTGAGTCTTAAAAGATTAACCTTGAATTAGAAAATCTTAATCCACACAAATCTTGAATAATTATAGAACTCATGTAATATCCACTCAAGAGTTGCTTTTAATTGGTTATGTTGTACACTCACTTAACGAGTATTTAACCAATCTTAGTAGATGAACACCAACAATCCATTTCCACAACATTATTAATAGTTCTCATGTTAAAATGGTCAATCGCTATTAATATTCCATTTGGTCCATGACAATATTAAGATTCATGTTTTTTCCCCAATCAAGCCCTTACAAGAATGACGATTTCCCGACTTATCATCAAGCTCGGAATCTTGACGGCTCTTTTAAAAGTTTCTTAAGTTATTCCCCAAACCCTAACGAGTATAATTTGATAGACAAAATGCATGCGACGGAGCTTCGTCCGGCGACCATTTGTTTACGTCAACCGGTGTGCCGTGTGCTTGTCACTTGGAGGGATACATAGTTAACAACATATGTATTCGATTAAAGGATGTAAGCCCATTCCTAAGGAGGCTAAATTTTGATCCAGTGTATCCACAGAACGAAGAACAAGACTATGAAGCAGGAGTAGAGGGTATCAAAATCACTGTTGTTAATAAAAGACCAGAATCAAAAGAAAGGTATGTTCTTGAAGCTGATGTTTGTTTTTCCAAGCGAATCAATTAAGAAAGAGCATGGAAAACGATAGAACTCTAGAGTTTTGGATAAAAATCTACTAAGGATAATGTATCCAAATCCGTAAAAGTGAGGTATAGTGATATGCTAATAATAACGATTATATGAATGAAAAGGGAATGAACACAGTGATTTGTTGCGAGGAATTTCCTTTTGACCTTGTTCAGATCAAAAGAAAAAAACCCCGGGTGATGACAACTCGTCGATCACCACTTTATTAATATTGAAAAAGGTTACAATGGTTTGGAGATTGTGATCGATGTTACAAAGTAAGCTAGTGTGTAGAGAGAATTATTGAATCTGCTCTAGTGTGTGTGAGAGTACAAGTGTTTCTTAACCGATCATATCTCGATGTTTATATAAAAAAATACATTCAACGAAAAGTCCTAACTATCCGCCACTATTCCACTATTCCTCCAACGTTCATTGACCATGTGTTGGTAGCTTCCAGTAGCGAAATTTAAGGTAGACCAAGTCACAAAGCCGTTACTTCTGTTGAACAATAACCTGCACACGTGAAACAATTGTTAACAATACCAACCTGTGAGGATCCTTAATCCTTGACACGGCTCTGTAACTCTTCAGGAGGATAAATGATCCAGACACATCTTCAAGGATAATATATCCTTAGCAGAGAAAATATCAGTCCTAACAATTGCCCCCAAAATGGCGGGTGATAGTGGAACACAACTGTCATTTTGAAATTCAACCCTTCTGCGAAAACTGGATGATGGGACGGTTTGCCAGAAATATTTACCATTTAGCCCTCGAGATAATCATAACCACATATATATGCCGTCCTATAGTTCTTTTATTATCACATATTCAGGCGACATAGCAGGTATCCTTCTTCCCTTTATTCTTTTTCTTTGATAATTATATCTATTACTTCATCTTCTTTACATCCTTCTAATCCTTCCAAACAATCATTCGATGACTCTGACTTATCGGAGATGGAGCCACAAAACCTCATAGCAAACCCTTCTATCGAGATCTGCAAACTCACGGACCCAGAAGTTGAAGAGTTTCGTCCTTTGTTTCCGCCAAAAACTCTTTTTCGACCATACGAATCCAGCATCCATTGCGATGTATTCTCAAAACTTGGGTGTGTTTTCCGGCTTGCCCTTTCCTTATCGGCTACAATTACCCGTTTCCTTTCTTGACACAAAGCTTCTTCGATTCCACAGGCATGTCCTATATCTAGGCTATGCCAATGCTTTGGAGAGTGTTGGGAACTATCGAACGGATTATAGAAGATGAAAAGATTGATTTCGGCCTTCCCGAGCTATCCCATCTGTACACCCTTACTACCCACGGTCCAGCCCGATTCCTTTTTAAATCCAAGCCTCGACAACCTCATCCTCTGCTAAAGGTTACTTTGAATGACTCTTTTGGAGAAATAAATTTTTCTTCGTGAGACGAGACTCCATACCCGGTGGGAATGATCTTCCTTCAAAGTGGGTTAGAAAGGGTAGGATCCTGGATCCTTAGTAACGATATGATCCTTGATGATTAATCTAAATTTTTGTCTTCTTTTGCAGTTGAGAACTTTGCTTCATTGGCTAAGTTACCTGGTACAGAAGAGAAAACAAAGCGGTTCCTTGCACTGTATACCGAAGTCAGAACTTTTCGAGCCCAATTCATCGAGGCTTTTTGTTAGATTTCCACAGATTCCAACATGTTAAGTAAGTTTCAATATAACAATTTTAAAAGTAAGTAAAATTAGAGGAAATACTTATATGTTTACTTAACCTTTGTAGGCGCCAAGAAGTCTCAGAAGTCTGCTAGCAAGTTTTCCTTGGAAGACATTGACAGCATGATCACTCCCCAAGATATCAAGAAAGAAGCATTGAAGGCAGCCACTAGTTCCGAGCCCAAGATTGCAACTACTAGAACGCGACTTCTAAAAGAAAGAGGTACTCCGATCCCGAAACCCATTATGACACAGTCCTCTCTGTAAGTATCCTGTATCCTGCTGTGTTGAATTTAAGGATCCAATATCCTTCTAATACTGAATAAATGGTTAATTACAGGCAATGAATGCTTTCAAGGAGCATTATGAAAAGATTGTAGGCCACTATCTGGGTTAGGGAACGCGGTGGTCAACAAGGACAAAGCTTTAAGCCAGCTCAAGAGACAGCTCGAGGATCAGGTATCCACAGCAGATGCCCAGTGTCAAGAGGAGGTCAAGCAAGCAACGAAGGAGGCTAAGATGTGGGCGGCTAGGTCAGTGCTGCAAGCGAGGATCAAGATGGCGATGGAGACCGGTGATCCCGCTGTTGATAAGGCAACCTGGAACGTGCAGAAATGGAAGACTACCTTGGCAGCTCTCGGCGGTGAGGAAGATGTGGAGATGTCTGAGGGGAATGAAGCTGGTATGAATGGAGCTAAGGATGTGGCTGAAGCTGGTGAAGGAGCATGTGCTGCGAAGGGTGAGGATGCAGCTTAAGTGGGCGATGAAGGATAAAGAAGACAAGGCCCGAGCCCACTTTTTTTATGTTGATGATTTTAAGGATAATTTGGTTTGTAATAAACAATAGTAAGTAGGGTTTAAGGATCACTGATCCTCTAGACAATTTTTAGGGGTATCGAAGGTGGATGGATCCTCTGTTTGTGGGGATGAAACCTTTGGTGCCCCTGTTCTTTATTTTCCTACAATTATGAACAATTAGTACTACTCACTTAACCCGGGTGGATGGTCCATCTTTTGCATGGTGAAATCCGGGTTAAGGATTTTGGATAAGTCTTAGCGACTTATGTATGATAATCTAAATCTTTTGACTATTTGCTTTGTTACTTGTTATTTTGAAAACTTATTTGATATAATCTTAGTCTCATTAAGAATTTTAAGGAATAATACTGAGTAAAAATTTTAGGATATAATATCTTTAAGAAAAAGTGATTATGGAAATTTCTGGATATAATATCCTTAAAAAAATAATTAAAATTTTTAGGATAGAATATCCTAATTGAAATAATTCAAAGATGTTAAATCTTTAAACCAGAAGATTTATAAGGATTCTAGCCAAACCAATATGAATTTAAAAGTAGAAATCATACCACAAGGTCTAAGTAGACCTAAGTTATTGTAAGTATTGAACCTTCTGTGATCCTTGTAGAAGCAATTTAAGGATTTTGAATCCATAAGTTTTGATCTTCACAATGAACTTAGAAAATCTGTTACAAACAACTCATAATGTTAACTGGGATTAAACCCATTAAGCTGGGGACAAGCCCATAAATAAACTGGGGACAAGCCCAAACTGGTGTTAAACTAGGGACAAGCACAAATACTAGTGACAAGCCCAAACTGGGTACTGGCCCAATATACAGATGTTAACTGGGGACTCGCCCTAACCGGGATTTAGCCCAAACGTGAGTGACGTGAAAACGCCAAAACCTTAGCTAACATGAAAATATTAGAAACCTTTGTCTTGAGATAACGTGAAAACGTTATAAACCGGTGGTATGGTACGTCTACCACAAAACGTAGGATCCTCCATATAGGCGAAGACAACGAAATTGTTAGCCACTAAACGTGCACTGGTCCCGCTTCCTGGACTATACGTTGGATAGCGTGCGCTCCAGGCGAGAGTGTAGAAACTCTAATTTATAAGAAAGGTGAAAACCTTTAAACCTTAGGGGATATGATTATCGGGGGTCATATCCAATTGTGGGTTAGGCCAAGGAAAATAGTAAAGTACCTTAAATATAAAGGAGAGGTGGCCAACCTCTTGGTCATTGAATATCTTACCAATCATCCTGCATTGTTACTTAAAACATGTAAAACACAAGTATTAAGAATACGTTATCCATAAATAAGCAAAGATAAAAATGAATAAATGATCAGATAGATATTACCAATTTTAGGATCCTTGATCCTTTAAGGGTACTTGATCCTCAAAGTATACTTGATCCTGATCAGAAAAAGTATTTCTTGAGGTGGATAGCATTCCATGCTCTTGGTAGCCTGTTGCCTTCCATAGTGAGCAAATGATATGCCCATTTTCCTACTTCCGACTTAATCAGATAAGGTCCTTCCCACTTGGGTGCTAGATTTTCATCAGCCGGATTGGTTGTATTTTGGAAGGCTTTTCTCAGGACTAAATCTCATTCTTGAAATCTTCTGATCCTGATGTTCTTATTGTATGCCCCAGCTATCTTTTGTTGATAAGCTGCCATTCTGATCTTGGCTAGGTCTCTAAGTTCTTTAACAGTATCCAAGTCTTCAAGGAGGATTTTTTTCATTGACCTTAAGATCACGGATGCTTGTTCTGGCTGTTGGAACCACCATTTATGTAGGGATAACTGCTTCTGACCCAAACACTAATGAGAAGGGTGTTTGGCCCGTTGCATTTTTGGGTGTTGTCCTGTCAGCCCAAGGAACATACGGTAGCTCTTCAGCCCAGTTTCCTTTTTTGGATCCTAGCTTCTTTTTCAAGTTTTTGATGATGATCTTGTTGCTTGACTCTGCTTGGCCATTAGCTTGAGGATGCACTGGAGTAGAGGTAATCATCTTGATGCCCCAGCTGTGACAAAAGTTAGTGGTTCTTTTCCTGATAAACTGGGAACCATTGTCACAAATAATTTCTGAAGGGATACCAAATCTAGTAATAATATTTCTTTTAATGAAAGATATCACCTCTTTTTCGCGTACTTGAACAAAAGCTTCTGCTTCTATCCATTTTGAAAAGTAATCAGTCATTGCAAGCATGAATACTTTTCCTCCTGGTGCCTTGGGCATTTTACCCACGATATCCATGCCCCACTTCATGAAAGGCCATGATGAGGATATAGGATACATAGGTTTTGCTGGTTGATGAAGGATGTTTGCATGCCTTTGACAAGCATCACACTTCTTTGAATACTCCATGGCGTCTCTCTTCATTGTTGGCCAGAAATATCCTGTTCTCAGAATTCTAGAAAACAAAGCTCTACCTCCAATGTGATTACCACAATCACCTTCGTGAAAGTCTTTGAGCACCTCTTGGATTTCAGGATCCTCGATGCACCTCAAGTATGGACCTGCAAGAGATTTCCAGTATAGCATATCATCTAGTAAAATATACTATGATACCTTGAGTTTGAAAGATTTGGGATTCTCCGTAGCTGGAATTTCTCCTGTTTGAATGTAATTCTTAATTGGAAGGATCTAGGATCCCTGCTTAGCTAAGGATAATGGATCCCAAAGTACAATTTGTTTGTCATTTGTTATCTCCCCGACTTCCTGCTCTCCTATCGCTGGCGAGAGTATATGGATGATTGGGATCTTCGTATCTTCTAGAACTTTCAAGGATGAGGCTAAATTTGCTAAAGCATATGCCCCAACATTTTCTTCCCTTGGTACCTGTACTATACTAAACAATTCGAAGGATTTTGCTAATTCCTTCACAATTTCTAAATATTTGATCATATTCTCACCGTTTAGTATAAGAGCCATTAAAGTGGTTAGTTATAAGTAAAAAATCCATATAAACTTGAAGATACCTGATCCTCATTTGTTTGGCTAAAAGTAAACCTGCGATGAGTGCTTCATACTCTGCCTCATTGTTGGTGGCTTGAAATGCACATGCAATGGACTGGGGTATTATGTCCCCCTGTGGCGATTTCAGTAGTATGCTCAATCCTGTTCCTCTTACATTGGATGCTCCATCTGTGAAGAGGATCCAAGGATCCTTGGTTTCTTCTAGTTGCTGTACTTCAAAATCAGCTTCCTTTTGCATGTCACTGTGAAATCAACCACAAAGTCTGCTAGTGCATGCGATTTGATAGTTGTTCTAGGCTCATATTGAATGTCATATGCACTCAGTTTCACAGCCCACTTAGCCATCCTACTTGACAATTTTGGCTTTCTAAGAG
Source organism: Bidens hawaiensis (assembly GCF_021521415.1). Classification (NCBI taxonomy): domain Eukaryota; kingdom Viridiplantae; phylum Streptophyta; class Magnoliopsida; order Asterales; family Asteraceae; genus Bidens; species Bidens hawaiensis. Next base: position 140,322 of record NW_027492686.1, on the reverse strand, counting down.
CATTCTTAAAAGGATAGTTAGTTCTCAAAATAATAGTACGAGTCTCAAAATAATGTCTTAATTTAGTAGAAGCCATAATGAGTGCAATAATTAACTTTTCTAAATGAGAATACCTGGCTTCTGCGTCTAAAAGACTCTTACTTACATAATAAACGGGGTGTTGCTCACCTTCATGATCCTTGACGAGGACGGCACTTACTGCATTACCCGAAACTGCTAGATATAAATATAAGGATTCTCCATCCACAGGCTTCATCAGAGCTGGAGCTAAGGATAAGTAATCCTTCAACGCTTTGAGCGCAGCCTCATGCTTTTCCATCCACTCAAATTTCTTATTCTTTCTAAGAATGTCGTAGAAATCTTTGCACTTCTCGGAGGATCTTGAGATGAACCTGTTGAGAGCGACTGTTCTTCCCATGAGCCTTTGTACGTCCTTGGCATTGGCAGGCGATTTCAGGTTGATGATGGCTTCAATCTACTCTGGACTTGCTTCAATTCCTCTTTTAGTCACCATGTATCCCAGAAACTTTCCAGCCTTAACACCAAAGTGGCATTTTGAAGGATTCAGTTTCATGTTATACTGGTCAAGGATATTGAATGCTTCTTCAAGATCCCTAAGGTGATCCTCAGCTCTCTTTGACTTCACCACCATTTCATCTATGTAGACTTCCATGGTTTTACCTAGCTGATCCTTGAACATCATGTTGACCAGTCTTTGGTATGTTGCCCCTGCATTTCTTAGTCCAAATGACATAGCAATATAACAGTATATGCCGGTAGGAGTCATGAATGCGGTATCCTCTTGATCAGATGGTTCCATCTGAATTTGTTGAAATCCAGAGGAAGCATCCATAAAGGTGAGCATGTCATGTCCTGCCATTGCATCCACCATGGAATCTATATGTGGTAATGGGAAAGGATCCTTGGGGCACGCCTTGTTTAAATCAGTAAAGTCGACACACACCCTCCACTTTCCATTCTTTTTAGAAACAACAACCACATTAGCTAACCATCGAGGATACTTAACCTCTCTGATCATACTGGCCTTAAGAAGTTTCTCAACTTCTTCTTGAATAATCACGTTCCTCTCAGGAGCGAATTTCCTTTGCTTCTGATGGACGAGTTTAATAGATAAATCAAGGCCGAGCTTATGAGTAATAACCTCTTTAGAAATACCTGTCATGTCTGAATGTTTGAAGGCAAACATGGATTTTCTTCGTTTTGGGAAGGATATCACATCCTCCTCAATCTGACCGGGGATATTGGATCCTAGGAACACTTTCACATCTGGATCCTCGGGGTCCAAGGATACTTCTTTTAAGTCCTTCTCCCGAGCTTCCAGCACGTCCCTAGGATGTTGCTGTGGTTGCTATGTTATAGTTTGCTTGGCTGTCGGCTTCATTGATGAAGAGTAATAATTCTTGGCCTCCACCTGGTCACCGTCTATCCTTACTACTCACAAAGGAGTTGGAAGTTTAATGCACTGGTGGTAAGTAGAAGCCACCGCCTTCATTCCATGTAACCAAGGCCTGCCTAAAATAACATTGCAACAAGAAAGGTTATCAATAACACAAAATCTTTGGTAAGAATTTAACCCTTCGATATATATATTGGGAGGTTAATGTCCCCCAATGTCTTCTTGGTTTCTCCACTGAAACCAACTAGCACTGATGTCCTCGAGATGATCTCAGAGTCTGGGATGTTCATCTTTTGAAGAACATCATGCTGAACGATATTGACCGAGCTCCCACCATCTACCAGGATCTTGCGTACATAACGGTTAGCAATAAACAATGTGACAATCAAACCATCGTGATGAGGATCCTGGATGCTTGATTTATCTTCTTCGTCTAAGAAGATCCTTTTGTCGGTGGTCAAAGTGGTGGATATAACCGGTGGTTTCCCAATATCCAACTTGGTTTCCTTGGCAAGTCTCTTAGCTGCGGAGAAGGAAGTGCCGCATATGTCTGATCCTCCGGAGATGAAGTTGATTACTTGAGCGTCTGGTGGGGGCGGAGTTGCTTTTTGAGGAAGCTATTCAGGATCCTGGATCCTTGACTTTTTTCTTCCTAGAAGCTCCTTAAAGTGGCTCTTGCTCAGGAGGTATCCAATCTCCCTCCTTAAACCGATGCAATCATCCGTCATGTGGCCAAAATCCTCATGGAAAGCGCACCATTTGGATTTGTCTCTGAAGGTGGTTGACTTTTCATTCTTTCGGGGCCACCTTGCTTTCTCACCTAGATCCTTCATGGCACAAATTAAACCATGAGTATCTACTGAGAAGTAGTATTATGAGGTGCTTGGGTAGTCCTCATCATCATCTCCTTCTTCAACCGCTCGGACGTTCTGATTGTTGAATTTGGAGTAGGGTTTCGAGTTTTTGTTCTTGAACGAAAACCCTTGCCTCTTGTCGGAGGATTCTTGTTTTGTTTGACTCCCCAGACGATCCTGGATCCTCTTGTCATCTTCCAACCAGATAAATCTGAGTGCCCTGTTTCTGACCTAATTTAAAGACCTGCAAGGAGTCATCACAATATCATCATAAAAGGGGGAGCCCCTATGAAGTCCCATCTTGAATGATTCAACAACAGTAGCCATGTCAAGATTAGGGATTTCCAGAGCTTCCCTACCGAACCTCGTGACAAAATCACTAAGGGATTCATCACTAGGTTGGATAACTCAGTATAAATCACTAGTTAACTTCTCAAATTTCCTACTATAGGAAAATTGACTGTTGAACATGTTAACTAAGTGTGAGAAGGAAGTAATTGAAAAGGGAGGAAGACTTAGTAGCCATTTTAGCGCGGATCCTGTCAGTGTGGATCCGAAACCTTTGCATAAACAAGCTTCTTTAAGTCTCTCAGGAATAGGATTGATCTCCATCCTTTCTCTGTACTGAGCTACATGCTCCTCAGGATCAGTAGTCCCATCATAAGTCTTCATGTTGGGCGTCTGGAATCGCTTTGGGATTTCAGCATCACAGATATGTGGAGCAAATCAGGATAACTTGTGGCTCCCTTCTGGTATCTCGGGAATCGGACGGACCACCCCTGGTACACTGGATATCATATCCTTCAACTTTTGTAGTTCCTTAGCCAAAGCTTGGTTGATACCTGCATCCTGCATGTAACCACAGTTAGCATCTAAGGATATATGATCATAAAAGTTACCTCTTTGCTGGTTGGAGGTTGGCATCCCGGATGAGTAGCTGAGGTACGAAGCGTCTGCTACAGGAATTGGTCCACCGGAAGCGATGGTCTGCATGGGGATTATATCTCCTTCATAGACCTCGGATGACCTGTAATGATGAACCCTTGAGGACCCTTGATTGGGGTTGAAGGATCCTAATGGTTGAGAGTTGAAGGCTCCTGGTTGAAGATACGGTCCTGAGGATCCTGGTTGAATGATGGATTATCCTTGCGGAAAAGCTGAGGATCCTTGAGTTAGTTGACCCGTGTATCCCGGTTGAAGGATAGATGATCCTTGCCGGAAGTATGAGGATCCTTGAGTTTGCTGACCCATGGACCCTTGTTGAAGGATAGATGATCCTGGCTGAAACACTGAGGATCCTTGTGTCTGTTGACCCATGGACGCCTGTTGAAGGATAGATGATCCTTGAGTAAATTGATCCAAGGATCCTGGAGTGGTGAAATCCAGCATCCTGGGTATCAAAGGAGTGTGATCATCCGCTGGCCTCTTAGTCTTCTTAAGATCTTCTATCTCACGAAGGATCCTCTGGTTGGTCTTGGTCTGTTGCTCCATATATTCTTTTACCTGCGAAAACATATTAGAAACATCATTGTTAGTACTAATCGCCGGGGTGGCAGCAGTGGTTTTTGAGCTCTGGAAGACTGCGGTTGTGTTTTGCTTCCAGCAGTGGCAAGCCGTGGTGCTCCCATGATTGGCGAAGGCATCGACGGCAAAGTCCTTGATGAGAGAGGAATCGTAGATGACATGGTTTATGAAGACGAGGTTGATTGAGAGGCCATTGATAGTGATATGGGTATGAAAAGGTTGAAAATGATAGAAATAATATGGATTATAGCACCAATCGCCCCACGGTGGGCGCCAAATTGTTTTGGATATAAATCTACTAAGGATAATGTATCCAAATCCGTAAAAGTGAGGTATAGTGCTATGTTAATAATAATGATTATATGAATGAAAAAGGAATGAACACAGTGATTTGTTGCGAGGAAAATCCTTTTAACCTTGTTCAGATCAAAAGAAAAAAACCCCGGGTGATGACAACTCGTCGATCACTACTTTATTAATATCGAAAAAGGTTACAATGGTTTGGAGATTGTGATCGATGTTACAAAGTAAGCTAGTGTGTAGAGAGAATTATTGAATCTGCTCTAGTGTTTGTGAGAGTACAAGTGTTTCTTAACCGATCATATCTCGATGTTTATATAAAATAATACATTCAACAAAAAGTCCTAACTATCCGCCACTATTCCACTATTCCTCCAACATTCATTGACCACGTGCTGGTAGCTTCCAGTAGCGAAATTTAAGGTAGACCAAGTCACAAAGCCGATACTTCTGTTGAACAATAACCTGCACACATGAAACAATTGTTAACAATACCAACCTGTGAGGATCCTTAATCCTTGACACGGCTCTGTAACTCTTCAGGAGGATAACTGATCTAGACACATCTTCAAGGATAATATATCCTCAGCAGAGAAAATATCAGTCTTAATACCTAGAAGGCGTCCAAAAAAACTGGATCCCCCGAGACACAACTTCTATACCCATCGCCGTCGCGGGTGCCCACACATGAAACCCTACCCATTCGCTGTCTCATTCGATGTCCCGATCTCGATTCCGGTTTAAAATTCCAAGCATGCGTCCGAAGACATCGAAACATTCTTCTATTAATAAACTGTCGGAAGCTCACCTCGGGTTTCCTTTAATAGATGCTCCCTCGCTCGTACCGTTGATAGAAAGGTTTAAGAGTGTTATTCTCAGTTGGACACACCCGTTCATCATAGACATCATAGACGTAAACCCATACTATAATTGCGGATTTCGAGCAGTTCTGTGGGTTTGGGGATAAATCAGATACACTGGGATGATGTTAGGCAAAAATTGATAAACGAGATGGACACGAACGAAGCGTGGTGGAGGTTAATGTTCAAAAGAGAGGATGACGATTATTATAATACGATTTGTACCAAACTAGACTGGTTCAATACGATTAGAGTGGCACCAGTTAGTCGTTGGTTCCACGTACCTCCTCATGGACACTTGGTTGCTCAGGCATATGGGTGTGTTCTAGTCAATCTACATGACACTGAGTCACTAACAGTCATTCTTATTTCCCGATGAGACACGGTCCAAACCAGTTGTTTGATACTCCAATTATAGTCGTCGTTAATTATGGAGGTAATCACTGGATCCATGTAAAATGGAATGGGATTTCCCAATGCCGTGGCAAGTAAGTAATTTGGCAAGATACGCACAACCAGAGGCACAAGAGTGGGAAAAATATTACGAAGATCGCTTAAATGAGTATACGAACATAAGCCAAACTTGGCACACCCTGCTGGTCGCATTTATATAGGATGATATATTTACGTATAAATAGTTGTAATATCATTTGTATAGATGTAATAACATCATTTTGTAAAAACGTTCGGTTTTACATACAATAATAATATTTAAAATAATATTAATAATAATTAAATAAATAATAATAATAACAAATAAATAAATATTTAAATAATAAATATTATAGATAATAATAATATTTTTATAATACTATTTAAATAATAATACTAATAATAATAATAATAATAATAATAATAATAATAATAATAATAATTAAACAATAACGAGTCGGGTTGAGCCCGAACTCGGCTGGCTTCGAGCTATATTTTTCAAGCTCGAGCTAAACTCAACCACGACTCATTTATTAATAATTATCAAATAAATTAGTTATTGTTATCATACTTTTATATACTATAATAATGTAGTTATGAAATTTTTATTTCAAAAAATATAATTTTTTTTATTTGCTATAAGGTTTACGATTTTTTTGTACATGGTGGGTACCCTTTTCTATTGAGGCTAGGTGAGATTACATAGTGAGTCGAGTCACCAAAGTTTTTCGGTTCATATTAGGTTAAAAAGTTGTGAGGTTTACGATTGTTGTTTATTATGCTCTAGTATTTCGACCCCCCCCCCCCCCCCCCGCGTTGCTGGGGGTTGTGAAACCATAGCCGAAGTTCACACGGGTATATCTGACAACAACCACCCAAAAGGATAGTAAACATGAGTATAGTAAATATGAGTTTGAGAATGGAAGCGTTTTTATATATTATAGAAAATGAATGGAAAATACCACACAAAAGTCTCATAAAACAAATTAAGTGCATGCTTAAATTTACAATAACAGACCTCAATTTAAGAACAAAAGGATAAAAAAACCTCCACACTCAATCACTCACTAATGTCTCGCACCAACATCATCACCCAAACTCGTGACGGTTTCCATTCTGATCTTCTCTAACTGCTGAAGATTACCATAAGCATTAGTTCCCACTACCTCTAACTGCAAAACAGCTAAGTGGTCTTCAAAAGTTCATTAAAAAGTACAGAACGTACAAATATTTTTAGCATCTGGGCATTAATGTGGTTCGCTCTTATTTAGCTAGCCAAAACCGTACGACATCATGTTCATCCACTGTATGACAAAAAAAAATTATTAAACACAGACATAAAACTCGCAATGTATAAAAAGGTTAAAGACTACATATTAGATAAATATCAAAAAATGTAAGCTTGTAAGCGAACCAAACTAACACGAACATATCATGTTCATGTTAGTGCGTTTAACATTAACCAAGAAACATGTCATAAACATGGGATTGTTTCGTTAACACGTGAACTATCAAACATAAAAGCCACAACAATTCATTAAATCAATGAAGAATAAACAGAAAATTAAGAACACAAAGCCATCAGCCTTCGACATCGCCAAAGGCAGACGGAAATGGCATGGTTCATATATTAAAAGGTAAGGTACAACCATAATTGCACAACTTACAAAGCAAATAAGCACAGATCAAAAGATCAATGGAAGCGAGTGTATGTCAAATTAGCTACCGGAACACCCAGGCCAACCACCATCGCCACCTAGGATGGAGCAACAACAAATGCAATCCAAGCAAACTTTTGGATACTCGTAAATGCAAGTGACCCGAATTTGAATTAAAGTTCAACTCAAAACTGTACCGTTAACAACTGAAAATAGAATCTGACCTGCTAGCGGTCGTTTGACTAATCAGCTGCTTTCTGTTTCATTAAAAGAAAACGTAACGCCTTTGAACTATTAGAAAAATCAATATGTCCAGCTCATGCTTGTATCCGTAATTTAGGAAAGCCTTGGAACAGTCGAACCAGTTCTCAACGATATTTAGAAAACGAATAATAAAAAATAAATGAATGAAATTGAAAAGACTCTGGATGCACACGATATAACTCAATTAAGCACAAAAGGAATGAAACACTGATTGTGTGAGACAAACAATATGTGAAAGTCGTTACCCGAGCGACCTATTTGGCTCAGAGCAGTATATTAGATCGTCACGACTGCAAGAGAGGGATGCAACTGGAGAAAGTCGCATCTGCCATTCTCGATTTTGCCATGCCAAAAGTCGATATGGACCCAATTCATCACAACCTGTCGGTCTTCTAAATGTTGCCATCACTGCAATCATATAGCTCACCAAAAGTAAGAGAGTTATCGGTGGAAATTGTAGATAGATAGCGAACATTCTAAAAAAGATTTTTGCAGTCATGCCTTAATTTGTTAACCTCTATGTTTTGTGGTTTGGTAATGTTGGTAAATATGTCAGTTTAACAAAAATTCTATGGCATGTCGTTTGCTAAAGTGATCTGCATTATCTGTTCATTGCTCCCATTTCATAGCCAAATTAATTAGACATCCAATTTTAATAAAATACAAAACAACATCACATAAAATCAAGTCATAGTTGGACTACATTACCTAAAAAAAACACACATAATGAAAGCTAACAGATCGGAAACCACAATTACAAAACGGATTGATTCCTAAAAAGCCCAAAATCAAGCCCAAATTCAATCAACTTTTTTCCTGATGGACCACCGCCACCTTGAAACCCGGTAACACATGTCGGTCGCCGGCGTCGCTCAGGTCACATCCAACAACCACGGCACCACCGTCGCCTATGGTTTTGAAATGGAACCGGCAACAGCAGAAGCCGATCGTTGTCATTGACACCGTCACTTAGGATCGACAGTCGTATAGTGGGCGAATAGGAGCATGTTTGGGATTGAGTTTGGAAAATACTTATTGGCTTATTGGTTTTTTCAAAAAGCAAAAAAGTTTAAATGTGTTCGGCAATCACAAAAAACTTTCTTATTTTAGCTTTTTGAAAGGGTTAAAAAGTGGTTTTCCAAAAGCCCAAAATCCTGGGTTTTCAAAATGGCTTTTTGAAAAAGCACATAAGCCAATAATCAATTTTCAAACTCATTCCCAAACATGCCCTAGGTATAGTGGTGGAGCTACGATTGTACAGATAAAACACAAAGAAAGAGAGATATCCAGCAAAGTAACCCATCAAGAGTTCCACGTGTATGCTTAAGAAACACCAAAAACACAAAGAAAAGAGGTACACAATTAATTTATAGTATAATAATAATAATTCGACAACAACAACAATAATAATAATAATAATAATAATAATAATAATAATATTAATTGAAATATATTAATAATAATTCAACAATAACGATAATAACAGTCCCTTTTAACAAAACGAGGTGTTAAAAGGGGCTATATACGGCGCGTATAGCAACACGCGTGACATATATACCCCCTTTTAACCCCCGGTTTCCCCATCTGGATCTGCACAAACAAAAAAACAAACAAACACACAAACACAAACTCAAACCCAAACACAAACACAAACACAACCTCAAACACAAACACCGGATCTTGAGTCCTCAAACACAAACAAAAGGCACGTGTCATTGCAGTTAGTTTATATTTCGGTTTGGTTAGGGTTTTGATTTTAGGGGTTGAATATTGTCAGGGTTTGACGAATAATGGAATGGAATACCATAAGTGGCCAGATTCCGGCCATATTCCGACCAGAATCCGGCTATGCAATTTGGAAGCGAAGACAAGACGTGACGTATAGTGCTATAAGTCGCGTTTTGGTATAATAAATTTCCATACCATGGTTCAATAACCATTCATTTCATCATAATCCTTTAAGTTTTGGTATATAATAGTTATTGAACCATGGTATGGAAATAACTAAATAAGATAATAAACAATTAAAATATATAGATATAATAAAATATTTTAAGTTTCAGTTGCTGGAAAGTTTAAAAAAATATTAATCTATTATCTTTCATAATTCTTGTCGGTTTTGTCGGTTTTATGTTTAAAAACGAACCGTTTGGTTTTTCGTATAAAAATGTAATTTTTAAATCTTGAATAATACTTGTTATATATATATATTAGTCAATTTTTATAGGTTACTTTGTAAAAATATATTGTTTTCATTTTCGTTAATATATTTTAAAATAGCAAATTTTAACATTTTCGTGTCGGTTTTCGTGTCGGTTTTCGTGACACGAACGTTCTAGGACTAAGTTGTGTTATCTTGTCCTTTTCTCATATATTAACTTATGTTATATATGAGGGTTTTACAACTTTAGGGGTTGTTCTAAAACAGTCCCTAATAGTCGTGTCGGTTTACGTTTAAAAGCCGATTTTTCAACCGTTAAAGTTACCGACAAGTCAAATAAGTCAAATAAATCCATAAAAATTATCCTATGAACTAATTACACATATAATAACACATAATTCATCCAAAATTCCAGTTTTGGTCAAACAATCTTACAAGACACATTTAAACAAATTTTTAGCTTCTAGTTCATATTCTAAGTTTATTGACAATGTTACTAGTCAAGTTTGTTTATTCTTATATGAACAAATATATTTATATAATCTAAGAATCCAGATTTTTAACTTATTTTATAGTTTGACAACAAGCTAAATAACTCTTTTCAACAAGGTTCTTCTTATTCTATTTATTCTATTTTGGAAGAATCTAAAGTGTGTGTTCATGTATGTCTTTTTCAAAGAATCAAGTATTTAGCATTTTGATGATTTATTCTTAACTATTATCAATAAATCATCAATTCACATCATTCATATCATCACGAATCTTTTAAAAAATCATTCAAACCACAAGATCATGTATTCTTATAAATTTTCTAAATGTTAATCTAACAAAGTTTCCTATTATAGTAACTTTTTGTATTTAATAACTCTAACTAATTCAATCTTTCAAATTTGATTAAGTATGAATCCTAGTTTATTTCATTCAACTAGTTTGATAGGGTTTCCTACATGCTAAGTGTTATATTCAAGTTTTACTCTTTCAACTTACAATCAACAAAGTTTCTATTTCTAGTAAGTGGTTTGCTAATTCAATCAATGTGCTAACTAATCCATTCTTTAATCATGCACCATATCTTAGTTTAATGATGTTGTAATTCATCACATATCAAACACATTCATACCAAGTATTCATATCAAATTCAAAAATTTAACTTCTCATTAATTAAAGTTTCCTTTATTAGCAACTTTAACAATCTTTGTCAATCTTCAAGTATCAACTATTGGTTCTATGTGTTTAATAGCACCTATTGATTCATTATTCCATCCAAAATCCCTTAACTAATCCAAAATCCAAGAAAAACCCAATTTTTCAATTATGAACAAGCTCTTGTTTTGGTTTATTTCTAACAACCATTTTCCAATAATTCAATTCCATATTAACAAACTAATGATAAATAATCATCCTAAATCCATTCTAACATCAAACCCTAACATCAAGTTCATTCAGTTCATATCAAAAAAATCAAGAGATTCAACAATTCTTAATATCAAACTTAGAAACCAATGTATGATCCTCAAGATGAACATATGCATGTGTAAATGAGTTTGATCTTCCCTCTTACACATACATACATACATTCATACATACATACATACATACATACATACATACATACATACATTATCCATATATTCAACTTTCAAGCTCCAATCAACTCAAGAACAACTAGTCTAATGCTTCTAATCCTAATAATCAACCTTAAATCAAAACTTACTTGTTGTTCTTAAAGATTTGAAAGATGAGAATGGTGATGTTATGAGTGTGAGAGTAGCGTTCTTCCTTCCTATACTCTTCCTAGTAGCTTAGTCTTCTTATTCTTGATTCAAACCCTCATGATTCTTGATTGTTGATTAACATGTGTGTGTTTAATTTTGAATTTGGTTTGAATGTGTGTGTGAGAGGGGGTTCGGTCGAGAGCTTTAAGGGAGAGGGAGTGAGTAGAGTAGGGTGGTGTGTAAGGAAATAGAGTGCTTGGTGGATAGCTTGATTATCTTACAACTTAGAATCTTCTAGAAGTGTTAATGATTAGATAGGTGATTTGGTGATTAGGGATTGGAGATTAGGGGAGGTGAGGGTGTTGAGTTGTCATGGGGCCAGCTGATATGGGCTAAATTATATATAAATATTATAACTATTTCTCACACTTTTGAGTGGCTTTAAAGTTGTTTTTTATAAAAAAAATTCGTTTAATTGGTTCATATTTAGTGTTAATAGAGTTAAAGTGACAACTAGCTAAAATGGAGTACTTATACTAAACTTGAGACTAACGAGTGAATAGTCGAAATAGATTTATTATTATTATTATTATTATTGTTGTTGTTGTTGTTACACTTTTTAATTTAATAGTAACTTTAATTAGTTGTAATAATGAACGTGATGAGATTTGATATAACCAAACTATATAATGTTCAATTGTTTTGGCAGGGAATAAATTGATGGTGTGAAATCCTTGGAATAAATTAAGACAAGGTCACAAGATGCCAACTAAAAACAAATATGGTGGAGGCCCACATGTTACGTAAAGAGTGGAAACCAGAAACAAAACAATTTTACTAGTATGGACTAGGAAAATCTTTTGAATGGGTTGGGTTGGAAGAAAAATTAAACAAAGAATTAATAATACAACGGAATGGGCTTTATTGGAGTCGGGGAAAAAGGATTTGACCAACATATTATATTTATGAAGTCTTTTAACCTAGGGTGAAAAAAACAATTAATTGGGAGGAAGCCCCTGTTGGCGGCTGCTACAGGACAAAGCGCAGAGAATAAATCAAGCAAGTAGGCTAAAGAAACCAAGCACACTCCACAATAAAATCTACGGCGAAGAGAAAGATAAAAAAGCAAACAGGCTCGTAGCTCAATTATTTTTATCTCTTTTTCGATGAACTGTAATACTTGTTTTATCTTTGTTTTATCAATTATTATGATTGGCTAAACTGTTAAACTGCCTGGGTTTGGATGAATATTTTTTAGACTTGTTTTATTTTTGGTTTTGGATTATGTATTGATTGGTGATACTTTGGTAAAGTTTTTATTTTATTTGGTTATGATGCTTATGCGTATTTGGTGTTAATTTATGATCAATTTGTTCCATATGCGTCTTTGTGAATGTCTTTCACGTATGGATGTGTATTAGGTTACTTATTGTGTGTTTGTAACTAGTTTATGATTTATAGTCGACTTATTCCATAAGAACGGTAACTGAGAGTTTAGAGATATCTAATATTCTGCCACTTGAGAGACCGAGAGGTAATTAAGTGTCGTCTGTTTTGGTCTTTTGCAGGTTTGGGTAGTGATTGCATGGGAGTGAGTTACCCTAGATTCCTTTAGATTCTTACAAATCCGAACTATAACCGAATTTAATAAAAATATCCCTTTACGCCTTAGGGTGTTTTGTGATTAGAGAGACCGGGAGGTAATTTAATCTTTGTGTATCTTAGCATAGTTAGGTAAGGTGAGACCGGGAGGTGATCCGAACCATTAAAATGTTCAGCTTTATATGATATTTAGGGTTCTTAGGTATTGTTGGTGAGACCAGGAGGTGATCTAGCATATTTTGGTTATTCCTTAAATTTCATATTTTTAGATACCGGTTACCAATCATAAATCCAATTCTGAAAGTTTACGAGTTGACTAGTATGATTCTTTGCCTTGCTAGTTATTTCACCCTATTAGAGTTCTAAGCCGATTTGTTCGTATATAGTTTATGTGTCAGTTTTAGTTTAAGTATTATTTAGTTTATATTTAATAAAAAACACAAAAATCAATTAAATCAATTACTTAAGTTGCTAGTCAGAATCTAGTTTAGGTGTCGCTAGTGTCCTGTGGGTTCGATATCCGGACTTCATTAGGCTTTACTACGGTCGATAGGTACACTTGCCTGTCTAGTGGTCTAGCATTAAGTGTCACACCCCAACCTACGGCGGAACATGCTGGGGCACGATAATATTGTATCATAGCTTAGAAGACACTAAATGAAATACACATGTCAATATCTAAATTATCATTCATATTTCAAATTTCAAAAGCACAAACATTGTCTCAAAAGAAATACCGTTACAATTAAATATTCAAAAGATAAATAAATCATAATAAATGTATTCTTCATTCATCATAGCAACCTAAGGTATCATCTAACTTCCACACTTGATTCATCCAATAAATCTACCCGTGTCATGCATGAAAATATATATTTTGTCAACATAACGTTGAGCAAGAAAACCACAGTTTTTTTGAAATAAATATAATACTAAAAATTCCATGCAATAATTGTAAATTACTAAAACTAGTAAACAATAAATAAAACTTGTCTTTTCAACCGAATCGCATTGATAACGGTTTACTCCGACGGCGTATGTCACACCCCACTTAGGGCCTAGGCGTGTGACTACAAGTTGGTACCTGTTTTGTAAATATATCAGAGTTTATGGGTTAATTTTAGTTGAAGACTTTAGGTTTGAATATAATATTAATTTACATTGAAAATTTACTCGAGAATTAAATACCCGAGTATTAGTTTTCAAAAGATATGTTTTCATATTACAAGGATTTTATATAAAAACAGAGCCATCTTGTACGCGCTTCTATCTTCAATAAGACTCCAATCCTTGTTAACGCTACTTATTCTTAATTACCTGCAATGGGTTGGAAAAATACGTCAGCTATATGCTGGTGAACACGTATGACTCAATAAAATGTTTTGAATGACAATTACAATACAAATGTAGTTTTCTGGACAATCTCAGCGGAAGCATTTCTACTTCCGGTGTATGTACCACTGCCCTACACATACAACGGTATTCCCCGAGCCAGACGGCCCTAAACTGAGAACTGGTCATGACCGTTTAAGCTCGCGGTTTCATTGCCTTTGATTGATTGATGAAGCTTTAACAGTTATGTTTGGATCCAGACACATGCGTATTCGGTCTGAGTTGATTTTATTCTCTACTTTGTATTATAACGTTTTAGAGATTGCATGATCTTATGTAAGCATTGATTGACTCGTTAATACAAACACCCATTCGTCTCATTGAGTATAATATGTTTTGACTGATTGAAAAGGTTAACGTATTCACCTGTACCGTCGGTGTTGAAAACCTTGACTGATTGATTGATTGATTGTGAATGATATTAACCTATACACAATAGGTTTGTATAAATATTTGAATGATGTTTTGATTAAGCTATGATTGCTAAGCTTAACCTTGAAATCGTTTACCTTTGACTGTGATTGAAAATACTTGTTTTATGTGACGTTTGATATAGCATGCTTTGGCCTAATAGGTTCTATCACATTGGTAAGTTTCTCCAGGTAAGTAAACGGGTCCCTCGGTTGATTGGGATTTATACGAATTACTTTTCCTTAGGCAAGAAACTTACTACTAGTGATATCCCTCTTCCAGTTACTACATGCCCGTCAAAATAAATCATTCGTTTAACATTACTTCATCATGAAGTAACGTTTATGAAAACATGATTGTGAATGTTTTTTAAAATACGATCAAGGTTAAAAGGCCATAGCCTCGATTGATAGTCTAAGCTATAATTCAAATAACTCAAACATAACTCCTACCTTAATTCAGATGCTTAGATTGATAATAAGAAAAAGGCAGGATCTTGATCTATTCACTTAAGTGATTGCTACTTGATTATAACTTCGTTTCTTTCACGAAATACGAGAAAACAGCACGTCGGATTGTTAAGGCAATGGGGCACGCCTTTCGAGATTAGGTGTGTGAAGATGGAGGTGTGTTTGGGATGAATGGAGCTCATGCCCGTCACCCCCCTTTTATAGGCGATTATGGACCCCATCGCAGTACGCGATGGGTTCCTTGGTACCCGTGGCTTGTCACAACGTGCCACGTGTTGACACGTGGCTTGTCACAACGTGCCACGTGTTGACACGTCGTTTGACACATGTCCACTGACTCAGCAAGCCCATCGCGCTACGCGATGGGTTGATTGTTACCCCGTCGCGTACCGTGGTGGAAGAAGATTTTCAGAATTTACACTTTTGGTCCCTATACTTTCTAAGTTAGTACATTTAGGCTTAAACTTACAGGGTAAAAGACGCGGTGTTACAGCGTATGATCATATTAATGAGGATGAGGATGAGGTACCAACCAACATAAAATAAACACATAGTCATATTCGCACGTAACAACTAATGGAGAAATTACAATTATGCATATAACGGAATTGTAGTGAAAACAATAAGTTGATTTTGAACGCATAACGCCCCCAAAATTGTAAAGCGGTAAAACGGGGGATGTGTATTTACTTACCTTTAACGAGTAGGATAACGAGGACGAGATAATAAAAAAAAGCTAGGATGGTTAAGCTCCTCGAGATTCGCCGACAAATATTCCTAGTTGTTTATAACAACACGAATTAAATATAATCATAACGAAATGACGGGTTTCGAGATTCTATTTGGTTGTGTGTAACAATAAAATATTATTATATATACTTTCTTTAATTATAAGGGTTATTATTATACTTATTAATGTTATTGTTGTTGTCCTTGTTATTATTATTGCTTTTAATAAATAAAATAAATATTATGTTCAATAATATATTATGGAAAGATACGAGATAAAATAGTTTGAGTGTTGATAAGATAACAATACGTCTCATTTAAGCGATTGATAAAAAGAATTTATTGTTATTTTATTTATTATATGTACAACACACACACACACACACATATATATATATATACATACATATATATGTATATTACATGGTTAATAAAAGTCCAATGACACAAAAGAAAAACATTAAATACGGAGTTCGTTTTAGAAAATGCATATTTAAGTATATATACATGTATTAATATCAAAATCTCTGGTTAAAAGTAAATAATAATAATAATAAAAATTAAAAACATCAAAACTGGGGGATTCGAGCCCTAGGCCGGTTTAATACTTGAGAAAACACATGCTGGCCATCAGGCCAGCGCCTTAGTTTGTTAAATCAAGGAAACCGCATATATAAATACATTATAAGCAGTTTAAGTTCCTCCCCAAATCAGTACCCTAGAACTTAAATCCATTTAATTGGTTATGGTTTGTTGAAATTGAATTGGGGTTAATGTTTGTTGGGCAAAAAATAACTGAAAGCATCTTATAATTACCATGTATGATAAATAATTGAGGGAGAATGGCTAATTAGGGTTATGGCTCAAAGTTTGATCTCAAATCCGATCTTGCAGACTTCGAATGATAAAATTCAGTTAGGGCTTTGGTTCGTGAGGGTTTATGGAGTGTGTGAGCACGTTTAATTGTATTATAAGTGTGTATTTATAGTGTAATATGGTTGATTTAGGCCGCGGTTCGTTATGGTTGTAATTACGAATCAATTAGTTGTCATACATGATGTTTTACCACAATTAGAGTGTGTGTGTGATATGTTTAAGGTAACTAAACGATTTGATTCAATCAATTTGTCCGAAAATTAAGGAACAAGCAAGGGGGGGGGGGGGCTTAGGCCGTCGTTGGTGGGAGGGAGAGAGAGAGGAGGAAAAATATTTTTTTGATTATTTTGCTAGTTGGTCCTTGATCTTCGAGGTTGGATGCAAAAGTGAATTGAAGTTGGTTAAGAGTTGTTTTTGTACATGTCCCATAGTTATAATCAATTATAAAAGAAAAATAAATAAAAATATTAAACAAAAACATAACTTCATTGATAAAATACCCGAACCCGGGTCGGGTAATGATTACAATACGAAGAAAACGAAAAACTCGAAATGTCACAACATTCCCTACTTTTGGAAATTTCGTCCCGAAATTAGAGATTAAGCCGTAACGAAGAGGTGCGGGTACTTGGCCATCGTTTGGTCTTCACGCTCCCTAGTGAACTCGGGACCACGTTTAGATTCCCAACGAACTTTGACAAGCGGAATACGGCTACGCTTGGTTTCTTTGTCCATATGATCCATGATTTCAACAGGTTTCTCGACAAAGTGCATAGATTCATCAATTCGAACTTCGTTGAGGGGTATGTGGAGATTCCCCTCGGCTAAGCACTTCTTGAGATTGGAAACGTGAAAAATGGATGAACGTTGGAGAGCTCTTCGGGGAGATTTAGACGGTACGCAACTTTACCAACTCTTTCAACGATCTCAAATGGGCCAACAAAACGAGGAGATAGTTTATTCCTTTTGCCAAAACGAACTACCCCTTTCCAAGGAGATACTTTAAGGAGAACTCGATCACCAACATTGAACTTGAGAGGTTTACGACTCTTATCGGCGTAGCTCTTTTGTCGGCTACGAGCGGCAAGAAGGTTTTGACGAATAAGAGCGATTCGATCGGAAGTTTCTTGAACAAGCTCGGGACCGGTGATTTACGATTCACCAACCTCGTTCCAACAAATAGGGGAATGACAATTTCAGCCATAGAGAGCTTCAAAAGGTGCCATGCCAATACTAGTGTGAAAACTATTATTGTAGGAAAACTCTACAAGTGGCAAGTGAGTATCCCAATTTCCACCAAAGTCTAGTATGCAAGAGCGGATCATATCTTCGAGAGTTTGGATTATTCTCTCGGATTGGCCACAGTTTGTGAGTGATAAGCTATTGTTAGATCAATACGGGTACCCAAGGCGGTTTGCAACGATCTCCAAAAATGAGAGGTAAATTGACCACCATGATACGAGATAATGATCAACGGTGTTCCATGGTGGCAAATGATGTTCTTGACATAGAGTCAGGCTAATTCACTTACGGAGGACTTTTCACGGAACGGTATAAAGTGAGCCGACTTGGTCAAACGATCAATAATCACGCAAATACTATCGTCGCGGCTTTGAGTAGTGGGGAGTTTGGTAACGAAATCCATGGTTATGTCTTCCCATTTCCAAACAGGTATCGTAGTTTACTCGAGAAAACCAAACGGTTTTTGATGCTCGGCTTTAACCTTAGAGCAAGTGAGGCATTTAGATACATACACCGCGATATCTTTCTTCATTCCCGGGCACCCAAACATGGAACAAATATCGGCATACATTTTATCCGCACCGGGATGAATAGAGTATCGTGACTTATGAGCTTCATCTAGGATGAACATGCAAAGATCGTCACGATCGGGAACCCATAAATGGTCCAAATAATAGAGTAAGCCATTACGTTTGGTTTCAAGTTGGAGTTCGGCGACACACGACATCTCGTCGTGTAAGTTACCCTCGATGACGGAGACGTGTTGTGCGTTGAGGATGCGGTATTGGAGGTCAGATTGGATGGTGAGACAATGGAGCAAGACGAATTTAATATGACTCATACGACTAAGAGCAATGGCCACGGCATCGCTTTCCCGGGGTGGTAGCGAATTTCGCAATCGTAATCGCTTAACAATTCGGCCCATCGTATTTCTCTCATATTGAGGTCCTTTCGGTAGAAAATGTGTTGTAAACTTTTATGGTCGGTGAAGACCACACATTTCGTGCCGTAAAGATAGTGTCTCCAAATTTTTAAGGCGAACACGACTGCATCAAGTTCAAGGTCGTGCGTCGTGTAATTTTTCTCGTGCACCTTGAGTTGACTGCATCAAGTTCAAGGTCGTGCGTCGTGTAATTTTTCTCGTGCACCTTGAGTTGATGCGAAGCGTATGCAATGACCTTGTCTCGTTGCAAAAGAACAAAACCAAGACCTTGGATAGAAGCGTCACAAAAGACAACAAAATCGTCGTTTCCCTCGGGAAGAGCAAGGATTGGAGCATTGCAAAGCATGTCCTTAAGAGTTTGAAATGCTTCCTCTTATTCGGAACCCCATTCGTAAACTTTCCCCTTGTGTGTTAGTGCGGTAAGGGGTGAAGCAATCTTTGAAAAGTTGCGGATAAAACGACGGTAATACCCCGCTAAACCAAGAAATGAACAAAAATCCGTTGGAGAGGACGGGGTCATCCAATTTTTAACGGCCTAAATTTAGCGGGATCAATGTGAATACCCTTGTCGTTGACGATGTGGGCCAAGAATTGAACTAGTTTTAGCCAAAATTTGCATTTGTAGAACTTAGCATAAATTTGTTCCTTTCGTAACAAGTCGAGAATGGCGCGCAAATGTTCTTTGTGTTCGGTCTCGGATTTAGAATATATCAAGATATCGTCGATGAAAACAATCGTGAACTTGTCGAGGTAGGGTTTACAAACACGATTCATAAGGTCCATGAAAATGGTGGGAGCATTAGTCAACCCAAAAGGCATAACTCAGAACTCAAAGTGGCCATAACTAGTGCGGAAGGCGGTCTTGGGTATGTCATCTTCGTGGACACGGAGTTGGTGATAACCCGAATGGAGATCAATCTTGGAGAAACATGCGGCTCCTTGGAGTTGATCGAAAAGATCATCGATTCATGGAAGGGGATAACGGTTCTTGATGGTAAGCTTGTTGAGCTCATGGTAATCGATACACATACGAAGAGTACCGTCTTTCTTCTTAACAAACAAGACGGGTGCGCCCCATGGAGATGAACTCGGGCGAATGAAACCCTTGTCCGTGAGTTCTTGGATTTGGTTAGAGAGTTCTTTCATATCATAAGGTGCAAGGCGGTAAGGTGCTTTGTCTACAGGGTTTTCTCTGGGTACGAGATCAATACGGAATTCCACTTGACGAATGGGAGGGAGTCCAGAAACATCATTGGTTTAAAAACGAACCGTTTGGTTTTTCGTGTAAAAATGTAATTTTTAAATCTTGAACAATACTTGTTACTTTTATATTAGTCAAGTTTTATAGGTTACTTTGTAAAAATATATTATTTTCGTTTTTGTTAATATATTCTTAAAATAGCAACTTTTAACGTTATCGTGTCGTTTTCACGATACAAACCGTCTAGGACTAAGTTTTTTTATCTTGTCCTTTTCTCATACATTAACTTATGTTATATATGAGGGTTTTACAACTTTAGGGGTTGTTCTAAAATAGTCCCTAATAGTCGTGTCGGTTTACGTTTAAAAGCCGATTTTTCAACCGTTAAAGTTACCGACAAGTCAAATAAGTCAAATAAATCCATAAAAATTATCCTATGAACTAATTACACATATAATAACACATAATTCATCAAAATTCCAGTTTTGGTCAAACAATCTTACAAGACACATTTAAACAAATTTTTAGCTTCTAGTTCATATTCTAAGTTTATTGACAATGTTACTAGTCAAGTTTGTTTATTCTTATATGAACAAATATTATTATATAATCTAAGAATCCAGATTTTTAACTTATTTTATAAGTTTACAACAAGTTAAAATAACCCTTTTCAACAAGGTTCTTCTTATTCTATTTTGAAAGAATCTAAAGTGTGTGTTCATGTATGTCTTTTTCAAAGAATCAAGTATTTAGCCTTTTGATGATTTATTCTTTACTATTATCAATCAATCATCAATTCACATCATTCATATCATCACGAATCTTTTAACAAATCATTCAAATCACAAGATCATGTATTCTTATAATTTTTCTAAATGTTAATCTAACAAAGTTTCCTATTATAGTAACTTTTTGTTTTTAATAACTCTAACTAATTCAATCTTTCAAATTTGATTAAGCATGAATCCTAGTTTATTTCATTCAACTAGTTTGATAGGGTTTCCTGCATCCTAAGTGTTATATTCAAGTTTCACTCTTTCAACTTACAATCAACAAAGTTTCTATTTCTAGTAAGTGGTTTGCTAATTCAATCAATGTGCTAACTAATCCATTCATTAATCATGCACCCTATCTTAGTTTAAAGATGTAATTCATCACATATCAATCACATTCATACCAAGTATTTATATCAAAATCAAAAATTTAACTTCTCATTAATTAAAGTTTCCTTTATTAGCAACTTTAACAATCTTTGTCAATCTTCAAGTATCAACTATTGGTTCTATGTGCTTGATGTACATAACATTATACATATTTTCGGCATCAAATAATCTCTAAAAACTGCAAATTCTATCAAATAACATAGCATAAAAGGCTACTTATCATAATAAAATGTAATTTCAGGTGAAACCAAGCCCGAAACGAATAAACAAGTGAAAAGATGAAGAAAAGCAGACGAAAACACAAGAAAAACAAAGAAACACGCCCCCATGCCTCAAGAAACATGCCCCCATGCTTCTCAACACCAGAAAAGACAAAAATCTACAAGAAAAGATAAAAACTGGGAACAAAAGCACGGGACAATGCCTCTCAACCACGGGGCCGTGGTCACCTTTCAGAAACGACAAAATAATATTAGCACATGTCATAAAAATGCACGGGGCCGTGCCTCAGGAAGCACGGGGTCGTGGTGAGTCATCATGTACGATTTGAAAACATGCAACTGGGACACATAGAGACGAGGCCGTGCTTCTATCTCCAGACAACCTATAAACAGAGGCTCTTGTGTCATTTGAGAAGTGTGCCTTGAAAAAAATTATATCCGGTTTTCTCTTATAAAAACACACACTAACACTCACATAGAAGACTTAGTGAAGAGTTTGAAGGCTTGGAGGTCTTCACCATCAACCATCATCATCATCATTAAGAAGGAAGATTCATCTATATTTGGTTAGATTGTTCCAAGTTTAATCATGTATTTGTTATCATCATTCATCTTAATGTTTATCATCATGCTCATTATGAGCTAAACTCCTTTTACCATCTAAAATCTATGAAGAAGCTTTGTTTTACTTGAAGATTATTTAAAACATGTGGACAGTCTAGTAAAGTACATGGTTATCTTACAATTATCTTTTGACGAGAAATGTTTCACCATCTTAAATCACTAATTCAAAGTTGGTGGTTGTCAATTCTATTGGCAATCGTTCATGATCGATTCATTTTCTTGAAAGATAGAAATACTTTGATATATTATTGAAACATGGATCCTTATATTGTACTTAGAAATGATGAGATATAAGTTTTGATGTATTTCTCTAAGTCTTGGTAATTCGAAAATGGCTTTGCTTAGGATATCATGCTAGTTAAATAAATCATATTTTAATGGAATGTGTAAGTATAACCTACTTAAATCAACCAAGGGGAGGTTGTGTGACTAAACTACAACCACCCGAAATTGTTAGAATTGGTATTTGAGAAATCGAAGTCAATCCTAATCTTTCTACTTTATGAAACTACTTGCCAGCTTAAATTAACATTTTGGAGGTGGCATGACATTAGGAAAGGGTTGACTTTAAAATGTGCATGTTACCTCCCTAGTGCCAAAGATGCTCACTTAAGGCTTAAGGAGCTATCTATCATATATTGCTACGGAAAGTTTACCACATGTTTGAATATTAATTATCAATGCTAAAATGGAGTGGATTCTTGATCTTAGATGGTAACCTTCACGTAATTGAAATACTCGTTTAAAATCTCTTGTCTTGGTCACCTATATTATATATATAAGCATTTATATTTTATAAAAAGTTCGAAAAAATTAACCCTAAAATGATTAAAACCTCAGATTAAAGTAAAACAACGATTTATCATTAGAAACATTTGTGTCCATGGATCGATACTTGGTTCTTACCAATACTATTTTACATATACGATAGGTACACTTGCCTATTTTGTGTGTGTTTAGTCTTTGTAAAAATCACTTTTATAAATTTAAAACATGATCTTGTGCAAAAGCAAATCATTCCATCCGTTATAATTTTACTACTACACGCAGCACACATCAGTGCTTAATAGCATGTGACCTATTTCATTTTCAATTATATTGTTCCATATCACCTATTGATTCATTATTCCATCTAAAATCCCTTAATTAATCCAAAATCAAAGAAAAAACCCAAATTTTCAATTATGAACAAGCTCTTGTTTTGGTTTATTTCTAACAACCATTTTCCAATAATTCAATTCCATATTAACAAACTAATGATCAATAATCATCTTAAATCCATTCTAACATCAAACCCTAACATCAAGTTCATTCAGTTCAAATCAAAACAATCAAGAGATTCAACAATTCTTAAATCAAACTTAGAAATCAATGTATGATCCTCAAGATGAACATATGCATGTGTAAATGAGTTTAATCTTCCCTCTTACACATACATACATACATACATACATACATACATACATACATACATTATACATACATTCAACTTTCAAGCTCCAATCAACTCAAGAACAACTAGTCTAATGCTTCTAATCCTAATAATCAACCCTAAATTAAAACTTACTTGTTGTTCTTAACGATTTGAAAATGAGAATGATGATCTTCCTTCCTATACTCTTCCTAGTAGCTTAATCTTCTTATTCTTGATTCAAACCCTCATGATTCTTGATTGTTGATTAACATGTGTGTGTTTAATTTTGAATTTGGTTTGAATGTGTGTGTGTGTGAGAGGGTGTTCGGCCGAGAGATTTAAGGGAGAGGGAGTGAGTGGAGTAGGGTGGTGAGTAAGGAAATAGAGTGATTGATGGATAGCTTGATTATCTTACAACTCAAAATTTTCTAGAAGTGTTAATGATTAGATAGGTGATTTGTGATTAGGATTTGAGAGGAGGGGAGGTGGGGGTGTTGAGTTGTCATGGGGCCGGCCAAGGGGGGGTGGGGGATGTGAAGGGTTTTGGTTAATATATAAACATTTTCGGTTAATCGTTTAACGTATTGCGTGATTTAGATATCCAAACGGATCCAGTTTTAATAATTTTTGTCAGACTTAAAATGAAATCAAATTCTTGACAATATGGACCTTAAAAACTAATTTCTTGATAATAGTTAGGGTTGGGTCCTTTCCGGGTCTTGTACTGGCTTGTACTTACTTATTTTTGAGTTTTTGTGATTCGATCCTTCCTAAATTATGTTTTTATATTGTCTCACATGTTTTAGCATATATTTTGAATTTTTGGGATTATTTAATCAATCTAATGATTTATTTACTTATTGGCTCACTGCCCGAGGTTTTTGCACGTTTTACTTGTTTCGTGTCGGAATTTGGACTTTTTGTTGTCTTTGCAAGATATAGAACCTTAATAAAGAAAGATTTTATTAATAAAGCGATATTAGGATGGTAAACATGATTACATTAGTGAAAATTTTTGCCAGATGTTACAAGATTCACCTCTCTATGGAGGAGTTTGTTGTAGCGCCCGGTCTATACACGGAGGGGGATGCACGACTTCCACTTTCCTCAGAGAGCATACACCAGTTACCGGAAGAAGAGTTGTAGATCTGGTGGAGCACGATTAGTGATGAGGCTTTTGGGGTCGGGCCTAGGGCTACGAAAGCGAAGGTCTCCGCTATCAAGGGCCCGCTGCACAAGTACCTGCACATGTGTATATTATATTATACAGGTACCTTCATTTGCTGATTTCCACCTCTGTCAAGGGTCGTAGTCAGAGCGTGGAGCACTGCAGCCTCCGTGATATGTTTTTGTGTGGTGTCTGCTGAACGGCACGCCCTGCAACCTTGCTCGAGGTTTTGCAGACTATTTCGTCGGATTTTATCGACGGTAGTTACGAGGGTCCTTGCTCGGTGGCCCGTATGTCACCCAGATTTCGATTTTGTTGGGGGTACGGAGAACAGGCAGCGAAGGTTACAGATTTCGATTTTCGATTTCATTGGGGGTTGAGGCACACCACTGACGCCCGGTTACAGCACTTGGAGCTGGGGATGCTACAGATGCAGTGTAAGATGAGCTAGGTCAATAGTTACCTAGGTGTCGCTCAACGTGGTATTAGGTACCAGGTACCACTCCCGCCTGCCCCACCTAGTTTTGGCCACAAGGCGAGAGCGTCGGGCGTCAGACGTGGACGAGGCGACGAAGTAGACGACGCCGGTTAGGGATTGGTCGTCAGACGCAGGGGCATCGACCATGTCAAAGTTCATGATGTGGCGTTTATGACCACCCACGACGACGACGGGACATTTATGTAGATTTTTATATTTTGTTTTAGTTAGGAAACTCGTTGTTTTGTATTAAATACATGTTTTGGTGTATCTATGTGTTTATTTTTTTGAATGAACTTCTAGAAATCAAGCTGATTGTTAATAACAACTATTTATTAATTATAACAAAAAAAAGTAAACAAAAAGGAAAAAAAACATAATAAGACAAATATAGTGAGTTTTTCTGAAAAAACCCACCAATACGCCGCGTACAGCCCTATACACGACGTATTAATGTTTTTTTTAAAACTCACAGTGTCCCTATATAACCCATTTATTTAACGTTGACTAAACTTACATTTATGTTTAGGCGTGTGCAAGAAAGAGGAAAAACTTATTAGAAACCAAAAAAGCAAAAATATAGACCAAAAAAACTGAACCGAAACAAAAAATCGACGGTTTTGTTTTATGTTTTTGTAAAACCCGAACTAAGGGCTCGTTTTGTTTTTGCATGTAATAAAAACCGAATATAATTCCTAAATTTTTGTTTTTTTATATTTTATTTTAAGTAATTTATAATAACTTAATAAATATGTAACTCAAATATTTTTGAAAAATGTATAATATAGTCTATTATTTTACAATTAACAAAATTATTTATACTTAAATTCATTATTTTTTGCCAACTTTTGTTTCGGCCTAAAATTTTCAGTTCAAATGGCAAAAACCAAAAACCCGAAACCGAAAAAACCTGAACCGAACGATTTCAAAAACTCCAAAAACTGAAGTTTTCGGTCTGGTTTTAGCAGACTCAATTAATGAACTGATCAATGATTCATTCCCAACTGATCTTATAAAGACTCAAATAACTAACGAACCTAACTACCAATTATACACTTGACACAATTAGTCCTTCAACTATTACAAGTACAATTAAACCCTGTAATAGGCAATGTGAAAGTTGGGAGTGGTCTCTAACGTTTTTTTAGTGGAGAGTGTTCAAGGAAAATTCAAAGAGTAAAAGGTGAGACTATAAAAAACCCAATATTTCTTAATATATTATCAAACTAGTTTGAGGCCCGTGTGCTACACATGTAATTGATTAAAATTTTAAACTTTAACCATTAAGTGAAATACAGTCAACAACATGATCATATATTGTTAATGCAATTACAATTACATTAAACTTACAGAATTTACATAACTAAGATTACACAAATATGTTACAAATAAGTAAAATCTTCCTTTTACACTACATTTGTGATTGTATTGGTCAGTATACATTGTTTATCAAAAATCAAAATCTTTAGTACATGTTTGCTTGAACTCTTGATAAGATAGCATATAGCTCTGCGTATAACTCTTTCATGTGACAAGGTTCTTCAAGTACATACCAACCCTAGATAAATGATAATGTATCCATAAAACCAACAAAAAAAATATTCATATACACAAAATATCATACCTTTTAATCAATTAATATGATATCATTTGAGATCATCTGCTTATGTTTATCCAAAAATCACGGTTATACCAAAAACCAGCTTACCTGAACTTTGATGAGATAATCATCCTTAAAATCTTTAGAATTTGAAACTGATTAATCATGATAAAATTGTTCATTAATATTCTGTGTATGACAAATTTTTTATTGATATTATATCTTACAATTAACAATTGTATAATCAAGGAACATATAAAATCAAAAACTAAAATATAACAAAATGATTTGTTTCATTTCCTATGAATGTAATTGTCAGAAAAATGACAAATACATACTAACCTTAAAGCATGTTCAAATAATAGTGATTATTCTGAGTTAGCAGAATATTAGAAGATTTAAAGTTGCATAAAGTGAAGGTAATGATTCTTATTTATAATATTTGAAAGTATTGGATTAGGGATGCTTAAATTTTGAATACTAATATCGTGTTATTAGTTAATATTATGGGAAGTTGTTGGAATATTTAACTAATCGATATATATATTTTAACAACTTATAAAAAAAAGAATCAAAGATTTCAGATTTTATGAAAACATGGTAAATGACTTTTACCCGGATTAAATATATATTTTTTTAAATAATTAATGTGAATGTGGAATGTCTTTGAAATATAATGAGAAGAAGCATGATTAAGTTACAAATAATAAAAAAAACAAAAATAAAAATAATATATATTTCTATTAAGTTATAGATAAAGATATATATAATAGGTATTTTCCATTTCTGCGATATTTATACAAAACGTTCGAAGAAAATTAAAAAAAAATACACATTTTATGAATTCAAATGCATATGAGAAAATTTTAAATCCAAATTTGAAACCAATCTTATATAAAATTTTTGAATTGTTGCTCGAATCTTAGTTTAAAAACAATTTGTAGTTTCCATACAAATCTGAATTCTTTGACAATGATACACCTTTATTTTTTTTAATTTGTAATTACCTGTGACTTTAAAACTTTTTTCTAACAGGCTTACAACTTAATTTGGATTTTTCCTCATTTTTTTTAATTCACAATTAATGTTAATTAATGAATGGGTTAACATTTGCATTTAATAAAAATTGAATTCTTATATTAAAATGAGTTAAAAGATAAAGACCATATATTGAAATTGGTTGAAAAAGGATGAGGATAGCTAAGAGATTGACAAGTGGCAAGAATGAGTAGTCTTTTTTTTTTTTTGAAAATATCAACTAAGTAACGCCGTGTACTCTGTACGCGGCCCCCATTGGCTAAAGGTAGCCCGAGCCGGCCACGAGTCCGGACAGAGCCCCTAGCAGTGCACCTATTGAGGGATTCCCCGGATAAAACCCGACCCCCATGCCCGCCAAACAACACGACAACAAGAAGACGGTAAAACCGGGTGAGATCGGGACTCGAACCCTGGCAAGCCAAGGACATCCCTCATATCTCCTATATAAATTGGTGATAGTGAGTTTTGAACCCCCTACCTCTCACTAGTAAAATAAGTGCTCAATCATTGAGACACATCTAATTTATAGAGTCCTTTTATTAAAATAGACAGATAGATTGAATAAGGATTATAAGCTTGTAAGATATTCTCAAATCTTGTCCATTTGAGATTAATACCTAATTTAGGAACTAAGCTGTTAGCTCTAGTTAATCATATGGACTGGTGACAGCTTGTAATTTACTTATCAAATGAAAGCTAAGAAAAATATTCAAAATCAGCTTGCAAGTTACTACCATTTTCACACTTTTTCGAACGTCAAACGATATTTAATTGAGTTATTTTCTCTCTAACCTTTATTACTCACTTGAAAAAGAAACATTGCCATTTTTATGGAACTTG
This sequence comes from Bidens hawaiensis, assembly GCF_021521415.1. Taxonomy (NCBI): domain Eukaryota; kingdom Viridiplantae; phylum Streptophyta; class Magnoliopsida; order Asterales; family Asteraceae; genus Bidens; species Bidens hawaiensis. The sequence continues at coordinate 111,725 of NW_027492686.1, read as the reverse complement.
ACACTCTTGTTAAATTGTTGTTTGGTTTCTCTTTTTTGCTTCTTGTAATGGGTGTTTTCGAATGAACAACTTAATTTTAAACCTTGAATCAATTAATGCATAACATTTTCCTCTTGTATATTCATCATGTTTTTCGAAATTGCATCTCTTATGTAGCAACACCAAGTAGTACTACCACCAACTACCACACTAAACACTGGCTTCAAATTCGATCAAGGCAAACTTGATTGACCTTGATATATATATATATATATATAACCTACTCAACTTTATAAAAACTCGATCAACCTCAACTTTTATGATGTTTTTCTGTTTCAATTCTTAAGTATGTAGATTTTGCTTGGTTCATGATAAAAATGAAAGTAAAACATGTATGTCTACTTATGTCACACATGGCCTAGAAAACAACATCATAATGATCAATGAGACAATGAGTGCACTGAAGCTAGTTGGCTCGATTTGTTTGCCCGTTTATTGATCATAGAAAACATTATATTCGTAAATCTTTTCAACACATGTAGCATTACACAGCATGCTTCATTTTCCATATACACTATGACATATGGTGTAGAACACTAAAACTGCCCATGAAAGGTTAAAAGGGTAAGCTTGAAAATGTATTGAAGGCAAAAAAAAAAGTAGTTTGAAAAACAGTATGCATCTTAACTCGAAATGCTAGGTGCTCACTTATCAGCAATCAGAGTCAAAGTTGTTCTTTCAGACAAAACCTCGGGTGCAATCTGCAACGGTTCCAATGAATCTACTATATCACGCATAAGTGGTCTAGCTTTTGGGTTACGGTTCAAGCAATGATAAGCTAGCATGGCTGCCTTTTGGAACCCTTTAATCGGAAAATCACCTAGCCTAGGATCTGCAATGTCTAGTAACCTTTTCTTTTCTTTAAGCAATGGGAGAGCCCAGTCTGCAAGGTTTTGTTCCCGGGCCGGTCTTGATTTGTCCAATGATTTTCTGCCGGTTAGAAGTTCAAGAAGAACGACACCGTAGCTATAAACATCACTTCTTGGACTCAAATGGCCTAAAATGCAACACTTGACATTAGTAACTCATCTTTATTCTTTACCAATATCTCTACTTATCTCACATAATATCAATCCATTTTTCATCTTTTTTTGCTCATTTTCAACTATTAATTTCTTAAATATTTATACCTTTCTAAACACTTAAACATATGACATCTAGTAATTGCTATAAACAATAGAAGCACGTTCAAACACTTTTTTTCCATGGTCGTTGCATTCAAATTGGTCGGTTATCTTATTATGATTATTAAATATCATGTGATGTCTTCTAAATGCAAATTAGAAACCCTTTAGTAATAACTGGAGTTTCAGCCCATTTTAACCCCTTGAAGGTCACGTTACAGCATAAGCTGCACTTCACATAGTCCCACCTAATAGCATGGTATCGGTGGGGCTCATGAATTTTCCTTAAAAGGATTATCACGGTTAAAAAATATATCGTTGTGTTAATGGAGATTAAATGAATTAGATAATGTTAACAAACCTGTCATAATATACTCAGGTGCTGCATAACCGTATGTTCCCATTATGCGTGTAGAAACATGAGATTTATCACCAACCGGACCATCTTTAGCTAGGCCAAAGTCGGAAAGTTTTGCATTGTAGTCCTGTCCGTTAAATATAGGTAAAAATTATTAAATTTATTATAACAATGAACCATGAAAGTATGCTGACGTAAAATGTGTTTGATGTCGTGAACTAACCGGGTCTAGCAAAATATTTGAAGTCTTGAAATCACGATATATGACAGGTTTTTCTGCATCGTGGAGGAAAGCAAGTCCTTTTGCAGCACCGAAAGCGATCTTCATTCTAGTTGACCATGGAAGAGGAAGTATCACCCCTGCAACAAAATAACATTTTGCATCTAACATATTTGTTATGAAGTTCAATGTAATCATTAAACTTCTTCTGAATGTTAAAAAGTAAATTTTGTAATGACTACACTTACTCGAAAATAAGTTATTTTCCACACTACCGCGTGCCATATACTCGTATATAAGAACTCTGTGCTCATCTTCACAACAATATCCAATAAGTTTCACTAAATTTGGATGAGAAAGTTGCCCCAAAAATATGACCTCGGCCTATAATGCACACAAAATCAATGATCAACTGAAAATCGACTGAAAAAGAGATACCAAAAGTAGAGGTGCAATTTCAATCTATTTAGGAGTTGGGTTGTATAGTTGTGTTTTAGCTCAAACTGGTCAAATCAAAGAACTTAGCTAAAACTTCGACTTGTCAACCGTGTCGAACAAGTTCAAAGTCGTCCAAAGTCTATTATCAATGCATACGACGTCCTAAGTCACTATTTTCAAAGATTTAGACTACTACTATGATAATATTTATTTACTTCTTGTAATATACTTAAATTCATTAACTATTTTTAAAGGATATCAAAAGGAGTTTCAACCTGTATTTTAATGACCCGTTTTGACCCGTTACCCTGCCCTCCCAACCCTTCCGTCTTGCCACCTCTAATTAAAGCGTAAATGCATATAGATGTATATATGAATGTAAAAGAGGAGCTGTAATCACCAGCCATTCTCTATGGCCTTGATGACTGTTATCTCCATCATGAACTTTAACGGCTACCGGAACCGGAGGGACCCTTTCTTCTACATCATCATAAAGGAAGCCTTTGTAAACACTACCAAATCCCCCTCCACCTAGCATGTGATCTTGTCTAAAGTTATCAGTCATTTTTCTAAGTTCATCAAAGGTGAATACGATTAACGGATTAGTAGCAGAACTACGCCGCAGATCTTCTACTTCTTTGGGATTTGATGGCAACTTTTTCAGCTCCTCCTTTCTTTTAGCCATTGAAGCTTCATCTTTTGGCAATTCTGAAACCAAGATCAAGCAGTGGAATGAAATAAATGTCTACTTCATATCCCATGTGGCTTCTTACCAAATTTGTATATAGTAAGAAATAGAAACAATTTAGTTAAAGTATTGATCATGCACAAAAGGAGTCTGTAAAAATATTAAAAGTTCTAAAGCCTAATATTAACTAGCAAATATTAAGCCAACATATAAGAGGGAAATATTAACAACAAAAGAGGGTAAAAGGCAAAACAACGGGTAATACTAATTATTGAAGCTAATACTAATATTCTTCACCATTTTTCTGTTATTGGTAGTGTAGTAATACTTTATTTTAGTACTTTTTGTTTTATTATGTTTAGATTTCATGAGAAATACCCTATGTTTCAGATATACTTTTCATGTCCAAGTTATTGAGCTAAGCAATCTTTGTAATCTCTGTGATAGAGGTTTAGTTTGCCTACATCCCACCATCTATAGACCTTGCCAATAGCTTTACTATTGGTGAGATTTTACTTGATACATGGTTGCTATTGTACATACAAGTGCTTGTATGGTTGTCGCATTTCTCTACTTAAAACTGGTATTTGAACCTTTATACACACACTTGTATATATAGATTTCGGTTATGTTAAGAAGGTTACGGTGTCTAAACATACAGATTTTAGAATAATGTGCGTGTGTATATGGACTTTGTTACAACATAAATCCTAAGAAAAAATGTGAGAACCAAAAAAATATGGGTATGCAGTGTTAGTGTTACTTATCACATTAAACGTAATTAAGCGGCACTCTTTATACTTAAAGAATATGGTGTGGTGGTAAGACGTTTTCCCTCTATGTAGAGATTTCAAATCCCACATTGTCATATCATTTATACCTCTCAAAAATAAACAATTAACCACACAACAATAACTAACCTTTGTTAAATATATAAAAAAATAAATAAACAAAAAAACAAACTACATAATTCAAATAAATATGAAAACATAAATAAAATACATTTACAGTTACACCAGACTTTACACAAAAGATTAAACATCAAAACATGAAAATAAATCATATATACCAAATAAAATATTAAACAAATTGGGCTTTGGTTTTGAACATGTAAAAAGCCCACTAACCAGTTACTGGGCTTTAGATTGAACATTTAAAGGGCCCACTAACCAGTCCACCAGTCCACTGTAGAGGTGTACAAAACCGGTTTTAAAACCAGCCTGAGCCGGTTTGGTCAACGACTGGTCAAAACCGGTTTGGAAGCAGGGTAGGCCGACCTGGTCACACCGGTTCGGTTCGGTTTAAAAACCGGTTTTAACCGGTTTCAAACCGGTTTTTCTCAAACCGGTTCAGTTTTAAAACCGGTTTGATAGATTTGAAGGGGAACCGGTCCTGAAACCGACGGTTTGGGTCGGTTTGGAAACCTGTTTGGGTGAAACCGGTTTTAAACCCAAACCGGTTCGGTTCGGTTTGCCTAAAACCGGTCCCAAACCAGTTTTTTTGTACACCTCTAGTCCATTGCCCGACCAAGTCATCTTCTTCGTATCAAAACTTCCATCTATGGCCATGGGTCGGTTCGGGTGGGGAAAGGGGGGGGGGGTCAAAAAATCCTACGTTTTCAACATTATTCTACTTTTGACCAACTGTTTCTAGAAATAGCCTATGTTTTCAAAGAATCCCCAACATAACCTATTTTCAGTCGGATCCGACGGAATTTTGTGGACCTTAAAAATAGTTATACTAATCCGTCGGATAAATTCTTGTTTCTGTTGGCACCGACATAAAAAATAAGCTATTTTGAAGAATTTTTTTTTAAACTTAGGCTAGTTCTAGAAAAAGTTGATCAATACAGGCTATTTGGAGGTATTTTCCTTTATTATTATTATATTTGAATTTAACCCCTCAAAACACATAATCTCTCTTACTCTAACACACACTCTCACCTACTTATTTTCTCGATTAGCTGAACCTGATTTATGGTACCTGAAAAAGAGATTATACAGGCGGCGACGATGTTTAATGCATGGGTACCCGCATACGCCTCATCTCCTCTAAATGGTTTGTAGGTTTATTTAGAAGCAGGATAATTTGTCGTAAAATAAAAAAGAAAAGAAAAAGAAAGTCCCCATACTTAAATATACATACTTGGATTTAAGCATATCCAGAAAGGCCACCTTTTCTCTTTCTTTTCAAAAGGATTAAAGAAACCAAATCAGGAACATACCTAGAAAGACGGATCTTGAAGCAACAAAGTAAAAACAAAAAGAGAAAAAGAGTATGATGATCCCTAGGTGCTATGTTACTCAATCTCTTCTGTAAAAAAATAAAACTATTTTCGCCACAAATTACAAAAAGCTCTTCTTCTTGAGTGGTGGTCACCTTTTTGTTTTTGACACACCATCAACTCAAAGTAATTGTTTTTGGCAATTAAATGATCAAAAAAGAAAAGAAAACCTACCTACAACACTTGTTACATGTATACTATCAAACATCAAGTTGCAGAACATTATAAATTTAAAGTTTTTAACCACATAAATGAGATGAAAATCAAGAATGAATTTTATCATAAAACCAACCTGACTTTGCGTTGGATGAGACTCTGTAAATAGAGGGTTTCCATTTACACCAGCAGCTACCCATCACAATCTTTCTATCTTTCTTTCACTCAACCACAACTTAAAGAAAATATATATCAAAGATTGAATCTTTTAGAAAACCCTGGAAAGGTTTAACAATATTATTAATGTTTGAAGAGGTTTGTGGGTGGATTTGATGTGGGAACCAACCATATTTCTTGAATGTAATGATGAGGTGGAGTGTAGAAGTGGGAGGGGCTGTTTTCCATAGGCATGCTATGCTGCTTTGTTTTCATTTCTATATACTTATTAATTGTGTGTGCTTTTTATTTTAATACTTTGGACTTGTGTGTTAGTGCGCCCCTGGTGCATTTTAGCACTCATAAGTCTTTGTCTGTCATCTTCATAATCTTCCTTTTATTAAGTTGTGCCTTACACTTTTCCCATTCTGTTTTACATATATATTCCTTCAATAGTACATCAATAGGCCTCTTGTCTACAGTGCCTGTTTTACCATAGTGTTTTGTTACTAGACTAGCACGTGCATTTAATTTTATGCCCGAAAGAGATCAAGCAGCAGTAATGATATAACAGTACTCGATCAAGTTGGTGGTAATTCGTTATCATACCATTCTTACCAATTGACTTATATTACCTGTTTTTAACCGGACTATATTTGCATGTGTAGTAGTGTGTTGAGATGGTATTGTATAACAATTTTTCTGTTATTTGTTTTAAACGTCTAGGAAGTTATGTAATAATCTAAAGTGTCACAAGCTAAAATTTGATTGTTGAAATATATATTGTGCTAAAGATTGTTAATCGATTCGTTGATGATTGTTTTTTGTTCAAATCAAGTTTTAATTGTTTTTAGTCTCTTGGTTCTTTGGTTTTGAAAGGTGAATCAATTTCTTAATTAACTATCAATATTTAAGGGAAAAAAGATATTATCGTCATCATATCCATCTAAAAGTGGAAGCATTACAAAAATAACAATGATTATCTACATGGAAAGGCCACATGCTATCATCAAATTTGTTCATTTTGAAGTGGTCCTTAAGGCATCTGCAACTTTATAGAACCCGTGCAGATACAAGTATGAATTGAGTGCAATGTGAACATGCTAATGAAAGTGCATCTCACACTTGGCACCAATTCCAAATTTATGTCAATAGTGCCAAAATAGTTGACCACATAAAATCAACAAATATCATGCTATAATGCAAATTTATACTTGGTTATTTCACTTATATATATGGTGCGCGGTTTACATCAATAACTATGATTATGTAAATGGTGACGATCACTCTCATATTTACTGTGAAGAAAGTAAGTTATGACACGTTTTAGTTTTAAAATTTTTCAACAGATAAATTATAGCATACATTTAGGCATGATTATCCAGGAACATGATAATCTACTTTAAGTGGTTTGTGTTGAAAATATAAAGTAGCAGACAAGATCTAGTGCCCTTCTTGGTAGCTTTTAATCTAGCAAATGCATAAAAGATTTGTACATTTTTTGGTATAATTAAACAGTACTGGTACATATATTTGTCTCTTAAGAGATTTAAAAACAGAAAATTACAAGTTCTGCTAGTGGGATATATATCTTAATACAGATGACACATTTTCAGTTAGTAGTTTTCACAATAACGGTTAATTTTCATAAAGGCCCATTAAAGGGGCATCTTGGCTACAACTTAAAGTTTCTTAGAGCTATATTATATGTCCATTGGACCATGGGCCTAAGCTTGTTTTGCTTTAGCTAATTTGTTTCTTAATTAAACAGATTAGTATCATGACTATCATCTAACATTTCTGGACCACATAGAGAAGAACAACTTGGTCAACAATTTTATATTATGCTGCCTAGTATTAACAATCATATTTAGATTTATCATGTAATCATAGTAAATGAAAGGTCCAAGATTTATCATGATACTTAATCACTACATAGCAGATTAACTGCCTGCAAATATTCTAGTCTCTTTCTTTTTTCTTTACAAAAAACTAGTAAAATGTGACTTTTAACGCTAACAATGAATACAAATAATTATATTTATACATATCTTGTATAAGTAACTATTACTCGGTTTCCGTTCTACTATGTGAGAGCTTTCGCATCAATCAAACATTTCAAAATAAACTGATCAGATAGTATCTAACCGCTATATCTCCACATCCTTTATCTTGACTTTCCTTGTGGATTACCTAAAAACAGTTTGGAAAATACATCAGCACAACTGCCGGTGAATAACGCTGATTAATTAAAAAAACATCTTTATAATTATTCATAATACAAAGCTCAACTCGAAACAACTCAGCAGATGGCAACCAAGATCTTAGCAGCTAAATATATACACAAAACAATTCCCCTAACAACATCCTTGCCTCCGGCTCTCGGTGAGCATGGAAATGCAAAAGTTTGATACGGTGTGCCCACCATTAAGCCACATATGTAAGGATTCTAACAAACTTATACTTTAACCTGAGTACTAACGATTACTTTGTTTAAAAAGTTTTAGGGATCTATGAATCCCATGTAAACTTTGACTCATTTAAATGATTTGAAAGAGTAAGGGCGTATTCACCTTGTATATAATTTGCTTTGCAACTAATTATGATTCCTTGATTATATTGGACCTATATATTGAAATAGTTTCATGTCCATTACCTAGATCGTCTTACGCTTCAGACTCCTACTGTCTGAAACTATAGTTTCAAGCCTTGTAAAAACGCATATATCATCTTATAGTTTAAAACTGTTTTCCCCTTATTATATAGATAGACCTTTGGTCTTTTGTTTGATTATTCTTTTTGTTTTTTCATCATAAAGAATTGTTCATCTTATCAAAACCTTTGTATGAAAAGTTAAGTCCGTTTCTTCTTTGACTATACCCTTGACTGGGTTCTAAGTAACTAAGCTATAAAAATGTATTCACTAAATGGATAACATATACCTTAACAACTGGCTATATTATTGGGTATACGACTTTAGCGAACAAGCAGAACTTCGACTTGTACGACACCTTGGGTCCGAGGGGGGGGGGTGATTCATGGTTAAGTGTCAGCATTGGATTAACTGCTTCGTGGTAAAGCTATAGACCGTTGGCAATAATAACAACGGTCCGTTGCCTTTACTGATATTAGGAGGACTGTTGGGGTAACAAGCAGCGGTTCGCTGGGATCAACTTTAGAAGAATTACAGTTTAGCTCTTGAAAATTAACTTTGACTAAATGACCATATGGCCCTTAAAACTTCAAAGTTTTCATATTTAGCACAAAATTTTAAGGATGATACATCCTCCCTCTCATTGAATTAACCTTGTCCTCGAGATTGATTGACTAAGTGTGGGTATTTCTTTTGCATCCCTGACTCAGTTCCTTGTATATTCTGGTATCTAGAGTTTCATCTAACTTTGACTAACTTCAGTTTTATTCTTTTCTAGAATTTGACCTTATAATCTTCATTCCACAGGGGTTGTTTTATGAAGTTTATTAAAAACTCCTAGACACTCACACATATTTGAAACATGAATTACATCATGTACTCCACCCATCTCTTCAAGAATGCATAATCAATATGCTACTCATGCTATCAATTGTAAGATATTAAATGGTCCAACGAAAGCAACGTCACGAGATGTTTTAAATTCATCGGATGTTCTTCAATCCTCCATTATAGAAAACATTAGGGATGTTGAGATTTAATTTCCTCGTTCCTTGATCCTCAACTAAGTGTAATTAAAAATCATAACCATAAGATTTAGCTTTTTGTGCTATATTACTCATATGAGGTTCAAATGTCATGCTAAGAAAATCATTCTCATGGTTAGTAGTTGAGAATTTCTCAGACATGGAACCAGTTAGCATGAACAACCACCCCCCCCCCCCCCCGGTTGCGCCTCCACCTCCTTAAATCCCTAATTTGTTGGTGCATGAAATAAGAATAGTCTTGATTGACCATATACACCACACCTTTTGACACATATCAATGTTTATTCTTATTTGACATAACTACACATATGGTGTCTAAGGTTTGAGTAAAAAACACTTTTTGGTACTAAGGTTTTTAAAGTAACAAGTTTGGGTTTTAACCTTTCAATTTTGTAATGAATTTGGGTTTAACATTAACTTTTGTTAACCTTTCTGTTAAATTCTCACAAAATGACTAATATATCCATGGATATTAAAAAACAAATATTACTATTACTCTATAATAAATGAAAATTTTGCTGACGCAAGGCTACCATTGGTCCAAGTGGCGGGCAAACAGTGGGCGACGCTACCTTAATTTTATTATTAATATTTTTGGGGCTTTTTCGATACCGTAACGAAGGTAACCTAAACCAACCAAAGTCGTCTCGATTCACCGCCGCAATACCAGAATTGGCAACGCCCGAGTTTTACTAACACTTGAGGTTTACCAACCTTTTTTGTTTTAGTTTTAGTACTGTAACGAACATAACCGAAACCGACCGAATTCGTGTCGACTCACCATCGCAACATTCGGGTGTTACCAACACTCGTTTTACCGACTCACTGCCGCAAAGCCTGAGACTGGAAACACTCGGGTTTTACCAACACCTAGGTGTTAATGACAAAATAAACGTCGTTTTAAATATTTTATTTTTTATATATTAATTTGACGAAATTAGTTTGGGTTTTCAATTATTGGGTTTTACCAACGTTGTTTATACTGTAACGAACGTAGTTGATACTACCGAATTTGTGTCGACTTTTCTCGATCAAATAAACATTGTTTTAAATATGGTGGTTTTTTATAATACGTTATAAATATAAAACAAAAATAAATGATTATATACCTGGGTTTTCGTCCCAACACCAGAGAGTTCTGCTCGTTTTCAATTATTGGGTTTTACCAACGTTGTTTATACTGTAACGAACGTGGTTGGTACTACCGAATTTGTGTCGACTTTTCTCGACCAAATAAACATTGTTTTAAATATGGTAGTTTTTTTATAAAACGTTATAAATATAAAACAAAAATAAATGATTATATAGATGGGTTTTCGTCCCACCATGTGTTACACCAGAGAGTTCTGCTCTTGTGGGGCACAACGATTGTAAAGTGACAGTCGGCGGTATGGTTTCCCGGGGGAACACCAAAGCCAAACACTGAAGCCAGTGTGAGCCCGGTTAAGACAGCATAGTCTGGCCAGAGTAAGGCATCGGGGCTCTCCAAATTTGGAGAGTGTGGTAGCCTAAAATACAAGAAAGTCGACGTTCTAAAAAATATAGGCATTATACTTTTTAAGTAAATTACATAATCAGTCCCTCACCAAATTAAATTAGATGATTAGTCCTTCAAATTTAAAAAGACTGAAATGCCCTTAATCTTAATAGAAAAGTTAAGTTCATGTTAACACCCAAATTCATTACAAAAATTAAAACTTAAAAGCCAAACTTGTTACTTTAAAACCTTAGTACCCGAAAATGTACTTTACTCAAACCTCAGACACCATCTATGTAATTATGTCTTTATTTTTATTTGATCTTTGGTAAACTTTGATGTAACCGAAATGGCTTACTGGCAGTCTGGCATTAAAATCCCAACATGGGATGTTGCTCACGTGTTGCCACTTTCCGAAATGCAGTTCCCACAACTCTGGACTCTGGTAGTAGTAGTAGTAGCAGTAGTTTAGTTGTTGTTGCTTGCAAGTTGTCAATGCTCGTTTAAAGTTTAGCATTTACAACAGTGTCATGAAATTAAAACCACTAATAATGCAATAGATTTTGTTTATTACAATATTAATTTGCATGTCGGCTTCTGTTCGTGAGAGCATAAAAATGGACGTGTGAGTTCGTTTCCTTATATTAAGAAAACACAGAACAATATTTTCCAGCCATGTAGAGAGGACAAATCTAATCGAAACAGTCCAACATATCACAACCTTTTTTTCGCATGGTTATAAACACCAAAAAGACTAGTGTTATCTCAGTCAAGTCCCGGATCGATAATCAAACACGAACTAAACGAATAACTCTTGTTTATATTAATCAGAAAATCTAACAGAAAAAACTGATTACAAATTATCAAACCCTAACTCGGTTTGACTCTTGATGAACCCTAACTCGGTTGCATCTAGATGAACCCTAACTCGGTTACATCTCGTGTGTGCCTATTAGATGAACCCTAACTAGGTTACACCTCACACCACACTCTATAATGTCTAACCATGACTTGTTTATATAGGACTAACCTAACTTGCTAGCCAAGACATTACCTAATATAATTACAATACAATTAGGAAACATAACGTAATTAGGAAACATAACCAACTATGACCTGCTTGTCAACATTGGTCCCTCAAGTTCACCGACTTGTGACTTGGAGTCCGAAATTACTTCCAACAATCACCCCTAATTTCTGACTCAAAATAGATAGCTTTTCAACTCCGAGCATGTCTCTTTTGCCCTGTTTGATTTGACCTATGAACTTGACCTTCTCGGTTTTCACAACCATCTTGGCCTTGATATCTCCAGAACTTTTCTTGATCCATAGATGTGTTCTTCGGCTCCCCCGAACTCGACTACCTCTGTGACCCTGTCCCCGACCATTCCCTAGGCCGTATGAAAACGCATAACCACTCCTTTGGCTGCAATCCCGGTCATTTAATCGAGTGAACAACAATCTTCCTTAATCTTCTTTCGTTCCCAAATCAAAACATGAGCACATTCTTCAAATCAAAACTTAGTCAACAAACTTGATTGCTTCACACAATCGGTCTCAATTTCTGATCAATCTGTCATAGATTGACAATTTTCTTCTTCATCGGTTGCACAACGCACCACCCAAATCACTCAGGTAAACACCGGTATCATACTGCACCACCCCCGAATCGCTCAGGTAAATTTCACACCCCTCACAGGTGATCAATTTTTCACGCAATCTGAATCGCTCAGATTGTTGTCCCGTAGTTGCCTCACCCAACCCCCTTGCTCCACCTCGTTGGAACAAATACTAACAACTTAGTCCCGAACAACTTTTCAAAACCGAACCCGCTTGCTCGTAAAATATATAAATCAACCCTTGGTTAAAACATTACTCATTTAACCCAACAAAATAAAAACTCTGAATTTAACCCACTTGTTCAACCCAAAATAAAATACCCAATAAGAGTGATTAAACCAACTTATTTATCCCAAAAGAAAGTAAGAAACTCAACCAAGAAAGAATTAAACCTGCTTGTTTATTCCTTTTATTTTCTTGTCTCCACCAAGAATAAAAGCACTACTTTTGTAACCAAATAAATACCAAGTCTTGGATGACGTAATCACAATTATTGGATGCAAAGAAACATGATTAGCTTCTTGTTCTTCGTTACCCTGCTCACGAAGATTTTCTTTGAACGATATATTTTATAGGCTTCTTTTTCCCAAATTTTTTTTGTTCACCTACATTCTCAATCTCTCGCAAACTACAACCGAAAACTTCTCCTGCACATAAACCGATCGTCAGAACCTGCTCGTTCTCCCAGTCGTCGCCCCTGCCGAAATTTACTATTCCGATGTAGTTCTACCGCTGATAGAAAAGAATAACGTCGATGTCTTTTGGTCACCAAATCTCAGCCAATCACCGACCCTTGTCTCGATTGCCGACCCAACTTCGATTATTCGATCACAGCCGTTTGAACTTGGTCGTAACTCCGATCACAACTTGACCAATAAACACTCCTGATTGATGTCTTGAGCTTGCTTCGGTCTCCTCCTAATCGATCACGACTTTTGATCGACAAACTCCAAGAGTGTAACCACTCTATACCAATTCAAGTCCCGGATCGATAATCAAACACGAACTAAACGAATAACTCTCGTTTATATTAATCAGAAAATCTAACACACAAAACTGATTACAAATTATCAAACTCTAACTCGGTTTGACTCTTGATGAACCCTAACTAGGTTGCATCTAGATGAACTCTAACTCGGTTACATCTCGTGTGTGCCTCTTAAATGAACCCTAACTCGGTTACACCTCACACCACACTCTATAATGTCTAACCATGACTTGTTTATATAGGACTAACCTAACTTGCTAGCCAAGACATTACCTAATATAATTACAATACAATTAGGAAACATAACGTAATTAGGAAACATAACCAACTATAGCCTGCTTGTCAACATTGGTCCCTCAAGTTCACCGACTTGTGACTTGGAGTCCGAAATTACTTCCAACACTCAGGTGTGTGGGCCATTTGCGGCAATACACAATGGTTCGGCTCTTATGCCTTAGAAGATAAATGAGATCTCTTTAGGAAGACTCAAAATTTGTCTAAAGGGACCAGTGTTGAACACGAAACCCCATCCGCCATCTCAGTGATTTAGTTTGAGTTCTTGTAGCCAAGGACAATGTTGAAGTTTAATTGAGACACGATTCGAATCACGTTTAATATTATGTAATCTTGTTTTACATTGTCTGTAATTCGTCACGTTAACGTTATTGTACTACATATTTCCCACACAAATAAAGAGGTTATATTGTTTTTAAACCAACCAAATAATAAATACAAACTGTATGAAAATTAGCATGCATATGCAAAGTGTATAGGAAGCGATGGGAGATCTTATACAATTAACACTCGATAACAATTTCTAGTAACATGAATTGGTAGAAACTTCTTCTATGCAGCTACTTAAATAATTTTGTGATAATTAGCTGGTTTTACTTCCTACTTAACTAGAACACATGGAAGCAAATAAATTCCATAATTTAAACAGTTAATAAAAATTAGAAGCCGGTATTGTTGCAGCCTTTGTGGCTGTTAAGAGTAAGCATGTATGATATATACAAGTTTTATTGATGTGGCTTGGCTATTATCACCCTCTTTTAACTTTCTTTTGCAAATACCATTTCTCCATAACTAAATGAGCCTTGAATTTGCACATATAGTTTCTGTTTACCAAAGCAAAGAAGTTACTTTACTTCAATCCAAGTTATAATCCATGGAAGTGCAATAATACCTTCTATGACAGATGCCAGACACCTAAAGAATAAGCATGTTTACAGTAGATCATCATTCAATATAACTTTCTTTCACCAATTTTGCGTGTTTCGAAAGGTGCAATTCATGTATACTAATCCTGCAATTTTACGCAATAGAATGACCGCACGCTACGCAACTTTTGTTGAGCATGAGTCTGCCTAAGCAATGATTCTGTTCATAGCATAATCATTTTCAAGTTCCCCTATCTATACTAGAAACCTACATATAGATTGAGCACTAGGCCTTTAAAAAGAATGGTGCATAATAAGCCTTTGAAGTATAAGGAATCAATCAACAGTTCCTTACAAAACAGATTTTAAGCATAGGAGTAGACTTATGTTAGCTATGTTATAATGTGGTCTAGCTAACAAAGTTGCCTGAATGGTTGTTAGGACATGTAAAAAACCTGATGTGATATCATGTACAATATGTGCTGGAATTAATGACATATAGCCACCATAGTGTATCAATCAAAACTATGAACACTAATAGGGATTAAAAAAGTGACCTACTTTATCAACTCAGGAATGATGAAGATCACATGCACTACTGTTTGGTGGTATCCATAGTGTCTATGCACTCAGGAATAATTCTACATTAGGGCTTTTACAGCTTTGATATCTTCGAATACAAGCAGTTCGTTGACGTTTGATTTTCTTAGTAGCAACCATCTTCTTTAGAAAATAACAGTTCATCCTTTTGCTTTTGTTTTAGTATTTAAGGCTGCCTTGTGTTTATAGTTTTCCAATATCAGGAACAATGAGCAGTGGTTACCACTCCTTTTTGGGGCTGGCCTGTATATCACTTTGTTTTATTCATTCAGTATCCATTTCAGATGTAACTTTACCATCAAAAGTGCTAACTTTTTCATATGTTGGTCCCCTCTTGGATGACATGCATTCTCATATCTTCTATTTTGTTTTGTTGTTTGTTATTGCTTTACACAGGTTTACATTGTCTATTTAGGGATCACAGATGTTCAAGATCCTATTCTAACTTCAGATTACCATCTTCACATCCTTTCTGGTGTCTTTCATAGGTCTTATATTATGTTTTTTTTCAACTCAAAACTCTACAGGCAACAATATATATTCTCATTACTTGGCATATTTAATAATATTTGTACCTTATAGACTAGACGATGCAAAGCAATCCATGGTTTATAGCTACAAACATGGTTTCTCAGGATTTTCTGCAAAAATTAACTCAACACAAGCAGCCACCTTAGCTGGTATGCAAAAGAGTGCTTTTATCTCAAATATTAATTTTTTTGGTATAACTAACATAAAATAATATTTCAGGAATGGAACAAGTTATATCAGTTTTCAAGAGCCGGATATTGCGGTTACACACAACTAGAAGCTGGGATTTCATGGGTCTCAACTTGAACCCTACTGCTGATCAGTCAAATCCATTGCAACTAACTCATGGGGACAACACAATTGTTGGCTTATTTGATACAGGTACTCTAGATAAATATTTATTTAGCATTAGGAATACACACAATAATAATTAGATACTCTATGTAATTTATATATTATTATCATTAATGAATCAGGCATCTGGCCAGAATCTAAGAGTTTTCATGAAGAGCCTAACATGCATCCAATTCCAAAAACTTGGAAAGGCAAATGTGTTTGTGGACAGAATTTCAATCCCAAAACAGCTTGTAATCTAAAGCTCGTTGGGGCGCGTTATTACCTCAAAGGATACGAGCAAGAACATGGCCCGCTGAATACTAGTGACACCTCAGAATACCGATCACCACGTGATGCAAACGGCCATGGGACCCACACTGCATCGACAGCAGTGGGGTCCACTGTTAAATCAGCTAGTTTTTTTGGGTTGGGACAGGGTACGGCTAGAGGAGGTGCACCTCGATCACGGTTAGCAGTGTATAAAGTGTGTTGGGAGGATGGGAGGTGTAGTGAAGCTGATATTTTAGCAGCTTTTGATGAAGCAATTAATGATGGAGTTAATGTGATATCTGCTTCTTTTGGTTCACCACCACCACAGCTTCCTTTCTACAACTCGAGTAATGATATCGGGTCTTTCCATGCAATGCAGAATGGTATTAGTGTCATTTTCTCAGCAGGAAACAGTGGACCAGATCCATCTCTTGTCCAGAACGTTGCTCCTTGGAGTACATGCGTTGGCGCTTCATCTATTGATCGAAATTTTCCAACCCGAGTAGTAGTGGATAATTGTCTTTCTTTCACGGTAAGTAGCTTAATTACATTCTTTTACATTTATCAGCAGTAAAGATAAATGCTTCATCAAATATAATTTATTTTAAACATGCTCCTTAACACAATAAAAACAAGAAGAAATACAAAAGCATGATGCAGTTCACATAGTAACTTTTCGTGTGCAGGGAGAAAGCTTTAATATCAAACATATAGAAGCAAATCTTGTTGGAGCTCGCACATATTTCCGTGGAGGGTACTCTCTCTATGTATATATAAATTAGCAAACACGCATATATAAAATATGTATTGAGATACATCTATATATACTTCTCATGTCGTTCTACATGGCCAAATTAAGACTACTGGAATTCTTGTACTAATTGAGCTATAAGTCAAATTTATGACTATATATGATCTTAATCAAAAGTGAATGAACTTACAGGATATGCAAAATGGATAAGTGGAGAAACAAGAGTGCAGCTGGGGCAGTGATCCTGTGTTTCTCAACCCAAGGACCAGTTACGGTTGAAGAAGCGGAAGTTGCAGCATATATTGCAAGCGCCACAGGACTGATCTTTGTAGACTCGCCTACTCGTCAGTATGTTGATGTGGATATAATACCCACCATCCGTATTGATATGGTTCAAGGCACTAAACTTAACAATTATCTATCTCAAAGCCTGTAAGAATTTGTAACTCCTTGTTTGAACAGTTTTTCATCTTTGAATTAGTAATTAGTTAATTGTATAGTAACAGAATTAGTTTCTTTAAAATGAAGAGCAAACCAGACAAAAGTGCGCATATTTCCAAGTAAGACGGTAATCAAGCAATCACCAGCGCCCGTTGTTGCAGATTTTTCATCTAGAGGCCCAAGCGTGATTTCACCTGATATTCTTAAGGTAATTAAATTCATGCCAATATTTAATTTTATAAACTAATACTGGTTTGTTTTCAAATTACCAGCCAGATATAAGTGCTCCAGGAATCAGCATATTAGCAGCATGGCCTCCTGGAATATCTCCAACTTCAACAGAAATTGATCAAAGATCTGTAGAATGGAATTTCCAGTCAGGAACATCAATGTCATGCCCTCATGTATCAGGCGTAGTTGCTCTCCTCAAATCAGTGCATCCTGATTGGTCTCCAGCAGTCATTAAATCTGCCTTGATGACAACAGGTAATTAAAAAAATAAAAAAAGAACAATGTGGATTGATATAAAGACACCACCCTCACCATTTATACAGCAGGTCCCTTGTAACTTCATACGGGTCGTATGATTGGGCGAAAAAAGGTCATACATGCTGCATGACTTTATCATCAGTCATATCTTTATCGATCAAATCATTATGCAGGGCGTATGATTTGGCCCTCATACGACCCATGTGACCATTTCCCACACTATCATGCAGCTTGTACGACTATCATACGGCCAGTTTGACCACTTTTCGCGTCAGACGATTCGTCGGACATGTCACTTGTCAGTGATGTATGGATAGTGTATCAGTGGTGTTTGTTTGGCAGTGACCATGAACAATAGCACTAATTGGCCAAGTGTGCTTTAATCTTTGTCAAATGTATATTAACAGCCTACAACAACGATAACAATCACGATACCATATTATCTGGTTGAACAAACGAAGAATCTAGTCCATTTGACATAGGAGCCGGCCACCTTAACCCGTTAAAAGCAATGGATCCCGGTCTAGTTTACGACATGAACGCTGATGATTACATTCTCTTCCTCTGCAACAGTGGCTACACAAAGAATCAAATCAAGAGAATAATCAGCCTCCATCCAGGGACTACTGTAAATTGTCCGCAAGAACACATGACCAACGCAAATCTGAATTATCCATCCATCACAGTCTCTAGCCTCCAGTCGACCATCACTATCAAAAGGACAGTTAGAAATGTTGGTTACACAACATCCATTTACTTTGCTAGCATTGTTAGTCCTCATGGGGTGGAGGTTACAGTTTGGCCAAGAATCTTGTTTTTCACGTATTTCACCGATGAAATTTCGTACCATGTGACTCTCAAGCCGCAAAAGTTGTCACAAGGGAGATTCGATTATGGTGAGATTGTTTGGTCTGACGGGTTCCATACCGTTAGGAGCCCACTAGTTGTGTGTGTTGATACCGCAACTCTTGCTTCTATCATTGATGAATCTTCTCAAGATCTACATCAACCCGCTTAGACAAATCCAGTGTATGAGTTTGACCTGTAAAATGGTGAATAAAAGATAGCGCTAATCCAAGTCTTGCCCGTTCCGTTGTCAGATTTTCATTTTCATTTTAATATTTTACATCTGTGAAGTTAGTTACAGCATTGTTATAATCTTTGATATTGGTTTTCGCTAAGTAATATATGGACATGCATGTGGCAATGCTCAAACAAAATGAAGAACATATTAATTTGCTGAAACATTTGCACTTCTGAAATCAACAAATGTAGTAATCTCTATAATTACCATAATGATATATCTACATATATATACCTGTGTAACTTAACCGTTTTGGGGTTGGATTTTCCACTTTCTTCAATTAAACAAGTAATTATATATGAAGAACAAGAACACGGATTAACCCTAAAACACACGATATTTCAATTAATATAAACGACGCTCTTAGACCGGTTTACAAGTTTACAATTTAACAAACTAGTCCTTAAACTGCTAACAAATAGACGTTTGACATAAACTATAACTTTCTAATGTTTACAATTTATAACCTAAACTTTTATATCAAACTTGTATCACGCAGTTAAGGCCAACAGAGGAGCTGAGGTAAACTCGAGTTTGGTTGACGCGTTAGCCAGCATGATGTAGGTTTGAGATATGAGGAAGAGTCGTTTAGAGAGTTATGGTATCAGTCACTAAAGACTTGTTCATCTTGTTTTTATAATAGCTAAGTTACATACCCTCAATTGCTACTTTTAAATCTACTTTTTTGTCCATCATAAGACTTGAACCCTCAACCACTTGGGAGGGACATCATTATATATACATCTTGATCAATACCACTAGTCTATGAACCCTTTAGCTTTTAGCATATGTCTCGTGGCAAGCTTGAGTTTAGGCTCGTTTTTAGCATATATCGTGTGACGAACTTGTGTTTCCACTCGTTTTCTGCATATATCTCATGACAAACTTATGTTCGGCTTGGTTCTAGCATATGTCTCACGTCGTAACTAGCCAATTCAATTATATGGTTTAGCAAAAGAATAGAGAATTAGATCATACACAAAATTTTCGATAGCATAATGCATGTATGTTGGATATACTACATGTTTTAAGCTATTATAGTTTTATATATAATTACAGTTTCATTCACAATGTTAACTGTTAGGGCACGGAAATTTGACACTGTGAATACGTTATCCTGACATATGTTCTAGGATCAGTTATCCTTAGACAGATCCTGTCAGGATCGAGGATCCTCAGTAATTGGTATTATTAACAACTGTTTCTTGTGTGTAGGTTGTTATTTAATAAGCACAACGGCTCCAAGACTTATTCTACCGGATATCTCGCTATTGGACTTGTCAAACACGTGGTCAAAGTCATGGATGAAGATAGTGGGAAGATGGCGGATTTATAGGACTTCTTGTTGAGGCACAAAAAGCTGAGTACTGAGGATATGTTATCCTTGAAGACGTGTCTGGATCAATTATCATTCTGAAGAGTTCCAGAGCTATATATAACGGCTCCAGGACCTGGTCTACCTAATATTTTTCTACAAGTCTCCTTCAGCACATGGTCAAAGTGATGGACTAAGCTAGTGGGAAGGTGGCGGATAAATAGGACATTAGTTATTGTTATTTTTTCTTTATATATCGAGTTTGTGATCAATGCTAGGGCAGATAGTCACACCCGCACTTACGTTAGCTGTTAAGTTCTCTGTAAACACACACACATAGCAAGTATTGTATTTCTGATCACAAACTCCACCCATTGTAACCCTTTTTTGTGATTAATAAAGTGGTGATAGACGATTTGTCATCACCCGAGGTTTTTGTGCCGGCGATCCGACCAAGATCAAGGGCTTTTCATCGTAACAAATCACTGTGTTCATCTCAATTTCGTTCATATATTCATTGTTACCAATTTAGCACTAAACCTCACTTAACAGATTTGGATACATTATCCTTAGCTGATTTTTATCCAAAACAATTTGGCGCCCACAGTGGGGCAATTGGTGCTATAATCCATATTATTCCTATTGTTTTCAACCTTTTCATACCCATATCACTATCAAGGGCCTCTCAATCAACCTCTGCTTCATCAACCATGCCGTCTACGGTTCCTCTCTCATCAAGGACTTTGCCGCTGACGTCTCCGCCAATAACAGGAGCACCACGGCCCGTTGCTACTGGAAGCAAGACACAGCTGCCAGTCTTCCAGAGCTCAAGAACCATTGCTGCCACCCCGCTGGTTAGTACTAACTGTTGGGTGTAAATTTTCTATCCTCAGGATGAGCTACAATTCAAGGATTTTGAGCTATCCCGTCAACGCTAATATTCCGAGGATGAGGTTTGACTAATTCAATTGTCCTATATTATTTTTCTTTGTTTTACAGATAAGATCAAGTGTTAAATATGCTGATATGAACGTGGACTTACAACGGCTAGTGCTTGAACTTCGTCAAATGGAACGTGGGCAAGCAACGGATTATTGAAGAAATAGTCTAGGGTTACCTTATCTTATATAAACGAGCTGATAATATCACTAGAACACACACTCTCACGACTTAGCTTACTAGCAAACATTGTATCACATAGCTTACGATCACTTATCAGCTCCACCACTTGTAATCACCTATTTTCGTTATTAATAAATTCGACGGTGATAGTTTTCACCGTTCGAGGGTTTTTTGTGCCGGAGATTATCATAATCACATACGAATCCGACCAAATATTACGTTCTTAATCTTTGACCGAAGTAATTCGACCAAAGATTACGTTGTTAATTTTTGGCCGACGTAAGATTATTATAATCAAGGGTTTTTCCCTCGTAATCATATCGTTATGTTCAATCTTATTATCAACAAGCACTTCACCTCACGCACTAATTTGATCAAAAGTTGCTTTGCCAATTTTTGACCGAAACAATTTGGCGCCCACCGTGGGGCAAACGGTGCTTTGATCATTATCAACTCTCAAACTAAACCCTACTTTCAATATCCAGAACATGTCTTCCCAACCAAAGATTGTTTCTTCTTCTGCCGCAGCCTCAGATTCCTCCGGGAAACCTTCCATGCCTCCTCCTCCTTCTGCTGCTGTTATTCTGAAGAAACCTGGCAACATTCAGAAGAAAACTGCTACTCCAGTATTTTCGGGATCGAGACCGTCTCCCCAGGATCCCGTTATGGTATCTAATAATGAACATTTGTCTATTTATATGCGGTTACAGGAACAGATGGATCGCCAGAACAAAACCAACCAGATGCTGGTAAAGGAACTGGAAGATATCAAAAAATCCAAGAAGCCGGCGGAAGAATTCACGCCATTAATCCCGAGATCTCTGGATTTCACTCCTCCAGGATCCTCAGGATTGGTGCGTCCGGAGTCAAGCACAGCGTACAACCCTGGATCCTCGCTCTTCCAGCACTCAGGGTCTGCGGGATTGTACTCATCTGGATCCCAAGGATACTTGCATGCATCCTTTGCTGGGCCGTTTCAACATGCAGGATCCTCAGGATTGTCGCAGCAGGGAGGATCCTCAGGTCCTTATCAACAGGCGTTATCCTCAGGATTGTCGCAGCAGGGAGGATCCTCAGGTCCTTATCAGCAGGTGGTATCCTCTGGATTTCCGCAACAGGCAGGATTCTCAGGAGTACCTCCATCAGGGTTCTTCAATCCTCAGCAGCCATTTGCTCAGACTCAGCAATTTGCAGGGTCCTCCGAGATGCACCAGGGAGACTTCATCCCGATGCAGGCTAACACTTCGACCACTCCATTTGTCACTCCAGGAAATACTATGTTCGGGAATGCCAGCTACAACACCCAAACCATTCCTCAGAATATCAATCAGGGTAACACTTTCAATACAATTCCTTTTAATGCTAATCAAGGATTTTTGCAGGATGCAGGCATAAGTTCAAGTTTAGCCCGAGAATTACAAAATCTTAAGGACAAGATATCAAATGTTCCTGGTGTTACCCGTCCCATAGCTGAAGTTCCCACTGATAGTCACAGAATATCCCGATTTGTACCATCAATTGGTGACGTACAGATCCCAAAACGGTTTCAAACCCCAAATATGAAACTGTACGATGGTTCAACAGATCCTGAGGAACACGTTGCACAGTATAGAGAGCGTATGGAGATCAACCCAATCCCTATGGAAATCAAGGAAGCATGTTATTGCAAGGGATTTAGGTCTACCTTGACCAGAGCAGCCATGAAATGGCTATTGAGTATTCCTCCTAATACTATCACTTCTTTTTTCATTTAATTAACTTGTTCAATAACCAGTTTTCTTGCAGTAGAACATTTGAGAAAATGACAGGTGATCTTTACAGGGTTACCCAAAATCCTGGGGAATCCTTGAGAGATTTTATTACCGGGTTTAGCAAGGAGTCGTTGGAAATTCCAAATTTAAACCCGGCTTCAGCAGTGGAAGCTCTTAAGCTGGGGTTAGAAAAAGGGCTCCTCTTTCTATGATGATCTTGTTATGACTCCATGCAGGTCATTAGATGAAGCAAGAAGCAGAGCTCTGAGGTTTATCAGGCTAGAAGATGATAAGAAAAACTATAAGATCGGTATCCCAAAGTACGATCAGACGAACAGGAAGGCCGAATCCCCAGGAAAATCATATCGGTCAAAGCCTTACTACAAGCCTGATAACCTCAGGATCAATGCAGTAGATGATGAGGATGATGAAGAATATCCTAAAGTTTACGAATATTGTTTTTCTGTTGATATTGGTGGATTAATGTGTGCCATGCATGATTTAGGTGAAAAAGCTAGGTGGCCAAAGAAGACGAAAAGACAAGGAGCCTATAAAGACAAATCAAAGTGGTGTGCCTTCCACGAAGACTTTGGGCATTTGACTGATGATTGCATCGCACTCAGAAGGGAGATTAGCTATCTTCTCAACAAAGGCCACTTGAAAGAGCTACTTGGCCGGAAGAAGGGAAAGGAACAAAATCCTGAGAATATTCCTGAAAAGCCAACTCCTCCACCAACGGATGCAAAAACAATCATGTTCATATCCGGAGGATCCGACATCTGTGGAACCTCTTATTCTGCTGCAAAAAGAAATGCTGATCAGAGGAAGTTAGAAGTGGCTGACAGACCAACAAAGACATCCGTTCTCACTCAAACAAAGACCATGACCTTCGATGAAAGTGATAGAGTCAACATTCAGGATCCCCACCATGATAGTTTGGTAATAACATTATATGTAGCTAACCATTATGTGCGCAGGATCCTTGTAGATGGTGGAAGCTCTGTCAACATTATTCAATTAGATGTGCTGAGAAAGATGAATATTCCTGAGGATGAGATCGTTCCCAGTTTCTCAGTATTGGTTGGATTCAGTGGAGAGACTAAGAGCACTATTGGGGAAATAGAACTCCCAGTATACGTGGAAGGGGTAAATAAAATACAAAATTTTTGTGCTATTGACTGTTTGTCTTGTTGCAATATCATATTAGGCAGGCCCTGGATACACGACATGAAAGCAGTCCCCTCCACCTATCACCAATGTATGACCCTCCCAAGTCCGTGGGGAGTTATCAAAATCATCAGCGATCAACAAGATGCAAAGAATTGCTACACATCCTCTATGAAGTGTACTGCCAAACCCTAGCAGGCGTAGCAATTACAGAAACCAGCACGAGGCATAATGGAGGCCAGGGAACAAGAAATCAAAGAAGTACTTCCTTATCCCAAGGATCCTGAAGTCAAAATGCTGATGGGAACCAGCATTCCTGAGGATATTGAGTCAAAATTGCTCGATTTTCTCAAGTCAAGACTGTCGACATTCGCATGGAAACATGAAGATATGACAGGTATTTCCAAAGATATTATAACACATAAACTTGAAATTGATAATTCTTTCAGGCCAATCCATCAAAAGAGAAGAAAGTTTGCACCTGAGAGAAACATAATTATCCAAGAAGAAGTTGAAAGACTTTTGAAGGCAAATATGATAAGGGAAGTTCAATATCCCCGATGGTTAGCAAATGTAGTAGTTGTGCAGAAAAAGAATGGAAAATGGAGAGTTTGTGTGGATTTCACAAACATGAATAAGGCTTGTCCTAAAGATCCATTCCCTCTACCACACATCGATTCGATGGTAGATGCTACAGCCGTCCACGAGATGCTAACGTTTATGGACGCATCCTCAGGATTTCAGCAAATTCAAATGGAACCCTCAGATCAAGAAGACACAGCCTTCATGACTCCCACAGGTATTTATTGTTATATTTCTATGCCCTTTGGACTTATAAATGCAGGTGCAACCTATCAGAGGTTAGTCAACATGATGTTCAAAGAGAAACTGGGGGACACGATGGAAGTCTATATTGATGATATGGTGGTGAAGTCCAAGAAAGCCGAGGATCACCTCCAGGATCTCAAGACTGCATTTGATATCCCCGACAAATATAACATGAAGCTGAACCCTGCAAAGTGCCATTTCGGAGTGAAGGCTGGAAAATTCTTGGGATACATGGTCACCAAAAGGGGGATAGAGGCGAGTCCAGAGTAGATACAAGCTATCCTGAACCTGAAATCCCCAGCATCAGTCAAAGATGTTCAAAGACTGACTGGCAGGATAGCAGCACTCAACAGATTCATATCCAAATCATCAGAAAAGTGCAAGGAATTTTATGATATCCTGAGGAAAAACAAAAGGTTCTAATGGACCAGTAAGCATGAGGAGGCTTTAATGTCCTTAAAAGCTTATCTCTCCTCTGCTCCTCTACTGGTAAAACCCGAAGAAGGTGAACCTCTATCTCTATATCTAGTTGTATCAAATAATGTCGTGAGTGCAGTTTTAGCTAAGGACCTCGAAGGTCAACAGCATCCCATCTATTATGTAAGTAAGAGTTTATTAGATGCTAAAACCAGGTATTCTTATCTTGAGAAATTAATTTTAGCACTTATTATGGCATCTACTAAACTTAGACATTATTTTGAAACTCATCCTATTCTTGTTAAAACAAATTACCCTATTAAGTCTGTTTTGAGAAAACCAGAAATGTCAGGTAGGATGGAAAAATGGACTGTAAAGCTGAGTGCATATGATATAGCATATAAACCTGGGACTGCCATCAAATCCCAGGCATTAGCAGACTTTGTGGCTGATTTCACCAGTGAACTTAAAGAAGAAGCAGACTTGAAAGTCCAACAACTTGAAGAAACCAAAGATAAGTGGACTCTATACACTGATGGTGCTTCAAATATTAGAGGAACGGGTCTCGGGGTCCTGCTGAAATCGCCACAGGGGAACATTATACCTCAATCCATATCCTGCGGATTCCAAACCACAAACAATGAGGAAGAATATGAAGCTCTGATAGCAGGATTACAACTAGCAATCGACATGAAAATCAGGTTTATTCAAGTACATGTTGATTCATTATTAGTAACTAATCATTTTAATGGTTCATATACTGTTAGAGGAGAAAAACTAATGAAATACTTAGAGCTAGTCAAAAAACTAGCAAAATATTTCGAAATGTTTGATATTTCACAGGTACCTAGAGAAGAGAATGTTGAAGCAGATGCCCTAGCATACTTAGCTTCGTCCTTCAGAATACCGGAAGGTGTCAAGATTCCCATCATACATATCCTGAGCCCAGCAATAGAAGAACAAGGTGTCAATGAAATATCAGAAGATGGTGAAGATATGAGAATCAAGAATCCTGAGGATAATGAAAATTCTTGGATTATCCCGATCAGAAGATATATCCAGGATGGAGTTATCCCCAAGGATGAAAACCCAAGAGCTTTTCTCACAAAGGTAATCCCATATGCTATAATGAATGATATATTATACAGAAAATCTCTTGCAGGACCATATCTTAGGTGTTTGAATAAGACGGAAGCTCAAGAAGTTCTTTAGGATATCCACGAAGAAGACTGTGGGAATCACACTGGGGGCAGAGCACTATTTTCCAAAATCCTAAGGACCGGATATTTCTGGCCAACGATGAAGAGGGATGCTATGAAATATTCTCAGAAATGTGATGCATGCCAGAGACATAGCAACATTCTCCACCAGCTAGCCGAACCATTGTATCCTATTATATCCCCTTGGCCTTTCATGAAGTGGGGTATGGATATTGTGAGAAAGCTACCAAGAGCTCCGGGAGAAAAAGTCTTTATGCTGGCAATGACAGATTATTTCTCGAAGTGGATTGAGACTGAGTCTTTTGTTCAAGTCAAAGAGAAAGAAGTTATCTCATTCATCAAGCGCAATATTCTGACAAGATTTGGAATCCCGGCAGAGATAGTGTGTGACAATGGCTCGCAGTTCATCGGCAAGAGAACCATCAACTTTTGTGCTAGTTGGGGAATCAAAATGATCACTTCAACGCCTGTCCATCCTCAGGCTAACGGACAGGAAGAATCAAGCAACAAAATCATTATCAACAACCTGAAGAAAAAGTTGGGGTCTAAGAAAGGAAAGTGGGCCGAAGAACTACCTTTTGTTCTTTGGGCAGATAGTACCACTTCAAAGAATGCTACTGGTCAGACTCCTTTCTCATTGGTGTTTGGAGCTGAAGCAGTTATCCCAACAGAGATGGTTATCCCTACAGCTAGAGTCAGTCATCAAAATTCCGAAGATAACACTCAAAGTCTACTTGAAGATTTAGATGCAGTAGAAGAACTCAGGGATTTAGCAAAGATCAAAATGGCCTCTTATCAACAGAAGATAGCAAAGTCCTACAACAAAAATATCAGGGTTCGTAGATTTCAAGAAGGGGATTTGGTTCTCCGAAAAGCCTTTCAAAATACCACAAATCCTGTAGATGGAAAGCTTGCACCAAGGTGGGAAGGTCCTTACTTGATAGATTCGGAAGCAGGAAAGGGGGCATACAGATTGTCCACTTTGGATGGTGACTTACTACCAAGGGCTTGGAACGCTATCCACCTCAAAAAATATTTTATGTAAGTTTTCTATCCCGAGGATAATTTAACAGTAATGTTAAACAACTAAGGTACGTATTCTAGTTTATCTTTTTATTTTTCAACATTATTATTCTTCTATCCTGGTACTGACTTAAGCATCGGAGGGGTGTTAGCAAGGCTAACACCCACCCCTCACTTAGAGTTGATTGTTTTGTAGCTTGAAGATATGTGGTATCCCCACATGGAATGGAGTCAATTTGGGCCTTGTCGCCAGTATATATAGGCCTTGTCGCCAGTTTATTTCTAAGGTTTAAGTGGTTTTCACCTCTTCTCAAGGGCCTTGTCGCCAGTTGTCCTTTGTCGCCAGTTAAGGTATTATTCAATAATTTCTAAGGTTTAAGGGGTTTTAACCTCTTCTTAAGATCGCCTGGCACGTTTATTCGGCCGTAGTTTGAGAGACGGGGCCAACACATGAAATATAATGACTTGTTACCTCATTATCCTCAGCTATTGGTTTGAATCTCAAGTTTATGGTAGACGTACCATTTCCTAAGGTTTAAGGGGTTTTCACCTCTTCTCAAGGGCTATGTCGCCATTTTAATCCCAAGGTTTAAGGGGTCTTCACCTCTTCTCAAGGGCCATGTCGCCAGTTTAATCCTAAGGTTTAAGGGGTTTTCACCTCTTCTCAAGGGCTTTGTCGCCAGTTTAGGCCTTGTCGCCAGTTTAGGCCTTGTCGCCAGTATATTTGGGCCTTGTCACCAGAATTTCTGAAATTATTCTCAGGATAATATTGCAGGATATCCTTATGATTAGAAGAACAACCTGAGAGGTAATCTTGTTAACAAGGACGAAGTGGTCTATACCTTATCAAAGTTGATTACTAAATAATTCTGCTATGACTTCCTATTTTGCAATGTTCTTTATTTCCTTATATTTAATGAATTTTATGACTTTATGATGGTTCATTAACTTAAACCTAAATTTTGTTTCTTATCTCACTTCGATTTCTAAATTCTAATGAAATCAACTTTATTGTGAAAATTCGATAACATGAACGAAGATAAAACACCAACATAAGTCATAAAAGGTTATTCTACTAATATTAAAAGTGCAGGAAAAGGATTATTTAGGTTTCACTCAAAAAAGAGCCCATCCACCTGAACCATCATATTGTCTTAAAGCAGGAAATAAAAGGTTTGGGCTTCGTCTTGAACCAGGATCTCTCCACCCAAACCGTTATCCTAACCATACTACATTATCCTTACATAAACAGAATAAAAATTGTCCAACAACCATCAAAAACACATAAAAACCACTTGAAAACCAGGCCTAAGCCTTATCACCTTCAACCTGGTCGCCCTCCTTCTTCTCCGACTCCGTCACCTCACCAGCCTTGGTTTCCTTCACCTCTTCACTAGCACCAGCCTCCTTGACCACCTCAGAAGTGCCCGCCACATCGTCTTCCTCAATCTTCTCACCCCTCAGCATCTTCAGCTTCTTCATCCAAGCCACAGAGTTCCGGGAATTCATCGTGTAGCTTTTCGCTTGAACTTCCTCTAACATCTTGATCATCGACTCCAGGATAGTGGTGGCTGCACACTTCTTGGCCTCTTCAAGGAACTCAGTCTTCTCCAACTCAAATGAGGCTCTGAGATCCAAAATATCTTTATCCTTCTTTTTGAGCAGCTTATCCTTAATGTCAGTAGCATGCAGAAGATCGGCAACCTTAGCCTCAGCATCTTTTTTAGCCAACTCAGCATCCTGGGATCTCTGACGGTAACCTTTAGTTTTCTGTTATCCCCAAATTAACATAAGTTTTCTGCAGTTTACTATTTTCAGGATAAACGAAAGTATTTACTGTCCCAAGAAAGTTGGCAAGAGCTTGCAGCTTCTCCACAGCGTCAGTAGTGCTTATATCGGAAAAAGGCTCAGTCTCGGCTGAAGTAGTGGCTTTCCTCTTCTTCTGTGCAGCGCTTTTCTGACGGGTCGTCGAAACTCTCACTATCGGAGAAGCGGTCTTGGAGTGTTCTTGCTTTACCACGGTCCTATCCTTAATGAGATCGTCCAGATCAACTAAGCTGAAAGAAGACTTTGGCTTCGACATCCCTATACAACAACTTATCAAGTTATTCCCAAGAAAGTAAAATCCTAAGGATTTCATGAAAAACCCAAAAAACTTACCAGAAGACATGCTCTCAACAGACTTTGCAGTAGTTACACTTGTCTCTCTCGTTTCTTCTTCTAACCAGAACTCCCTATCCTCTGGTGGAATCTTAAACAACGCCTTATGCCTTCTATTTCTATCCTTCCTATACTTTACCAAATCCTCAAACACAACTGCCAACAAAGAAACCATATTAACACTAAACATTTGCAAAAGAAATTCTATCCTAAAGATTTCCTACCCTTGTGAACCCATTTAATAGGCAAGTTCATTCCATCGGAAATAGAGTCACGATGGACGAAAAAGAATTTTTTCTTCCAGTCAGGGTCACTAATGGACACCTTGGGAACCATGTAAAGACGGCGGGATTTGGATTGAAGGCAGTAGCGGAAAGACCCGTGTGTACGGAGATTATAGACGACAGCTATCTCAGGTATACCAATCGACAACCAATGGGTCTTAGTCAATCGATCTACGGTGTCCAAGACTCTCCACACCATCGGCATGACTTGGAATAAGAGAATCCAGTAACGTCAAAGAACTCTTTGATAAGCGGGGAAAACGGATATGAAAGGCCAATCGAAAAGGGGTAACGAAATAAGCAAATCCAGGTTTTGGAGGAAAAGTCAGCCTTCACTTTGGGATCATAGGGCCTAATAATTGCTTCAGCAGGTAGTAAACCCGAGTCTTTTAGAAATCTAATATCTAGATCTCTAAAAAGACACTGGTCTTCATCGGTGGCCGGAATGTGAGCTTGATCAACAAAATCGTCCAAGGTTGTGAAAGAGAAAGGATTGGGCGCTCGAGGGATTCTTGTAACATTCGTTACTTTTCAAATCCGAATCCCGACTCGTTTAAATTTTCTTATTATTATTTATTTATTGGATTTTAGTTATAAGATTGTACAAAATCAACCCTTAGCCACTTTTGATTAACTTTTGTACCCACCACCATAGAACAAGGACCAGTTATGCCAACTTACCAACTCTCTTTCTTCTTCCCTGTTACACATCGTCACCCCCCCCCCTCACGATTTTGACCAAGTTAACACACTCTAAATTAGCCGGATAATCAGGGATTTGACAAAATTGATTATGCAAAATCATTCCTTGATCCATAAACCCGTTAACCGACAGTCTAATTGTAGTAAACCATAACGATTTGACAGCTAATTATAACCTAATCAACCTGCGGCCCAGTTGACCCCGAAACCCTATAAATACTTGTCTATAGTACAATTAAATTGACACACACCATCCATTTACCATCGCCATTATAACCCCTCTAATCAATTGAATTAAACTCGCCGTTTCCTTGTCTGTTCATCACCAAACCCGCCGGCCAGGTCCAGCTTCTGTTCACCCACATCTAGACTTCGTTAGAGGTAATTGAACACATGTGTAGGTTTGCAATCTAATGCTTATCAGAAGCCCTAACATCTATTAAAACAATATCAATCGGATTAACTGATTGATGTTGTTAGGGTTTGATTATGAACCTGGTATGATCTGTCTATGTTCTTTTATTTACAGAAACTGTTTTCTTAAACATATGTCGCTGTAGGGCAACTGGTTAAGACACTTGAATCCCGGGGTGGAGGTCACAAGTTCGACTCCCTGCCACCCCGTTTTTCCTTCTTTTTTTGGTATTTTGCTAAAATAAGAAATTACAATGATTTAAAACCTTAATAATTGATAAATAATTTATGTTTTATTAAAACCATCTTATTAACTCGTTGTTTTCCGAATCTCGGTTAAAACTATATATATATATATATACATATCTATGTAAATTAATTATTAAAAGTTTATAAGAGCTTTTGTAATATATATTATGTTGTTTATTTAGAATACATAAATTAAGGTGTATAATATTATTTTATATTTTGGCTAAGTAATTTATAAACAAATGGTATTTTTATAAATATTGTTATCGCGATAATACTAGAAGTACAAATATTTTATAAACAATTATATTTTATGCAATATTAATTTATAAGTAATCTTTATTAATTATAAACTTTAAATAAAATATGTTATCCTCTCGATACCAGTTCATCTCTCGTTTCTCTCTTAGTCCCTTTGTTAATTTGTAGTATTTCCGTTATTACACTTGTTAGGATTTGACCTTGCTACCTCTTGAGCGCGACGCCTATTCTCCTACCAATCTTAACGTATATTATTCGGTTGCTTATTCTCTAAGGTGAGTTTACATATCCCCCTTTTTCATCCTTTATAATTTTGGGGGTGGCATGTATACCCTATTTAAATTACTCATTTTTATTTCTACATCTATTCAAAACACAATTCAATATATGTTTATGTGTGATTCTTGCATGTTCTATGATTAAGCTCTATGTGCTTAAATGTTTATTTTATGTTTGGTGGTTGGTATCTCATCCTCATCTAGTATGATCATACATTTACCCAAGTACTTTGATTTCGTATCAATAAGAACGGGTCCACATCTATTTAATTGTTTACATATTCATAAGAATTGTAATACTCATCATTTACATATGAATTGTGATTTATCTATATATATAAATCTCAACTAAAACTTATGTATTCTCACCAACATTCGTGTTGACAAACTTTATTTTTATACATGCTACAGGTACAAGTAATTGACAATGTTCAAGATCGAAGAATTTAGTTTTACCTTAGGATATTTATCCAAACAATAAATATGATGTAATTGTTTCGATTATTATAATTGTGTACTTGTTTTGATATTAATGAATTAAATAATTATTGTCACTTTAATTAGTGTCTTCTGAGCTACTTTCCATTCAATACGTTACGCCCCGGCATGTTCCTCCTTTGGTCGGGGTGTGACAGATTGGTATCAGAGCCGAAGGCTATAAGATAGGTGGTTAGATATAACGGCCTAGTAGCATGCTTAGGGTCCCTATACGTGATATGCCTTTACGTGTTTGCACCCTGAATTATATTATTGATTGCAGTAGTTTAAATATTATTTAATGATTTAATATTATTCTTGTACACAAAATCACACACTTAATCCGAGGCTATGCCTCACTCTCAAAATTGTTTTCAAAAACTTTAGGACGATTTAAAAAAATGGGAAATTCCTTAAGAAATCCCACATTTTCATTCCCCTCTCCTTGTGGATGATTCGTGGGACGGATATGTAGTAACTGTAAGAGGGATACACTTGTTTACCGAACCCTTGACACCAAGGCTTGCGATCCTAAGGAAGTGCAATGCGCATAAATCTCAATCAACCGCGAGACCTGGTTGCCTTCCTGGAGTGTTCGGTAAGGGTGTGGAACTTATTAAGCCAAAACATATCACACCAAACGTACCCGAATATGCTACCCTCATTGTATCAAACGTGGTCATGTGACGATCACACTCTTAAATCAATTATGAGATTTTTCCCTAATTTTTTTGTTATTTTGTTAAGAATGGAACTTTTTTTTCCCTCAAATTATCAATTTCATCAATACCCTATGTTAAAGTCATTAAATTTTATTTTGTATTCTCGTGAATTTTCACAAAACTCGAAATTTCACAAGTTATACAATTTTTCTTTTTTTTTCAAAAACATAATAAATTTTTCACGTGTCGTCATTGTAGCATGTCTTCTTCCCGCCTTATCAACCGTAACCGTCGCACCAGCAACTCGGGCCGTAGCATGTCATCCCGCATCGCCAAGGGAATTGTGGAAGCCCTCCCAACAACCATCTCTCAATTGCAAACTGTGAATGCTTCTTCATCATCCACTACTTCGAACCCAATTGCTTACCCCCCTCAAACAATTCAAGAGTGCCAACCGCCCGAATACCACGGTATCGACGGTGCTACCGTTCTCCTCCAATGGTTCGAAGAAATGGAGAGCATATTCCTTCAATGTGAATGTCCCGAGGACAAGAAAACTAATTACGCCTCGAGCAAGCTTAAGAAGAATGCCCTCAATTGGTGGAATGGTGAGAAGCGCACGCTTGGCGCTGAGGTTGCCATGGCCTTGCCATGGGATGACCTCAAGAAACTTATGCTCAAGAAGTTCTGCCTGAAACATGAGATTCGAAAGTTGGAAGAGGAATTTTGGAATTTGAAACAAGAAAGTGGTAATGACATCGCCTACAATGATCATTTCCATGAACTGAGCCTTCTCATTCCCCACATGGTCACTCCACTTGAGCGTGCAATAGACAAGTACATCTCGGGTTTGCCTATGGAAATCCAAGACTCCGTTTTAAGTCGTGACCCTCAAACGCTCCATAATGCCATCACCCTAGCTGGTACCCTACCCGAGAACCACGATAAGGCCGGAACCTTGACGCGGAAAAATTCCAAGAAGACCAATGATAAGTCTGCATCTGAGCCCACCAAAGAACCCAAGCCCAAATCTCCCAAACCCGAGTATCCTAAGACCGAATCCTTCAAGCACAACAACTCTCTTCATTACCGCAACAATAAAAAAAAGTCCAATTCCCAAAACTATGTTCTGGCCCAATCGCAAGCCCAGCCCACCAAGAAGCCCTACACAGGACCCCACCCATTATGTGATACGTGTAACTTTCACCATTCACCTAACCTAAAGTGTCGACAATGCACCTATTGCAATCAATTTGGTCACCTCGTTACCACATGTCTTGAACGCAACCAACCTTTGATGCAACCATTTACCTCACCTCTTATCCAACCCTTACCTTATACTCAATCGTTTACTCAAGAACCCTCAACTATTAGAGCTTGTTACAATTGTGGAGACCCTAGCCATTTTTGAAATGCATGCCCAAGACTCACACACATGAACCAAATTCTATCCTACCCAACTCAAACCACTCAATATCAAGCCTACCAAGCCCAAATAAATCAAATTCAACCAATCCAAGCTCAACCCATCCAAGCAATTCAAGTCCAACCCATTCAACCAATTCAAGTCAACCAAACCCCAATCAACCAACCAGCCTCAAGTGACCAAGCTACTCAAGGGAAAGTGTGTTACATCAACGGTTCCCAAGTCTAAGCCTAACCCTTAATGAAGACATGCTACGCAAAAGACGTTTATTTTATTTAGTTCTTTTCTTTTAAATCTAATGTATTGACTTCCTTAAATCTCCAGTTTTGTTATGAATGAGAATTATAGTTATTTATAATGGTATTCAATCTCTTATTTAATCATATATTGTCGTTTATTGCACTATTTATTGTTACACAATTTATTTTCATGATTTAAGTGGTCTATGACCGGTTATTTATCGGGACTATGTGCATGGTGATGTGCATAGTTATCTAATAGTACCGTATTTGTATCATAAACTGCCTATGACCGATTTACTACAAATGTTCTGGAAATTGGGACTTTGAACATGTGGTGTACATAGTTATCAAATAGGAGTCACATGTACAAATTTTATTTCGATATTTTAATACATGACTACCCCCCAAACTCACCACATTCTAACCTCATCTCATCGATCTTATAATCTTGGTTTCAAACCTTATATACTATTGTATTCATAAGTCATGTGATTCGTTTATTGTGTGAACCTATTTATTATTGCGTGAATTTTTTCGTCATCTCAAGTATTTTCTTTACATCGTATGTGTAAGTTACTTATATAATTCGAAATTTTCCTATATCTATTTATTTCATTTGTTGTTATTACTCTCGATGGTTAATTTCAACTATTTCGTCATTTTTGGATTATTTTACTAGTTAATTATGTTCATCAATTTTCATTCAATTTTAGTTCATTGATCTTGATCAAATGATATCGATTTAAAATTTTCCTTTTACCCACGTTTTCAAACCCGCATAACGGGACGAACTATGTGTATCATGCGACGACCTAAATAATTATGAGTGCACGCATAATTATCAAAGTCCTCGCATGGAACTTATAGTGAATACGGTTGTGTGTCATAACTCAGAACCGAGCGTGATTTTGGCTAACGGTACAAATATCGATGTTATAAGGGCATGGTGGATACGCCGCTGGTACGTCCTATATATAAGTGTCCCTATCATGCCTTCCGTTTGTAGCGTTATTTGGGTCACCTGAAGATCTGTGTTATTTTTTTATATGTAAAAAAAAAATCACTTCTTTCTTAGACTCTTACTTTCTTTCTTTATGTTATGTTTTATTTAATTTCGGGACGAAATTTCCAAAAGTTGTGAATCCTGTAACTTTCGTTACTTTTCAAATCCGAATCCCGACTCATTTAAATTTTATTATTATTGTTTATTTATTGGATTTTAGTTATAAGATTATACAAAATCAACCCTTATCCACTTTTGATTAACTTTTGTACCCACCACCATAGAACAGGGACCAGTTATGCCAACTTACCAACTCTCTTTCTTCTTCCCTGTTACACATCGTCACCCCTCCCCCCTTCACGATTTTGACCAAGTCAACACTCTCTAAATTAGCCGGATAGTCAGGGATTTGACAAAATTGATTATGCAAAATCATTCCTTGATCCATAAGCGCGTTAACTGACAGTCTAATTGTAATAAACCATAACGATTTGACAGCTAATTACAACCTAATCAACCCACGGCCCAGTTGACCCCGAAACCATATAAATACTTGTCTATAGTACAATTAAATTGACACACACCATCCATTTACCATCGCCATCTTAACCCCTCTAATCAATTGAATTAAACTCGCTGTTTCCTTGTCTGTTCGTCACCAACCCCGCCGGCCAGGTCCAGCTTCTGTTCACCCACATCTAGACTTCGTTAGAGGTAATTGAACACATGTGTAGGTTCGCAATTTAATTCTTATCAGAAGCCCTAACATCTATTAAAACAAAATCGGATTAACCGATTGATGTTGTTAGGGTTTGATTATGAACCTGGTATGATCTGTCTATGTTCTTTTATTTACATAAAACTGTTTTCTTAAACATATGTCGCTGTACGGCAACTGGTTAAGACACTTGAATCCCGGGGTGGAGGTCACAGGTTCGACCCCCTGCCACCCCGTTTTTCCTTCTTTTTTTGGTATTTTGCTAAAATAAGAAATTATAATGATTTAAAACCTTAATAATTGATAAATAATTTATGTTTTATTAAAACCATCTTATTAACTCGTTGTTTTCCGAATCTCGGTTAAAACTATATATATATATATATACATATATCTATGTAAATTAATTATTAAAAGTTTATAAGAGCTTTTGTAATATATATTATGTTGTTTATTTAGAATACATAAAATAAGGTGTATAATATTATTTTATATTTTGGCTAAGTAATTTATAAACAAATGGTATTTTTATAAATATTGTTATCGCGGTAATACTAAAAGTACGAATATTTTATAAACAATTATATTTTATGCAATATTAATTTATAAGTAATCTTTATTAATTATAAACTTCAAATAAAATATGTTATACTCTCGATACCAGTTCATTTCTCGTTTCTCTCTTAGTCCCTTTGTTAATTTGTAGTATTTCCGTTTTTTCACTTGTTAGGATTTGACCTTGCTACCTCTTGAGCGCGACGCCTATTCTCCTACCAACCTTAACGTATATTATTCGGTTGCTTATTCTCTAAGGTGAGTTTACATATCCCCCTTTTTCATCCTTTATAATTTTGGGGATGGCATGTATTCCCTATTTAAATTACTCATTTTTATTTCTACATCTATTCAAAACACAATTCAATATATGTTTATGTGTGATTCTTGCATGTTCTACACTACGTGAATATCGACCTTCGGCCACACATGTGGTCTGGGCGATTTTCCACACTTCGGCTTAAATGTGTGGCTAAAAGGTCTTTGACCATGTTTGAAAACCTATCAGAATGTTTTGGCCACACATATTATTCTTCATGTGACAATTCTATATCTACTCATGTACTTTTCGCCACACCTTTGAAAAAAACTGTGACAAAAACTAGCCACATTATAACGTGTGATGAAATGTGACCTACAGTCATAGTTTGTTTGATCTTTGATACATGTGACCAAAAACACATGCATTAGCCACAAACTGTGACATTTAACTAGCCACATGTTTTAATAGTGTGGCCAAATGTGACAAATGGCTACTGTATTGATAAGAGATGTGTCTAAATGGTAAAGGATATAGCCACTTATATTACGTTGTGTGACCTAATGTCACATTTTCTAGCCACATTTTTAATAAAGTGGCGAAATATGACGAACAACCATTGTATTTATTAGTAATGTGGCTAAAACGCTTAAAATATATGGCCACTTATGCGAGGTTGTGTGACCAAAGAGTAGTTTACTTTTATTTTTCCTAAGTTTTTTATTGTCACGGATACACTTATTATGTGTGGCTATAGGTGATAAATTGTCACACTTAAATATAGGAGGTTGTGTGACCAAAGAGTATTTTACTTTTATTTTTCCTAAGTTTTTTATTGTCACGGATACACTTACTATGTGTGGCTATAAGTGATAAGTTGTCACACTTAAATATTTTTAAGTGTGTCCAAATGTAATTAATGGCCACTTATACGAGGTTGTGTGACCAAAGAGTATCTTAGTTTTATTTTTTATAAGTTTTTATTGTCACAGATACACTTATTATGTGTGGCTATAAGTGAGAAATGGTCACACTTAAATATTTTTAAGTGTGTCCAAATATAATTAATGGCCACTTATAAGAGGTTGTGTGACCAAAGAGTATGTTAGTTTTATTTTTTCTAAGTTTTTTATTGTCACATTTACGCTTATTATGTGTGGCTATAATTGATAAATGGTCACACTAAAATATGTTTAAGCGTGTCAAAAACGTAATTAATGGCCACACGTTGATTTGAAGAGTGGCGACGTCATCATTGCCTTTACAGTTTCATGTGCCACCAAATTCAAATTGTCAGGGAGATGTACTGGCGGTTTCTGATGGTATTTAAATACCAGTCACAATCACAATCACAATCACAATCACAATCACAATCCACAATCATAATCCATAATCAGAATCCACTATCACACTCACAATCCACCTTTCTTCTGATTATAATTTCCGATAATGGCTGCAGCTTGGCTCGAATGAGCACCGGGTGCTCAAGCCCCCATCTACTACGACCCCACGTTTTTCACGATACGATTCCACTTTTTTCCGGCGCCTTCCGGAGGAATCAAAGGGTGAGGTATATTGACTATGTCAACCCTCAAACCTTCATGTACCAACAACTTAACCGAATGGTTAGGTGGCTTGGGTACACGACTGTTGATTATTTCAGCACTGAAATGGCAGTGCCGGGAATCGAGGCGGCGTACATCGAGTTGAACGACTTGGAGCACTTCAAGGCGGTGTCCGTTTATGGGGCATTCCATTCTCAGGTGAACCTTCGCCTCCATAGGCTTAGGGAGTCCACCTACACCTCCGATGGCATGTACGAGAGGATCATGCCCTCTCATACTCCAGAGGAGAATCCGGATGTAGATTCGGATACGGAATCTACAGGGAGGTCTACGATGGATGTCGATGTAGATTCTGAGACGGAGTCGGATGCTAGGAGCTAGTTATAGTTTTATGTAATTTTGGTTTTCTATTGTAATTTTTATATTTTGGTATTAATATGTTTATGTTATGTGAATTGATTAATCATATTAATTTTTTTTAATACATAATCACTTATATTATGTGAATGTTATTATTGTAAATGTTATTATTAACTGTAAATCGTGGAGCGTTTCCAAAGCGTGATATATATAACTGGTGGCTGAAATTTAATGACTGTTTTTTTTAATACCTAATCACTTATATTATGTGAATGTTATTATTGTAAATGTTATTATTAACTGTAGAGCGTTTAGCGTTTCCAAAGCGTGATATTATTAACTAGGAGTTATTATTGTAAATGTTATTATTATATTTTGGTTTATGCGTATGTATAGCGTATTGGATGTAGTTTTTTTTAATTAACTTTAAAATAGATGTTTGTGTGATTGAATAACAAAATAGACCTAAAATTTAATTTTTGGTAGTTGAGACAGTAATTTATTGTAGTTCAGTTGATTTGTAGCGTATCTAGTAAGATATACTAGTTTTTTTTATTTTAATTAACTTGAATTTAGGCTATTATTACATAAATATACTTCCAAGATTTTTGACAGGTATTAAAAGCGTACAAAGCGTGTGATTTACTAGTTTTTTTACTTTAATTAATTTGAATGTAGGCTATCATTACATAAATATATTTCCAAGATTTTGGACAGGTAGTAGGTATAAATGTAATTAATTTCCAAAAATAATTAGCTTCTGTGCGTTTCCAAAGCGTGTGGAAACCATTTTGACTGGTAGTATGCAGTTATAGTGTGTTATACACTCAATAACCAACTATATAACAACAGAGACTTTAATGACTGCAATAAAACTGGTGACTGAAATTTATTACACTTCTATATATGTTATGTGAATTCCAAACTTGGCCAAGCAAAAAAAATCTAAGGTTTCCACAGATCTTAAACTTCCCAAAGATCTTAGATTTTGATAAAATCCTTTCCAAAACTCAATGCCATCACCAAATCATAAATCTAAGGTTACTGGTGATGGCATAGATTTTTGAAGCGGTTTTTTAAAACTGAATTTTATTTGTTCAAAGGCTTCTTCAAAGTCTGGAGGGTACAATTTTGGTATGCAGGTTAGTGAAAAGAAGGGCATAGTAGTCTTTTTTTTTATAAAATGAGTTGATAATGTTTTGTAGGAAACCAGCTGTTGAAAAGTATGTTGAAACATAACCAAATAGAGGTTGTGCAAGAAACAAAACCATCAGACGAGAAATGATGACTGTCACCGAACAC
Organism: Bidens hawaiensis; assembly: GCF_021521415.1. Lineage (NCBI taxonomy): Eukaryota > Viridiplantae > Streptophyta > Magnoliopsida > Asterales > Asteraceae > Bidens > Bidens hawaiensis. The sequence continues at coordinate 71,056 of NW_027492686.1, read as the reverse complement.
CCTAGACAACATGATGCATTTTTGGGCTTTCTTTGGATTAATGTAACTTTGATATCGCACGAGTTAGTTATGAGTGTAATGACTTTATTGATATTACTATGGTACACTACAAGTCAATTGTGACTTTTATTGATGTAACATGATGTATGTTTGAACTTGACACCAATTGACCATGTTGGTACATGATGTCAGTAGTTCAGTATATAGTGTCTGTAATCGAGTTAGTTGGATTTGTGTTTTGGATGTAAGCGAAGTTCTCACAAGTTCGCTGATATAGGCGAACTTGTGGAACAAGCGAAGTTAGGGACAACTTTGCCTAAACATGCTAGGCGAAGTTGTCGTGCTTTATAAGCAGCTAGGTTACGGCAGTTAAAGTTGAGAGTTTTGAGAATCGAGTTATAACGAGTTTACGAGTTGTGTAATCGGTGATCAGTGAATCACGTGTTTCTAGTTGCAATACAACGTGTCTTTGTTTATTGTAACGTGTGTTTGATCGTGTTAACGTGTATTGTCTTCTACGCTCGTAACGTCATACGTAGGGATTCCGCACCTACGTAGAACGAGATATTCCGTGTAGATCCGGCTGGGAACCTACAATTGGTATCAGAGCTTTTGCTCGTGATTGTGTTGTTCGGGATTATCACGCGGGTGTAGAAATCGTTCCGTTCGACTATTCGCGGGACGAGTTTACCGAGTTTTTGTGTCCCACTCACCTCCCACCATCAAAAACAACCCATTACACCTTCACATACCTCGCAAAATCCAGAAATCAAACATGCAAAATCATCATGTTCATCAGGCGAAGTTGCCGCTACTGTTTGTAGGGTTTAGGCGAAGATATAAGGTTAAGCGAAGTTATCCACAACTTCGCCTACCTCACAAGTTCGCTTATCTCAAGCAAACTTATCCACAACTTCGCCTACCTCACAAGTTCGCTTAACTTAAGCGAAGTTATCCATAACTTCGCCAAATCAGGCGAATTTAAAAAGGGAGCGAAGTTAAGAATTCAAGCGAAGATAAGACTTAAGCGAAGTTAACTTTAACTTCGCCTACAGTACTATTAAGAATAAAATTTTTATATTTCGGGTTTCTTTGTGTTTTCGTTTCGTAAAAGATGACTTCAATAAATATTACGGAACTGGTGAAGATGGAAGTGGAAGCGGGTTCAGCTACTAAGGCACCGAAGATGCTAAAGGGTACCGATTTCGTGGCTTGGAAGGATCGGTTTGAGCAGTACGTTAAATACCAAGACGCTAAAATGTGGGTGTGCATTCAAGACGGATACATTCCACCAACTGCTCTGTATGAGGGTCGTGAACAGATTAAGAAATACAACAAGATGGAAGAGGAAGAAAAGAAAATGTATGAGGCTGAAAGAAAAGCTCATGCAGCGATTACAATGGCTCTTCCACAAGAGATTCTTCACACCTTCAGGAAGTATAAAACCGCTAGAGAGCTATGGGAAGCACTTGAAAACCGTTTTGAAGGTAATGTGGGGATTCGTGCATCAAAGATTAAACTACTCAAAACCCAATTCTCTGTGTTCAAGTACTTGAAGAATGAATCACTTGATGATATCATCACTAGATATTATCACCTAATGACCGAACTCAGCAATTATTCCATTACCTACAAAGAAGATGAGATCGTGGAAAAACTCCTTGATGCTCTCCCACCGAAATGGGAGATGTACACTGTCTTGATGAGAGAAGACAAAGAGTTTGCCGACTATGACTTGGAAACAACAGTCAACAAACTACGAACTTTTGAACTTAACATGGTTCGAAAAGAGACACCAACTGATCAGGTTCAGGATCCGGGAATGTATGGTGCAAAAGTTAACTCAAGTTCAAGTTCGAAGTCTGAATCGTCTGCTTACTACTCAAAGGGAGACTCGGGCGCTAACTCAACACATGAAGGTCATGTAACTCTCAACATGGATGGTGATGTGTGTTTTGTAGCTGGAGGAACAAATGCTTCTAAACCTCAAGCAACCAAGGGTAGTTTCGCTTCAAGTGTTCCGAACAACAACTACTCTAAGATGCCCATGAGTGTTAAATCTGCTGAACAGCAGTTTGCTCTCTATGCATCTTTCATTGCTTCGTATGAAAATTACATTAAAGGCAAGATTGTTTATCCTGCAACGCTAGACGAAGACTATGATCAGATCGATGCTGATGATCTGGAAGAGATGGATCTGCAGTGGCAGATGGCGATGATTGTAAGAAGGGTTAAGAGGTTTATGAAGAAGACAGGTAGAAAGTTTGTTGGTGAAAGACCAGGTTTTGATAAGTCAAAGGTGCGGTGTTATAACTGTCAACAGAATGGACACTTTGCTAAAGAGTGCACAAATGAACGTGTAGAACGCAGTCAAAACAGGTCTACACAACAGAGTGGGGGTGGTAATGAGAATAGGGCCATGATATCCAGACAGAACGGGGAGTACAACTGGAATCTGCATGTGGAGGAAGTGTTCGAACAGGCCAATTTGGCGAACATCGAAACCGCAGGAAGTGAGAAACTAACTGGAGAAAATCAAGCTTACATGGCAGAAGTGACAGATCAGCTCTCCGAGGTAAGTACTAAACTCCCTTGTACGAAATGTGAAAATCTGTCTGAACAACTGACAACAATAACTGATCAGTTTGTTAGTTTGGATGCTCAATTTAAAACATTAAAAGAAGATCATCATTACACTAAAGCTAGAGAAAATAGTTACAAGGTAAAAATAAAAGCTAGTGAGAAAGATATCAGAAGTCTTAAAGCCAGTCTAGCTGAAAAAATACAAGTAATTGATCTTAGCTATGAGGTGTTAGAAGAGAAAACCAAACTAATAGCTGAAGGGATAAACAGATAGCTGATCACCAGGTAAAAGTGGTGGAACTAAACAGAAAACTTGAGCAATTTAGAAATTCCTCCGCTATACTTGATCACCTCGTAAGTGATCAAAGTTCCCCAGTTAAAAGGGGAGGAATTGGATATCATGAAGTTCCACCACCTTATAATCATAACTATACTTATGATCCTAGTAATCAGAAATCTGTTGATGTTGAAATTGGTCAGACAGTTCCGGTTAAGGTTACGATTAAAGATCCAGAAGTTAGTAAAGGCGAAACGAGTAAGCCTGTTTCTAATGTTAAGATTTCTGCTCCTAGTCATGTCTCATCAAATTCGGACAAGACATCCGAGTCGAGTGAGACAAAAGAAGAGGCAGTATTACCAAAATGTGGAGAGGAACATAAATCAAATGAAAAGAATTCTCCACTAAACCCGTATGTCCCACCATATGTTAGACAAACGGGCAGTAATGCAGCCTCAACATCTAAAACAACTATTGATAAGAAAGTTGAACACAGGAGTTGTTTCAGATGCAATCAATTAGGACACCTGATTGCTGATTGCCCTCTGAAGCAGAGATTCAGAGGTATGAGGCCTACGAAAACTGAGAACAGAACTAACAGTAATCACAATAATGGTAAAAATGAAAACTCATCAAAGTTCAGAAATTGGACTAATCCAGGTTTTCAAAGAAATCCATCTCAGTTTTTCCCTGTTAACAACCAAATCATGAGTAATAATTCATTTAATTCACGAAGGTTTGGATGGCCTCATAGTCAATCTACAAGAAGGTATCCTTTTAGGACTTACAGATATCATACTAATACTAACTTTGGACAGCCAAAGTACGGGATGTATCGACCCAAGACCAATAGGTCTTGGGTCCCCAGATTCTAATCCTCTACTTTAATCGTGCAGGAACAGTTGAACAGGGCTGCAAACAATCTATGGGTTGTAGATAGCGGCTGTTCCCGGTACATGACGGGTAACAAGAGTTTGTTACACGAATGGAAACCTGTTCAGGGAGGAAAAGTGAGTTTTGCTGGAGAGAGTGGTGGAAGGATTACTGGAATTGGGACGGTGACTAATGGTAAAATGACGTTAGAGAAAGTGAATTTCGTTGAAGAACTGAAGCATAATCTGCTGAGTGTATCGCAGATCTGTGACAAAGATTACACAGTGCACTTTACCAAGAATGAAGCGATCGTACTGTATCCTGGTTTCAAGATACCAGAGGAATGGAAAGTAATGAAGGCTCCAAGGGAAAAGAATACATATATTATGGACATGAGGTCGACTGAGATGGCAACAGAAGAATCGTGTGTTCTGTCAAAAGCAACTGAATCGGAGTCCGAGTTATGGCATCGAAGAATGGGGCATATTCATCTTCGAAAAATGAACTACATTGTCAAGAATGGGCTGGTGCTGGGTGTTCCCTTGAAGAATTTCAACTTTGTAGACCAATGCTTATCGTGCAAAAAGGGAAAGCAACACAAGAAATCCCATCACACCAAGAAGGTTAATTCAATTGTCAGTACCCTAGACCTACTTCACATGGATCTCTTCGGTCCCGTGAATGTAAAAAGCCTAGGAGGAACATCATACTGCTTGGTGATAACTGATGATTTCTCTCGATACTCTTGGGTATATTTCCTGAAGTCAAAGGATGAAACGGTTCAGATGGTAATAAATTTGATTACCAAGGTTGAGAATATTATGGGGAAAAAGGTTAAGTACATCAGGAGTGACAATGGGACCGAGTTCAAAAACTATCAGATGGAGATCTTCTGCATACAGAAAGGGATAGAACACCAGTACAGCGCTCCGTATACTCCGCAACAAAATGGGGTGGCTGAGAGGAAGAACAGAACGCTAATTGAAGGAGCCAGAACCATGCTGGCTGATTCGAAACTTCCTGTGGTGTTCTGGGCTGAAGCTGTTGCTAACGCCTGTTATATCCTTGATAGAGTTTTAACTGTTAAAAGATTGAATAAAACATGTTATGAACTTATGCATGGGAAAAAGCCTAACTTGAGTGGTCTTGAACCATTCGGGTCCCCGTGTTCGATATTAAAGACAAATTCTAAATTTGGTGAAATAGCCGACGAAGGTATTTTAGTCGGATATGTTGTTGGGACTCCCAACAGGCGAGTCTTTAATATATCGACCAGCAAGGTTGAGGTGGTGTGTAACACTGATGTCACAAGTTACAAATCACCAATACCAAGCACGGGACCCGCTGGGGCTTTCGACTATGATAGGATTTTTAAATCTTTTAACATGCCTTACTTGGATTGTGCAGAAGTTGATGAGAGAATTGCTACGAAGATGCTTTATGATGAGGAAGACAATTATGTGCAACGACCGCAGTATGATGAATGTCAGCCTTCCTCGTCAAATACTGTCGATAACCCTGCTGCCTCTACAGAAGAGGAATTCTTCAATCCGTTTCACTCTCAACAACAATCACCCATTGATGAGCTACCTTCGAACCTGGAAGACAATCTGCAAGTCAGTTCGGTTCCGACTACGAGAGTTCACAAAAATCACCCTTTGGAGAACGTGATAGGTGATCTGTCCGACGGTGTACAAACAAGACAAAGCTTCAATGAGCACACCTGTGTTTACACAAGCATTAAAGATATAGGCATCATTAACGAATGCTTGTACACCTGCTTCATCAGCCAGATTGAACCAAAGAACTATCATATGGCTCTCAAGGACAGCTCGTTGGTTGAAGCCATGCAAGAAGAGTTAGCCCAGTTCAAGAAGATGGAGGTATGGAATTTGGTTGCAAAACCGAAAAATGTGCATGCGATTGGCACAAAATGGGTTTTCAAATGCAAGAGAGATGAAAAAGGGATAATTATCAGGAACAAGGCGAGGCTGGTTGTAAAGGGTTTTAATCAGCAAGAGGGGATCGACTACAATGAAGTGTTTGCTCCTGTGGCGAGATTGGAAGCGATTCGATTGTTTTTGGCATTTGCTGCACACAGGGAGATGAAATTATTTTTCAAGTCTACTACTTCGTAAGAAGTTCCTTTACTATGTTTAACAGAAAATTGATCCAACCTTGGAAAGTGATAGATAAACTGATTCTGTGTGCTTAACTAGTGAAGTTATTAGGCCTAAAAGACTTTAGAGCAGTCATTGTATGTCATGGTAGCTTTTTATGGTGCGTAAAAGTAGAAGTGATACTAACTAAATCTCCTCGATTTTACGTGGAAACTTCTTAAGAGTTGTGTATGTCTCCGCATATATCTTTCCGAATGATAGGCAGAAAAGCGATTACCCAGTCATACACGAGCCCGTGAGTGTTCTGATTCCTGTGAAGATAGCGTGTCAAGAAACTGCAGTGATCCAGATTCAGGACCTGCAGTTGTTTACTACTCTGAAGTTGTGTAAATACTTAAAAAAAAAATGTGTGTTATTGAGACATTCTAGAGTTCATAATGTTAATACTTCTTAATCAAGAGGCAAGAAAGAGAACGGGAAGAAGAGTCTAAAGATCGAAGAGTACTTACTATTTAATCAGACACTACGGGTCGAGGTCAACTCGGGGTGACTTGGGGAAAGCCAAATACGCTTTGAGAATAGATAGGAGACATCATAATCTCTGAGGTGTTGCCCATTTAAATTTTGAGCTTAATTGAACCTAACCCGTATCACAGAAGCAATGAAAACCATTCTAAGTTATTTACCTGCTTACAACCTGTTTCTTTATGTCATAATATAGCTGAACATGGATCTATGTGACAGTCACGTAATTAGTATGATTCCTGTTTGGATCTTTTCTAAAACATGGTAGTCCCTGTCAAGACTGAAATTTGATCCCGTATACTTTATTGTTAAAATTTATTTTACTTATGTAGTTGTATGATTTTATATCTGGTTACTTGGTCTTGATCGTATCATTTAACTCTTTAAAGGATGTTTTAAAACTTAATTGCAAATTGTTCAAATTATAGGGGTTTGTTTTGTAAAGTTTAATACCGGCGAACTTATCCATAACTTCGCCTGCAATAGGCGAAGTTATCCATAACTTCGCCTGTATGATCTCTGACCCTATATAAAGAAATTCTTGGTCAAACTGTTTATTATTTTCATAAACCAGCGAACTTATTTCCGTAACCCTAAGCGAACTTATCTTTCGAATCAAATATGTGTTGATTTTCTCGACTACTATTCCGATTAAAGGTGTGTAGGGTTGTAGTATCGTATAATATATGTCATTGACGTAAATCAAAGGTCGTATCGACCCGATTCGCGACCCTGTTTTGTCGAAACCTCAACACCCGATTTTCAAACTTGTTATTACATGGTCGTAATCAATTTGCTCGTCTAGATCGTCTCAAAAACAAGTTTTACGAGATCCTCAATCTCCAAATTCACCAACTATACGTCGATTGAACAGCTTAACTGTTGTCGATTCATATTCAGGCGAACTTACAGTTTAGGCGAAGTTATCTTTAAGTTCGCCTGAGGTTTAACTTCGCCTGACAATTAATTATGTAACAGTATATGAGGCGAAGTTGTGGTTTAACTTCGCCTGGCCCCTTTTACTTAACATTGATCAGGCGAAGTTCAAGTTGAGGCGAAGTTGTTCCCAACTTCGCCCCACCTCTAACTTCGCCTATACAGAATAAATCATAACTTCGCTCATGGTAACAGGCGAACTTGTGATTTGCCTCGACGTTTCTCTAACTTAGTCTGTTTTTGTTGCAGAAATGGCTGCTGTAGCTGGAGCAGGTGGTGCAGGTGGTGATGAAGGTGGAGACAACAACCGACAGTTTTTCCCGGGGCATAACATGTACATCACATTGGACCCGAATGCGAGCGGTGTTGATGATTTCCGCGAGATCATCACGTTTCTACTACGCTCGCGGATATTCCACGCGATTACCACAACACTGCCGATATCCTTGCCAAACATTGAAGATTTCTGGCAGACAGTAGAATATGACTGTCGAGTCGAGCCCCCGGTTATGCGTGCAACGGTTAATAATCAGATAGTACAGTTCTCGTCTGAACAGATCAAGGTGGCGTTACAGTTTGGGGATGAAACAAGAGACGATCCTACCGACTTTGTGGCTCCATTTCGAGATGGTGCGTTTCTGAGGATGGGATATTCTGGTCCTTTGGGGGATACTCAGAGACGCAAGGGGTTCTTGCTAGACCAGTGGCGCTTTCTCATGCACGTGATGATCGTGTGTATGTCGGGAAGAAAGGCTGGTAAAGACGGGATGGGCGCGACCATGCAGTCGGCGATGACTGCACTGACTTACAATAAGCGTTACAGCTTTAGTCAGATGGTATTCTACGAGATAGATCGTCAGAGAAGAGCGGTGGCGCGTGAGAGATTTCTTATGTATCCAAGATTCCTACAAATGATCTTGAATCATGTTGCTCCCACGTTACCTCAGCGCCGACCAATTAGATACGTGGAAAGTGTAAGTAAAAGGATCTTCGCTCAGTGTAGGTCATCGAGTGCAAGAAGCAAGCCTGAGCTCCGTCCTCGACATACTCCACTATTTGGGTACTTGATCAACCCAGAGTATGTTCCAGCTCGTGGGGACGAGTTTCGGGATCCGGCACCACAACAGGCTGGAGCACCTCAAGCTATACCTGCTGCTCCTGTTGTGTCACCGGAGGAGACTGTAGACCTTGATGAAGCATTTGGTGGTCAAGGCTTCTTTGATATGGAACGTGTTGATCCAGAGGAAAATGTGCAAGTCTCGGTTGCACAGGTTTCTAGTGTGGATGTTGCTAGGGCAGCTACGACGGTGGCTGATTCTGATTCGTCAGATGATGATGTGGCTGAAGCGAGACGAATTTTGGTAACACAAGAACGGATTCATGGGAAGAGGAAGAGAGTCGATGATGACAGTGAGTCAGACTTTGAGGAAGAAGTTCATCAGTTGGTCCGTAGATCAAGAAGGGAACGGACAGGTGCAGGTTCGGGAGCTGGTGAGAGCTCAAGAGTGGTTCGTTTCACTCCACCCGCACTGTCCGGTATGACTATAGTCCCTACATCATTGCCAGTTACAAGGCCAAGCTCCACGGACGTTTCTGTGGTGGCTACTTCATCCTCGTTTGGCATCCCACCCACTTCATTCCAGCTTTCGGCTCCGGAGATTGTATCTTTGCCACCTCCAACTCTTACTCCAACGGAGGTCGTGGCAAGGTTTTTTGAGTCGACAGTTGTAGCTACTGCAGGGTTGTCAGTTACGAAACCACCTGCGGTTACTTTTACGCCTAGTTCTGAGGTCCCGGTTACATTGGAAATCCCTCCTCAGTACACTCAAGATATATCACATCTGAGGTTTAATTTCGATGCAACCTTATCCGACTCGGAACGAATAGCAGCGCTTGAAAGGGTCGTGGCAGAACAATCAAGGGTAAATCTTATCCAGACCCATGCTATTCAGCGCCTTGTTGCAGAGAATCAGATACAGTCGTCCCTGCTGATCGAACATGGAAAAATAATTGATGCTTTGAAACAGTTCTTGGCATCTCAGGGGGAGACGAGCTGTAAGGGTGATGAGCTGAGGACGAAGAAGCGTAATGATCGAGACGATGATCCCAATGCATCGAAAGGTGCAGGTGGAGAGTTGCCAAGAACTGAACAAGCTCTTGGGACTTCCACATCTCAGGGGGAGTCAACGAGTGCAGTTGGCGGTTCGGGTGATGATGTGGTGGTCGTGGATGCTGAAGAGGTGTATGATGATATTATAGGTGATGAGGATGTGTTACCGGTTGAAGAGATAGAGAAGATTGGTGCTGAAATTGTCATAGACAGTGAGATTGAAGAGGGAGAGATTGTAGATTAGAACATTGAGCACGAGATTCCGGAAGTTGATAAGGCAGATATAGGTCAAGATATGGGAAGCGATGAGACGGAATGGGAAGAGCAGCCAAGATGGAAAGAAGGCTACGCTCAGTGGTTCGTAAAAACGAAGAAACCGGCGGTCCCTACTATGTTCAAGAAAAGTTACAATATCAGGGGTTATGCTGAATCGAAAAAGGGGATTATATGCTGGTTATATGATAAGCAGTTGAGGCTCTTTGTGATTAAAAGGTATGATGGGGTTCAGTACTTCAAGAGGCTGTTGAGATCGTTGAATACATTGCCTGAGTGTGAAATGAAGGACTTAGCCAGATTGGGGTTGATAAACAGGAGTGATGATAACATGGCTAGGGTCATTGGAAAGATTGTTTGGAAGGAAAGTATAAAGGAGAAGAAGTTCAAGCTGTTGAAACCACCAGAAAGGAAAGCTTATTGAAGATAAAGATAGAGGGATGAGAGCAGATGGCAAGCCTTGGATGATCATGAAGTATAAGCCAATCCGGTGTTTAAAAGAAGTACCGATGAAACAAATGCCCAAGGATGTGCTCAAGAATTTGAAGTGGTGGTATGTTGATTGTGAAACAGCTGAAGCAGTAATGGAGGATGAAGATGAACAAGAGCTGCTGAGAGTGTATGATCCGATGCACTTGGTGAATTTGTCTCAAGCTGATCTGCAGGTGCTGAACGAGAAAAAGATATTTTATATTCCTGCTTGGAAAGAAGAAGCGAAGAAATATCAAAGAGTTGTATCAGTTTGTGTACGAGAAGGAGTTCATGCTTGAAGATGAAAGATACAAGATTGTTGAAGATTACAAGACATGTGCTTGAAGATAGAGATATGAAGCTACTGCCAAGGGGGAGTCTGTTGGTACATGATGTCAGTAGTTCAGTATATAGTGTCTGTAATCGAGTTAGTTGGATTTGTGTTTTGGATGTAAGCGAAGTTCTCACAAGTTCGCTGATATAGGCGAACTTGTGGAACAAGCGAAGTTAGGGACAACTTCGCCTAAACATGCTAGGCGAAGTTGTCGTGCTTTATAAGCAGCTAGGTTACGGCAGTTAGAGTTGAGAGTTTTTAGAATCGAGTTGTAACGAGTTTACGAGTTGTGTAATCGGTGATCAGTGAATCACGTGTTTCTAGTTGCAATACAACGTGTCTTTGTTTATTGTAACGTGTGTTTGATCGTGTTAACGTGTATTGTCTTCTACGCTCGTAACGTCTTACGTAGGGATTCCGCACCTACGTAGAACGAGATATTCCGTGTAGATCCGGCCGGGAACCTACAAAAATAGCCAGAAGATGAAATGAATTCAACAAACCGGCCTATACGTATAAGTAGTAATAGTATTAAAAACAACAAATATTTCTTTAGTTTGAATTAATAAGTACAAAGTAAATAATGGTGATATCATGTATCACAACTATATTTAAACATTATTTACATCTAACTAGCCGAACGAACACAACTGCTGGGTCGACAACCCCGACATCGGTGTCAATCTCCATTACGAATAGTTGTAGGCTTTTTCCCGGGCTTCCAGTAATCATCCGGGGACTCATTACGAAGCAGTTGATTTGGTTGTACAAGTGGGAATGTATTACCCTCATGAGGGAAAGTTACCGTACTAAATTCCTCATTGACCTCGTCATACGAATTCCTATAATTCTTGGGTGGAGTCATGAGGACAACATGCTTTTTTCTATCCAGCTGATCTTGAACATAAAATACCTGGCGTGCTTGCGAGGCCAATATGAACGGATCATCCTTGTGGCCAAATTTGTTTAGGTCGACCGACGTGTAACCAAGAATATCATGTTTGTCATGTTTACGGTCAACCCATTGGCACATGAAGACCGGAATTATTTTAGTATGATAATCTAGGATCCATATCTCTTTCAAAACCCCAAAATAAAAGTTTTGTCCATACGTTACCACGTCTTTTTTGATGTGCATGTCATCCGCCTCTACACCAACCCCGCTGTTCTGGTAAACTCTACCATCATGAGATTTTGTACGAAATTCAAAACCGTTGATGTCGTACGAGTCGTATTTGTAAACGTTGCGGTGTGCTCCATGTGCAATCCACTTTACGGTTTCCAATACAGAACCTGGGGAGCCCGCTAGCTCTCTTTCAACCTTAATTTCATTACAAGGATTAGATTCTTCACCTACATTGCAGAAACTATAAAAGAATTTTAAAAATTATAGAAGACTTAATAAATTGATCTACCTTGTCGCGTAACCAGTCACCAAACTTTAAAGTATCCTCCTTCTCCAGCAATGCTTGTTGTTTACCAGGAATTTGTTTTTTCAAAGAGGTCTTGTGTTGTCTGCAAGTAGGAGTATAATATATTATGAATTAATATATATATATATATATATATGGGTGAAGTTATTGTACGCTAATGCCTTAACGTACGGTATATTCTGATTTAATATATGAGTGCGTTTGCTGAGCGTTTAAGTTTTCTATATATAGTAACTGCACCCTATATATATATATATTTATATATATATAATTTAGAGTATATATGTTAGTAATACTTACTCGATATACGGCGCTATTTCAGGCGTATTCTGCAGCACATAGAAATGTGCTCTCTTGAAAAGATCAGGAGAAACTTCAACTGATTTAACGCCTATGACAGGAATTGTCTCCCCATTATCATCATGCTTATCATGTGGAATACCAACAGTAATCTTGATGTTTTTTTGGTATTCGGTCAGAAACTCGATTGTTTCTTCCGCAATGTTCTCCTCAGCAATGCACCCTTCTGGATAAGTTTTGTTTCGCACATGCCCTTTGATAACCTTCATACACCTTTCAAAGGGATACATCCAACGTAAGAATGGTGGCCCACATAATTTTATCTCTCTTACAAGGTGGACGGTTAAGTGAACCATGACATCAAAAAATGATGGCGGAAAGTACTTCTCCAGCAGGCACAGTGTAACTATTTGCTCTTCCTGCATCTTATCAAGCTCTTCTACAATGATTTCTTTGCTACAAATTGACGTGAAAAAAACAAAGCCTGATTATAGCATTTTTCATTGGTTCTGGCATGATGGACCGTATTGCAAGGGGTAGAAACTGTTGCATAAGCATGTGATAATCATGTGTTTTAAGGCCTTGTAGCTTCCTTTCTTTAAGATTCACCAAACTAGAGAAGTTAGAACAATACCCTAGTGGAGCCTTCAGTTTAGACAGTGTTTCAAGAAACATGTCTTTTTCTTGCACTGATAATGTGAAGCATGCTGCAGGCAGTTCTGTATTGTTGCCTTTTGCTTTCGGTTGCAACTCCTTTTTAATCTTAAAAAACTCCAAATCCTTTCTAGCTGCCAATCCGTATTTTGTCCTACCGGGAATGTTCAGCAACGTCCCGACAATACTTTCTGCCACATTCTTTTCAACATGCATCAAATCAATACAATGTTGGACAGGTAAATACTTCCAATAGCTGAGCTGTTGGTACCATATGTTGAACTTCTTCCAATATTGGTGCGGCGTTGTGTTATCCCTTTTCCTCTTACTCCCACTTAGGGATTCAGATCCCTTTCCCCATTCATTGTTAATGTTTTTGACCTCGTCGTATATCTCTTCCCCTGTCATAGGCTCTTTAGCGGTTCTCATCTCCTCTTTTCCGTTGAACGTCTTTGTTTGTTTTTTGAAAGGGTGGTCATATGATAAATACCTTCTGTGGGCAGCATAACTCTGCTTCTTTTTGTGATAAAGTCGAACACACTGAGTGTCTCCCCGACACACCACACAACCTTTGAATCCACTGTATGGGCAACCACATAGTGTACCAAGAGCAGGGTAATCATTAATCGTCCATAACACAACTGCACGTAGTGTAAACATTTCTTGTTTATATGCATCATATGTTGGCTCCCCGATCTCAAATAAAGATGCTAGATCGTCAATTAAAGGCTGTAAAAACACATCAATATTGTTTCCTGGCACTCCGGATATTAATAAGGAAAGCATGATGAATTTTATTTTCATACACATCCAAGGTGGAAGGTTGTAAATGACTGCTAAAACAGGCCAGACACTGTGGTTTTCGTTGCCTCTATGTACGTCGACCCCATCAGTGCAAATCCCTAGACGAAGATTTCTTGGATCGCTTCCGATGGTATCGGAGTACCTGTCATCTATGTCTTTCCATGCCGGTGAATCTGATGGGTGGCGTAAAACACCGGGTTTATTGGTACTCATGGCGTGCCATGTTAAATTCTCTGCTGTGGTCTTTGATTGAAAGAGGCGCTTAAATCGTGGAATAATGGAAAAGTACCACAGTACCTTAGCGGGCGTGTTTATGTAAGTTTTGTTAGTCTTCTCATCCACCTTCCACCTTGACTTGTTACAAACTAGACATGCTTCCAAATCCTTGTAATCCTTATAGTAAATAATGCAGTCATTGATACACACATGTATCTTTTCGTATCCTGAGCCCATTGCCTTCATCATTATTTTGCCCTCATACATATTATTTACCATTTCGTTATCTGCAGGTAGCATCTTTTTCAACAATTTCAGAAGTTCATCAACGAACTTATGAGATACCACGTGCTTGCTCTTCAAGTTGAGTAGTTGTTCTATTGCAGACAACTTGGTGAAGTCAAGACATCCTTTATATAGGGGCTTCTCAGCGTCAACAAGTAGTTGTAGAAATTGTTGATACATCTTGTCGCCTTTGAAATTGTCTTTTGTAGCATTAACCATTTCTATAGTTTCACAGGCATCTGTTGGAATGTTGGTGTTAACAAACCCAGTATTATTATCATAATTAGTTGGAATGCAGGTGTAGGCAAACCCAGTATTATTAACATTAGTTGGAATGTTGGTGTCGGTTTCTCCATGTTTTATCCAAGTAGTATAACTCTTATCAATTCCAAACCTGTACAAGTCATGTTCTACATTGTCTACACTAAGAGATACGTGGTTCACACACCGAACACATGGACATGGAATAGAAATTGGTGGTGATGTCTTCTGCAATTACGAACTGCAAAATGTAGAAATGCCTTAACACCATCTTTATATGCTTTACTGCACCTGTCGCCTACTGACATCCAAGACTTATCCATCTTCCAAGAAATTTTTTATTAACTGTGTCATCAATGATATATATACACACACACACACACTAATTAACGCCAATAAATGTAACCGACTAATTAAAAGCAAAAATATTTGGTACTCACCTGAGATTAATGAAGCTGTTTGGTAGGATTTATATTGATGAGAGTTCAATAAATACACTAGCAGATCATTTATTAGGGTTTGGTGAGATTTTATTTGGTACAATAAATACTAATTGATTTGGGAATCTTCCAGAAGATAACTCGATTTATTGGCGGGTAAAAATAAAAATTTTAAACTTCTAAATTTCGTTATATAAATATTAGAAGAGGTTCTATTACGTTCTCAGGGTGTAGCTCAAACGGTTGAGGCGCTTGTGATTAAACATAGATTGCAAATACCGTGGGTTCGAAACTCTGGAGGGAACATATTTTTATTAATTTTTTATAATAACCTCTTTTCAATGAAATAAATACACTGTGATTTTGAAAACACTCAAACTAAACTACTCATTAAAAGGCCTTTAAATCCGTTTAGAAACATAAAAATACATCATAATAGCTGGTCTAAAATCATAACAAAGTTTCTTAGCTTTTAATTACAAAACTAATTAAAAGCACTAAAAACAACAAGAAGCAAATAAAATACAATATCTTCACTTTTTTTCTGATTCAATCAGTGAAGCTACACTCCTTGCAAATTGATCCTCTAATGACTTATTTGCCTTTATCAAAATAGGAATTATATCTGTACATCTTGTGCTCACATCAGATCTTGTGGACGAAACACAATCAGACCATCTAAAGAAATCACATTTTTTTCCCTAAGTTTAAAAATATAGAGTTTAGGGTCAACAATTGTAGATGAATTCCAACTTTATTTGCAATTTCACTAACCTGATATGCACAATTGTAGAACCTCCGACCTGGATTTTTGGTGGTCCTTGATGTTCTTAGAATGGCTTCTTGACCACAAAAACAATAAACCTGAGATTGATTGTTACTGGATGTTGTGGTCCGCGATGAGGTTTCTTCCATGGTGAAAAAGGAGTTTTTATTGAAAACAAAACTAGATATATAAGTATATATATATAGGAGGGTTTAGTAAGGAGTTGTTGTACACATGTGTGTTACCAGCGTTTTAGGATATTTATATATGTCTTTGTACAGTAGCGTGTTGCAAGCGTAATAGACTCTTTTGAACAAATATATATCATATTTTAAGCTAATTGATTACACACATTTTTAACAAAGAAAGATGAGAACCATTAATCCATATTTACCATTCATCAAAAGATGCATCACAAAAGTACCATTAATTAAAATGCATCACAAAAAAACCAAAAAGAGATAAGCTAACATCACCATCACTCCGCCTTGTCCACAGTCTCCGCCCCCATCTCCATAAAACTCATGTTGGTTGACACCGTAGTTATGGTGTTAACCAGGGTCTCACACATTGAGTCGTAGCATTCAGACTGTTGTTGCTGATAATCAACAACCATTACTCGAAACTCAATGTTGTCTTCCCACAACATGAGGTTACAGGATTGGAAGGTTTTTGTTTTTTCCCAAGCGAGTGTAGCCCTAATCTCTTCGACTTTCTTCAACAAAAAGTCGTTTTTCTCTTTCTGAAAATCCATCGTTTTTTTCACTATGGCCTTCACGGTTTTCTCAGAAGAATTCATTTTTATTATCTTTCTGAAACTGTTAGTGTGATTGAATAACCAAACTTAATGTAGTTAAGTTTGATTTGTAGTAAGATATAGTAAGATCTAGTAAGATATAGCTTAACTTTAATGTAGGCTATCATTACCATAATATTTTCCCGGCATTTTTGACAGGTGACGTATAATTGTGATCAATTAATTCTGACAGGTGATATAAATGCAAGTAATCTCTAGATTAAACAAAAACACATGAGACAAGTTGTATCGTTTCCCAAGCGTGGGACACCCTTTTGTTTTTTTAATATAGTTACTATTCGTCCGGTGTGTTTCCCAAGCTTGGGACACCCTTTTGTTTTTTTATTACAGAGTTACTATTCGTCCGTGTGCGTTACCCATGCGTGGGACACCCTTTTGTTTTGTCTGTGAGCCTTTTGGTTATATATACCTACACCACATTTGTGAAACTCATATACCTGCATAATTTTAAATTATTTTTTAGTTAATAATGGATTGCTCATCATCATCATCATCATCATCATCATCATCATCATCATCATCATCATCATCATCATCATCATCATCATCATCATCATCATCATCATCATCATCATCATCCAGATCCTACAAGGCTGCCCTTAGAAGGCATATTGAGGCTCAAATCGAGATAGATAAAGCTTGTCGGGAAACTCTTACTGAAGAATTTGTAAAGACTAGCAACAGCTTGGATGCCAGGGATGTCATTGCAAAAGTTCTTACTTGAATGCCCGCTAGTACTATCCGAGATCTTGCTGTTTTGTTTATGGTTTATGTAGGACAGAGAGAGCTTGACGAGTTAAAACTTTTGGGCAAGGCAATTCTTGAACCGAATTGCTCAATGGAATTGAAGTTGAAGTTTCTTATGTCACTCAGAGATTAGTATGTGATGGTGTTTCATGGTGTGTTTTTATGTGTGTCACCCAGAAATTAGTAGTAACAAAATTTGTATGTTTGTGATGGTGTGTTTTGGTAATAATAAAATTTTTATGTTTGTGTTAAAACATTGATTCAACATGTAACTATTATCTTAAAGTGCATTACAAACTGTTAACAGAAGACTAGAGATCTCCATAACAAGTATCTTAAAGTACATAGCAATCAGTTTTGAAATCATTCAAATTTTTTGTTGCCTTATCTTAAGTTCAGCAATCAACTCTTCTCCGGTTAAACGAGTGTCGTCATTTTCATGGAATAGCAGTGCATTCTTGATAAGAGTATTTCTGTGTTAGTTGTATCCGAGAGGAGGATTTTGCACAAATACTTTAACCTCAACCCTTTTAGCTGTCTTTTTTGTTCAGGGCCTTCCTTTTGGAGATTACACCCCCATGGTCTCTTCCCATCATATTTCTCCATGTGTCTCATAGCAAAAATACCACAATCTATTCCATTACTTTTTGTTCTCCATCGCATCTTCAATCTATTGATTATTGCTACTTGGATTTGCTGAGTAATGGGGTGTTTGATTGTTTTAAGATACATGCAAAAAACGTTTCTCTACACAAAATAGAAAGCAATTTAAGTATTTTGACAATTTTATTTCAGGTATGTATGTTTTTTGGGTAAAGGTATATATGTTTACCAGTATATCAGGAGTCTTTCCGTATCTTTCTTCAAAATTCTCTCTAATTGCTTTTAATTTGTCTTCTAAGCTTTTAAACTTTGCATTAGCTGATATTTCTTGATTTGCACTGTTGTCAAGTAATTCTATCACTCCTGTTTGAAGATTGAAGGTAACCATAAAGAAATGACCGCGTTGTATTATTGGCACGAGCACTATAGCAACCTCCTTGAGTGATAGAATTCCACTCCTTGCCATTTCTCTTTCGATGTTGTCTGAAAACACATCCAGTCTTTCTTTGTCTGTGAAACCCCTTGACTTAGAATAATGGTCACTTGTCTGTATAATAATTAAAATGCAGATGATTAAAGCGTTTATTGTGCGTTTTCTAATAGTTCAAACAAAATAGATTAATTTGTACTAGCACATTGCTTGAAGCAAAGAATCTGAACGGTGATGTTGCAGATTTTTTCTTTTCTTCATAGTTCATTGTATAGCTGAATGCATCCATTGCATTGGCGGCTATATAAATGCCAGGACAGAAGCTTTCACAGACCACCTTGAACAATTCTATTTTAGTGGACTTGTAGACCTCCTCCCAAATGTCTCCAAGACAAAAAAATATATACTCTGAAATTATTTCTTCATCTTCCGTGACACTAGCGGATACGTCAACCTCTCTCAGAAGATATGGAGAGTTCAGTGCATCTGGGCTATCACTTGTTGACAATCCGGTGTCAACTGTTAAACATAAAACAACTCACATTAAATTTGACTGAAAATAATTGTAACTATAATTAAATACTTTCAACCCCTTTTGGTTTTTATTTATAATTAAATACCCTCTTTTAATGTCGCAAGCACTGTATTAACAACTTCATCAACATCTGAATCAACTGCATCACACAAATGTAATAAGTTTAAAATAATAGCATAAGTATTTTAAGAGCGTTTTAATTATACTAATAATTAATTTAGCCCAAATACCTTTTTGAGCAGCCACTAGACCACCAACACCAACATCTGAATCAACTGCATCACACAGATGTAATAAGTTTAAAATAACAGCATAAGTGTTTTAAGAGCGTTTTAATTATACTAATAATTAATTTAGCCCAAATACCTTTCTGAGCAGCCACTGGACCACCATCACCAACATCTGAATCAACTGCATCACACAGATGTAATAAGTTTAAAATAATAGCATAAGTGTTTTAAGAGCGTTTTAATTATACTAATAATTAATTTAGCCCAAATACCTTTCTGAGCAGCCACTGGACCACCAACACCAACATCTGAATCAACTGCATCACACAGATGTAATAAGTTTAAAATAACAGCATAAGTGTTTTAAGAGCGTTTTAATTATACTAATAATTAATTTAGCCCAAATACCTTTCTGGGCAGCTACTGGACCACCAACACCAACATCTGAATCAACTGCATCACACAGATGTAATACGTTTAAAATAACAGCATAAGTGTTTTAAGAGCGTTTTAATTATACTAATAATTAATTTAGCCCAAATACCTTTCTGAGCAGCCACTGGACCACCAACACCAACATCTGAATCTTGTGTTTTAGGGACCACATTATTAGTGAATCTTTGATGGATGTCTATCCTTTCCTTGACGGACCAACTCGTTGATCTCGGAGCAAATTTTATCAAATATCTTCATCTTGTTAACCATTGCCTTATTCCAAGACTGTAAAAAGAAAATATAGTTATTGTTAATTCAAAAACATTTTCAATTTATCCCAGCCAGTTGTAATGGAGTTAAATAATAGTCAACAAGCACGATAGGCATTTGCAAACTTTAAGGTGAATAATTGCTTACATAATCATCCAAATCTTTTTCAACTGTTTGATCGGCATTATCTGTTTCAGATGCACTTTGACCATCTGTTTTTTAATTACATATAATGTTGTATTACATAAAATGCATGTAGAGATAAGAGATATGAGAGTTTTTTAGAAGAAAATAACAAGTTTAATACCATGTTCTTATTTCTCATCGGCTGCAGTGTTTTCTTCAACTCCAGGCTTACCGGCAGCACTAACCGTCACAGCAGCGGTAGCAGCAGCAGCCGCAACAGCAGTCTCATCAAGTCTCTTCCCGGCAGCACTAACTGTCACAACAGCAGTATCAACAACAACAACATCAGCAGTCTCATCAAGTCCCTTCCCGGCAGCACTAACGGTCACAACAGCAGCAGCCGCATCAATCCCTTTCCCGTCAACACTAAACGTCACAGCAGCAGCAGCAACAACCTCAGTAGCATTTTCTTCTAAGGGAGGACCATTATTCTCCAAGTATTTTTCCATCTTATTAAGAGTAGTTGTTGTTATGTAGTTGACTGCAGGCTTTGTGACGGGAGTCCCAAATGGACCATATTTTTTCTGGTATTCATGCGTGTAAAGCATCACAAGGAAGGTCATCGGACCGTTTATTGATCGTTGATACCTCTCCATTCTTCCTTTGTCTTTTTCAAGTTTTCAATAACATAGCTGCACCTGCCATATTTGGAATATCCGAGGTTTTATCAATTGCGGAGATGAATCGTTGATTGAATGTTGTTGATTTTGTCACAAATCCTATACAGGTGTTGAACAACACAAGGAAATTAATCTTAAACTGTTCACCAACTCTTGATCTGCGGCCAGTTTGTCTTTCACATGCTTTATACTTATTCTTGAATTTGTCGGGAATTGATTTTTGAACAAATCTGTAGTAACATATTCCCCCAATCTTGGTCTACTCTTGTCTAAAACAGGAATCTTACCCATTGGTATCCCAAACACTTCATGTACTTTTTGTGGTGTTATCTTAATAACACCGCTCCCAATGTTCAATTCATTTAAACGGTTATTATAGTTCATGAGCAACCAATATCCCAAAGTTGTTGGAGTTTGGATTACTTGAAGTCTTAACATTGACCCGAAACCCATTTCTTCCACACAAGTTTTTTGGGTAGTGGTCATTGCCTTCACTACATCAACAATATTACAAGGTGCACACCTATTCTTCAATTTTTTGTCTACAAATTCAACAAAAGGTTTTCCCCTCTCGGTTGGCTTCTTTTCTTTAATGGCTCTCTTTTTCGGAGGCTGAAAGTCTGGGTCAGAGGTGATTTGTTCCACCTGTTTCCGCTTTGACAACAACCTGTCGATTTTTGTGTCAAGGTCCGAATCAGAGTCTGCTTACACAACATGTTTTGTTTTCACCACCGGAGCAACTTTTTTAGTCTTCCTTTTATCAGTCTTGTTTTTTCGACAACTGAATCACATACATACAATAAAACAAGGGGGTAGGGGATAACAACATGAATCACAAGGAAACAGAAAACTCTTATCAAACATCAAAATGATAAATTCTCATACCAAAGCCATAACACGCTAATCATACGCATATAACATGCTTTAATATTATACATAGATTTAAAAAAAACAAGGATATGTATTACAATAACAACACGCTTATCAAACGCATTAATACATAAGAAGATTCAAACAAATGCTTACATTTTAAGATTAAGTAAACCTAAAACGCTAAAAAAATCATAAAGTAACACCTGTTCCATCTTCATTCTGAGACCTATCGTGCTTGGTTCCGTTCCAGACGTATATGAGTTAGGGTTCATCATTTTGGTTCCGTTCCAGAATAATTAAAACACTCGAGCTTGTGCTTGTGCATGTGCTTCACAGTAGAAACGAATCGTCGACGGTTTTTAGGAATTTTGACTTACTTATCCACATTCCAGAAGTAGATGAGTGACTTACGAGGGTAGTTATTTGACCCTTTTAAAAGAAGGCGCGTGCTTTTAAATTTTAATCGTACGGTTAGTATTTTATAGTACCAAAATATATATATATATATATATATATATATATATATAATATTAGTGGGTGGCGGTGGGTTCAGATGGTCATGATGGTGGTAGACGGTGGCGGAGGTGCGGTGGTTCGTGGTGGCGGATGTGTGGTGGTGGGTGGTGGTGGTGGGCAGTGGGTGCGGATGTCGGTGGTGGGTGGGTGGTGGTGGTGGTGGGTAGTGGGTGGTGGTGGTGGATGGGTATAAATAAATGTATATATATTTATATATAATATTAGTTGGTGGTGGTGGTGTGGTGGGTAGTTGTGGTGGGTGGTGGTGGAGTGTGGTTAGTGGTTGGTGCTGGGGGTCGTTGTGGCGAATGTGGGCGGTGGTGTGTAGTATGATTGCGGATATGTAATACATGAGACAATGACGGTGCTATCCCGTATGATAACCATGATGATTAGCCCAATTATGACGAGACGATGCTAATATAACTACCTGGGTTGGTGGTGGTTATCATATTGATGCTGCTAACCAATATATACGGTTTGCTTACGCCAACCCATACGATGGCGACTGTAGCTCGTACGACGAGCATGACGTCTATGATGATGATCACACATATATATGATGTGGACCAATTATATGTACCTATATGACAAGACGCCACACAGGCGCGCGCGCACACACACACACACATATATATAATATATATATATATATGTTGATGATGATGGTGACACCGATGTTTAATGACATGTAACCCGTATGATAGACGACGACCATGATAACGTATACGATGGTCATACTGATGGTAGCATGTACGACTGATGATGTCGTTTGATGACGACAACAATTCATAAGATGGTGCCGACAGTGATCGCTAATATTGGGCGTTTTGTTTACGATAACCCATACGATGCTGACTACATCCCGTACATGGCAATCGGATGATGATGATGATGCTGATGATGATGATGATGATGGAGATGTGTGACGATGATGACGACACTGATAGCGAGATATATGTTACTCGTATGATCAACGCCGACTACGATAGCCTATACAATGACCACGTTGATTACCCGCACGTCTAATGATGATTCCGTTTCATGGTGATGGTGATCGATGATTATGATGATGATAACCACTATAATACATGATAACGATGATAACTTTATGATGTTGATCATCATCATAACACATATGGTGATGATGATAACCTAGAATATGATAATGATACAAAACTACATATGATAATGATAACACTAGAATGTTATGAGCCTCTCTATTACGAAGTTGTAAATCTTATCCAGAAAATCTTACTAACGGTTAAGATAATTCTTCAATAATGGATAAAATTTCAAATTTATTTTAAAAATACGATTTATTAAACGAACTCAACTTTTAACGAAATTTAATACCGGAATGTTAGTAAAAAAAACTAAAAGTAAGGCTATGTTTTTATACTATTTTTTTAAAAAGTTATAAAACAAAAAACCAAAATATATAAATAATTAAATGTGTAGAAATAAATAAAACCAAACTTCAAAACTCTTTTAACTTCAAAACCCTAAATCGACTTCTACTTTGCTTTACTGTAATTCGTAGACATCGCTTATCCGGGTAAGTACATAAAAATGCCACGTGTCAATAATGGAGTTAAGTTCCTGGTAGATATCGACAACTGTTAGGACATGAAATGTCATGTGTATGTCCCCAGTTCTATCAGGATGGTTCGATATGAAGATAACGATCGTGAAACTAAGTTAACGGACTGAAAATGTCAAAAGAAACTGATTCGATCGAATCAGTGACTGATTCGATCGAACCAGGTCTCGTTCGATCGAATGAGAGACTCATTCGATCGAACCAGTTTTCGATATATAAACGAAACTTAGGAAATTTCACAAGAGAGCACACATTCTACACACAGTCACGAACCACCACTCTGCTGAAATACTCTCTGCCCGTTCTTCACGTGTCGGTCCTTTCCTCCGTCCCTAGGTGTCAAACCGTCTTAGGAATCGTTACCGCGCGTTGTTGATCACCACCGAATCGCCGTGTTAGAGGATTCCGCACTCTAACACGTTGCCCCGTGAATCGTTGGGAAACCGTGTCCCGCACCGGTCCGACAAAGTGGTATCAGAGCCTTTGGTTCTTGATTCACGTTAGATTTGTGGTGAAATTCGTGTTTTTCTCGTGAAAATCGTTATTTTTGCCGGAAAATTCCGAATTTTTGGTGTTTTTGATCTTGGTGTTCGTCGTGTTCTTGTCAAAAACTGTTAAAATTGTCATATTTTGGTGTTTTGATCTTAGAATTGTGTGTTAAAAGTTCGAGTTTCGTCAAGAACGTTCTTCGCGTTCTTCGTGTTCTTCGTATTTTTGGTGGTTTTGATCCGTTTTTTGGTTGGTCTTAAGTTGTTTTTGTGTTAAAAGTCATATTTCGATCTTAAGTTGCCCCTTGATCTTTCAAAATTCGTGTTTTTGATTCAAAATTCGAAAATCCGTCAAAATCTTCTAATTTTGGAATTTCCAGATTTTCCGATCGAACCAGTCTATTTTTGGAACTCATTCGATCGAATAGCCTTCCTATTCGATCGAACAAGTTTGAACTTTGACCGAATCAGTCTTTCCCGCCGAGAATTACTCCTAGTTCATTCGATCGAACCAGATTTGTTCATTCGATCGAATTAGTCACCATTCGATTGAATAAGTCTTTTATTCGATCCGTCGATTCGATCTTTGTCTTATTCGACTGTCAGAACCCGTTCGATTGAACCAGAAACTCTTTCGATCGAACTTCTCAACCCATTCGATCGAACCAGATTCACATTCGATCGAATAACTTTCGGAAGATCAGATCTGTATTTCAGAGAGACATTCGATCGAACCAGAACACATTCGATCGAATAGGTCACTCATCCGATCGAATCAAACTCATTCGATCAACAGTTAAACGTCAAAGCAAAGAAACAAAGATGGCTACAAGTTCGAGTACCAACAAGAGGATTCAATCGATTCTCGAAAGTGATTCTGAATCGGGAAGCTATAACAAGCCACCAAAGCTAATGACTTTAAACGAATTTACAACCTGGAAGACAAGATTTCAAATTCATATAACAGGTGTAAATCCTGGACTTTGGGAAGCTGTCCAGACAAGTTGGGTGCATCCAACGAATGATGATGGTGAGTCGTTGAGCTACTTTAGGCTATCTGAAGAACAAAAGATAGCCTTCGATGCTGAGAAGAAAGCCTTCTCCTTACTATCACAAGCACTCTCCACTGATCTTTTTCATCAGTTTAACCAGTTTACTACAGCGTCAACTCTTTGGAACGCACTGGTTGACCGATGTGAAGGATCTGATTCCCTTAGAGAAATTCACGCACGGGAGCTCAAGCGTGAATTTGATCTGTTTAGTCCAGAGTCGGGAGAAGATATTGAGTCGTTACTGTCGAGATTTTACCATCTAATGTCAGAACTCAAGTCCTATAACGTCAAAACTACAGGGACTGAGAAAGTTAGATGTCTTGCACAAGGACTTCCACCTAGCTGGAGCACCTTCCTGACAGTAATGAGAAGAAGTCATCAGCTGGAGACGATTCTCCTGTCTGATTTTATTAAAGAAATCAGACACGAAGAGGCTGAACTAAGAGCCTCTTCCAGAAAACCGAGATCAACTTCTGACAAATCACTTTACATGTCAAAACCTCCTTTGTCAGATTCAACTGATCATGCTCCGATGAAGACTGCTTTTGTCTCCTCAACGTCAAATCAATCAAAGGGGACTGAAACGAGATCTTCCGTCCCACTATCAACTTCTGGAAACTCAAGTACTAACTCCGGACCCAAGTCAACGGAGAAAGCAACGTTGAATACTGAAGGCTTGGGAACAGTAACAGTGGAGGTTGCCAAAGAACACATGGCAACTCTAGGCACGATAATTGAGTCCTACAGTTTAATGGTGGCGGGTAAGCTAGGAAATAGTCATCTGGACAGCGATGACTATGAACAGCTTGACGAAGATGATATGGAACGCATAGACATTATGTGGGCTCTTGGCAGTGCGTTCCGAAGGGCCAGAAAGTGGACGAAGAAAACAGGTCAGGCCCTCTCAATAAACAACAAATCCAAGTTCGGCTTTGATAAAAGCAAAGTAAAATGCTACAACTGTGGCGAACTTGGTCACTTTGCCAAGGAGTGCTCGAAGCCAAGAAGGGAAGGTCACCAATATCCCTTCCGAACCACTTCATCATCATCCACTCCTGCTGCAGCAGCTGCAACTGTCAACCTTGAGAGACAACTGGTCCCTCAAAATCAAACCGCAGCAAACAACGTCGACATCAACAACGAAACTGCTCTTGCAGTTCAAGGGGATGAAGGCGAGACATGGAACTTGAGCATCAACATGGCTGATGTCACAGTAGTAGATGAAAACTCTGAAACAGAGTCTGTTGTTTCCTCGACCAATGAAGAATATACTGTTGATGAACCAGCTGCTGAAGTCCATGAAGGAGAACCTGAGGTTGAAGTGGTATCTTTGGAGATTAAGGAGGATCACGAAAAAGAGTCAAATGTTCCTCAAACATCTCCATGTTCGACAATTCCCGCAGAGGCTGCTAAAGTTGAAGAAGTCAACGAAGTAGAGTCTAAAGCAACTTCTGCATCGTTTCTGGAAAAAGCTGGGAATCTTTGCTTTGCATTCATGGCAGAGACATCAAATGCCAAGGTAAGTTCTAACCCATCAACTCCCAAACCAGAAAATGTTAAATGTTTAAAATGTGAATTGTATGAACAAGAAATTCAATCTCTAAAAGAGAGAATTGAAGATCTCGAGGCTTACAAACAAGCAGCCTCAAGATCTTTAATGGAACTGACTGACGCGCTTGCACAGAATAAGGCTTGGAAGCAGAAAGAGTCTGTTTTTAAAGAAAAGATTGATAGCCTTAAGCGTCAGAACAAGGAACTTGAAATATGTGTTCTGAATCAACAAGACTCTATCAATTTTCACATAAATAAGAATAATGTTTTGAAAAAAGAATTGGAAAACTTGAAAGCTGATTTTGAATCATTGAATTTCAAATTAAAAAGTTACTCAAATTCATCTTATTTATTAGAACACATCATTCCCGAGTTCCGAGGCAAAAAGGAAAGAGGCGTGGGATATAACAATGTCCCACCCCCGATCCTGAATCAATTTTCAAGCACACCAGGAGCTGTGCCGGATGATGAATCAAATGATTATATACCCGAGGACACAAACCAAATTTCTAAGTCTAAGGGTAAAGAAGTCATTGACCCGGCTCCTGAGTCCAACCAAAATGTTGATGCCACAGACTTAGGTTCCACAACTAAATCGGGCCCACCACCATCTAAGTCAAAGGCAACAACAACAAGAAGTTCTCAGAAGAAAAAGTTTAATCCTAAATCTGAGAAAGTCTATGTGGAACATAGTACCCAGTTTGTAAAGGAGGGTAACGTTAATGAAAAACATAATTTCCCAAAACACCCTCCTAGACAAACTCCACCCCAAAATGTCAAATCCAGGGGGTACTATGATAACAGACAAAACCAGAGTTATTTCTCTCCACCAAGTCAAAGGGGGAGAAACTACTGTTTTTCGTGTGGAGAGGTAGGGCATATAGCAAGATTTTGCTATAAGTACACGGATCCTAAGCAGTACATATCGACTCCGGATCCGAGGTATGTCAAGTCACCTCCTAGGAGGCGACCGACCATTGACATTCAAGGTCAAGAACGGTTTCACACACCGAGGTCGGTTTCTCCTCGGAAACCTCAGCCAACCTCACCACACCAATCCCCAAACCCCTCAGATCCAAGTGTTTCCACTTCGACAAGTGAAACTCAGTCTTCAACCAGCTATCTCAAACATGCTGAGAAGAAGACTGACTTTTGGAAACCTAAGAAAACTAACACTGTTGATAACAACGTCAAATCTGAAAACAGTGTTAATGAGGGTAAATGGATTGAATTGTTCATTCGTGATGAAGATGGAAAACCCAAGACCTTAAGGGCTTGGGTTTCCAATGATATTTAAACCTTTTGTTTTTGTGTGCAGGTTGCTCTATATGATCCAAGATTCAACATGTGGATCATAGACTCAGGAGCTTCCAGGCACATGACTGGAAACATGAATCTCCTTTCAAGTGTCAGACAAATAAAAGGAGGTGCAGTTTCCTTTGCAGGAAATCAAGGAGGTTATATCACGGCCCAAGGAATGGTGTCTAATGGGCGAATTTCGTTTGAGAAAGTAAATTTCATCAAAGAGTTGGAGAACAACCTGTTGTCGATAAGTCAAATCTGCGACAAAGGTTTCAAAGTTATGTTTGACGACCGAGATTGCCACATCTTGCCTAAGGATTTCAACTTTCCTGAAGACAAGGTTTTAATGTCAGCTGCACGCCAGAGTGATCTTTACATTCTGGATATGGCTAAGGCAGGGTCAACGTCTCCAACGGCGACATGTTTCGTGTCCAAGGCATCAGAACGTGATACTGTCTTATGGCATAGACGGATGGGACACATAAATGTCAGGAACATGAACAAGCTTGTGCACCGCAGACTAGTTGAGGGAGTTAATCTGAGAAGTTTTCGTCTCCCTGATTCATGTGTGAAGTGCAAAGCCGGAAAGCAGATAAAAAGGTCCCACAAGTCTAAGAGTTTCCACTCAATTGATATTCCGTTGGAACTCCTTCATATGGATCTTTTTGGCCCAATAAGCGTCAAAAGTATCTCTGGGCACTCATACTGTCTAGTGGTTACTGATGAATATTCTAGATTCTCTTGGGTGTTTTTCTTGAAAGTAAAATCAGAAACGTTTGGGTGTATACAACTGCTGGTTACAACTATTGAGTCTCAATACAATCTGAAGGTTCGAAGAATGCGGTCAGATAACGGTACAGAATTTAAAAATGCGAATGTTGAAAATTTCTGCAAAGAAAAAGGGATCGTTCAGGAGTTCAGTGCCCCATATGTTCCACAAATGAACGGGGTTGCTGAAAGGAAAAATCGTACGTTAATCGAGACAGCAAGAACAATGTTAGCCGACTCAGTGTTACCTGTTACGTTTTGGAGTGAGGCAATTGCCAACGCCTGTTTCACATTAAATCAGGTAGGCATCGTCAAGCGCCACGGCAAGACAAGTTTCGAGCTTCTTCAACGACGAAGGCCTAACTTAGAGCACCTGGAACCATTCGGGGCTCTTTGCACGTTACTTAAAAGGCAAGTCGATAATAAGTTCGAGGAGAAGATCATCAACGGCTATTTTCTGGGTTACAGCATACCTCTCAAAAGGGTCTTCAACAGAACAACAAAATTAGTTGAAGAATGGTACCATGTCGATGTTCAACGCTACACAGAACCAGCCAAGGGGACAGGAGAAGACTGGTTGTTTGATTATGACAAACTGTTCAAGTCATTCAATCTGTATGAGATTGCTATTCAAATGATGTATGAGGCGCAAAATGCACCTCCTGATGAATCTTTGCAATCTTCAACTCATCCTGGTCCGTCATCATCTTCCTCCACAGAGTCTAGCGATCAAGTTCAAGAATCTTCCGAATCTGAATCTGAAGATGAATCTCCAGCAGATGATGTACAATCGGCACCAACTCAGGTTACGTCACAACCTTCATCGTCAAATCAAGAAGTGCCGAATGCAGATCAGCCTCTAACGTCTACTTCAGAGGCACCACAATCCGCTCCAGTTCCTGAGCCGAACTTAACTAACTTGGAACAAAATGTTGTCGTTTCTGACAATCCGGTTGTTAGGACTGAACGTGATCATCCACAAGACAACATTATAGGGGACTTTCAACAGGGTGTCAAAACTCGGCGACAGCTGAATTTTGGTCTCTACACAGAAATGATGGAGTCAGGATCAGTTGCTCTTAATGCCCATGAATGCTTCTTAGCACAAGAAGAACCACACAGCACCACCGATGCGCTGAAAGATTCCAACTGGGTCTCAGCCATGCAAGAGGAATTATTGCAGTTTAAAAGACTTGGTGTGTGGAAGCTGGTGGATCTCCCCAAAGGACAGAAGAAAATTGGCACTAAGTGGGTACTAAAATGTAAACGTGACGATCGTGGAGTGATTGTTCGCAACAAAGCCCGCCTGGTGGTCCAAGGGTTTAGGCAAATCGAAGGCCTAGACTACAATGAGGTATATGCTCCGGTTGCTCGTTTGGAGGCAATCCGGATGTTCTTGGCGTATGCATCTTTCAAGAAATTCAAAGTATATCAAATGGACGTCAAGAGTGCCTTTTTGTACGGTCACATCGAAGAGACCGTATATGTGGCACAACCTCCAGGTTTTGAAGACCCATATCACAAGGACAAAGCCTATCTGCTCAACAAGGCTTTGTACGGTCTTCACCAAGCCCCGAGAGCTTGGTATAAAGAACTATCCAAACACCTTCTGAACAACGGGTTTAGAAGGGGAACCATTGACTGCACACTATTCTCAAAAGAAAAAGAAGGAGATCTAATTATGGTACAAGTGTACGTGGACGACATCATCTTCGGGTCCACGAATAA
This sequence comes from Bidens hawaiensis, assembly GCF_021521415.1. Taxonomy (NCBI): domain Eukaryota; kingdom Viridiplantae; phylum Streptophyta; class Magnoliopsida; order Asterales; family Asteraceae; genus Bidens; species Bidens hawaiensis. The sequence goes on along the minus strand of NW_027492686.1, from coordinate 40,641 downwards.
AACACTTTGTAAGGAGTTCGAACAAGTGATGAAAGAAAAATTTGAAATGAGCTCCATGGGTGAGATGAAGTTCTTCTTAGGACTTCAAGTTGATCAAAAAGATTCCGGTATCTTCATTCACCAGACAAAATACGTCAATGACATCTTGAAACGGTTTGAGATGTTGAGTTCTTCTTCACAGGGAACTCCTTTAGAGGTTAATCACGGGATTAATCCTGACGAGAAGGGTGAATTGATCAATCCAACTCACTATAGAGGGATCATCGGATCTCTAATGTACCTGACTGCTTCTCGGCCAGACATAATGTTTGCTACGTGTCTCTGTGCACGTTACCAGTCAAAGCCGAAGGTCTCCCATCTGATTGCAGTCAAAAGAATTTTGCGTTATCTGAAGGGTACTCCAGATTGGGGTCTTTGGTATCCTCATGATGATAACTTTGATCTACATGCGTACAGTGATTCGGACTATGGTGGTTGTAAACTCGATTACAAATCAACAACAGCAGGATGTCAGTTCTTTGGAAGTCGTTTAGTAACGTGGCAATGCAAAAAGCAGACGTCAGTCTCCACTTCAACAGCTGAGGCGGAATATATTGCGGCTGCCAGTTGCTGTTCTCAAGTTATTTGGATTCAGCAACAAATGCGTGACTACGGTATTGAATGTTCTACTACTCCCATATATATTGATAATTCTGCTGCAATTTCAATTACCAAAAATCCGGTCCATTTTAGCAAAACGAAGCACATCGAAATTCGATATCACTTCCTTCGTGATTGCTACGAAAAGAAGTTAATCGATGTGATAAAAATCCCCACTCAGGAACAACGCGCTGATCTCTTCACTAAAGCATTTGATAAACCACGGTTTTTATATTTACTAGAGATCAACGGCGTTAAACGTATATCAGATGATGTTCCTGAAGATATCATTTAAATTGTTTTCATTTTTTCTTTTCTTAAAAATTTGAAAAAGTCCAAAAAGATTTTGTTTTTTATAAATTCTAGGGGGAGAAAGGTTTCAAGAAAAACCAAAAACAATATAAAATACAAAAACCCAAAAACATTAAAAAAATTTCAAAATTTTGAGAAGTTGATCTTGTTACAAGAAAGGTGATAGTACACAGACGCTATCATACTGAGACATCAAAAAGATTTGTTATGTCTGTACAGCTTATTTTCATTTTTCAAATATTAAATTTTTATACATCACTATCGCTTAAAATTATGTCGGTTACCTCAGTTTGATGGACACATTTTCGGATGTGTGTTGGTCCTTACTTCTACTAGTAGATTATGAGGATAGCCATTAACCAGATGACTGAAAGTGATCGGGGCGGGTTTTGATGGGTCTTTATTCTTTCGCTGAAAAATAGTCGGTTATACTTAGTTAGAAGGACACATACTCGTATGTGGTCGGTCCAGTTGATCCATTGGATCTTCAGGATAGCCGTTTACCTGAAGACTTTGACTTGATCGGGGCGAAATAATTGATCCAACCTTGGAAAATGATAGATACACTGATTCTGTGTGCTTAACTAGTGAAGTTATTAGGCTTAAAAGGCTTTAGAACGGTCATTGTGTGTCATGGTAGCTTTTTATGGTGCGTAAAAGTAGATGTGATACAAACTAAATCTACTCGATTTTACGTGGAAACTCCTTAAGAGTTTTGTATGTCTTCATATATATCTTTCCGAATGATAGGCAGAAAAGCGATTACCCAGTCATACACGAGCCCATAAGTGTTCTGATTCCCGTAAAGATAGTGTGTGAAGAAACTGCAGTGATCCAGATTCGGGACTTGCAATTGTTTACTACTCTGAAGTCTATGTTAAAAAAAAAAAAAAAAAAAAAAAAAAAAAAAAAAAAAAAAAAATTACATTATGAGTGATTGAAACATTCTAGAGTTAACAATGTCAAGACTTCTCAATCATGGAGTAAGAAAGAAAGAAAACGGGAAGCAGATGAAGACACTTACAACTTTAATCAGACACTATGGGTCAAGGTCAATTCGGGGTGACTTGGGGAAAGCCAAATACGCTTTGAGAATAGATAGGAGGCATCATAATCTCTGAGTTGATACCCACTTAAATTTTGAGACATAATTGAACCTAACTCGTATCACAGAAACGATGAAAACCATTTTAAGTTATTTACATGCTCACAACCTGTTTCTTTATGTCATAATACAGCTAAACACGGATCTGTGTGACAGTCACGTAATTAGTATGATTCCTGTTCGGATCTTTCTCACAAAAAGAATATTCATTATGTCTTGTTTAACTTCGTTTATTCGTAAAAAAAAAAAAAAAAAAAAAAAAAAAAAAAAAAAAAAAAAAATCTCAGTAGACAGTCATATACGTCTGTATGATTTCTTATTATAGATCCTTCTCAACCAAAAATAATGTGTTTTAAAATTTTGTACAGTTGTTTATTTCAGTTTGAATATTATAAAAAAAAAAAAAAAAAAAAAAAAAAAAAAAAAAAAAAAAAAAAAATTTAATTCTGAATTAATCTTTTTATTTTTTATTTTTATTTATTTTATTCTGCTTTAATGTTGATGAGAAATCATCGTGACAGGTAGTCTGATCCCTGTCCCTCCCTGTAAATATTTTGATAAAAACCAAAAAAAAAAGATTTTATTTCTATTTATTTATTTTTTTTTTTTTTCTTTCTCATTTTATCTATTTCTGTTTGTTTGAGAATCGATGAGAAATCATCGTGACAGGTAGTCTGATCCCTGTCTGTTCCTACTAAATGTTTATCCAGTGTGTAGGAATGAAAGAAAACTTCATGCAGGTTGCTAAATGTTCATCTGTGCAACAGGCTGTGCATGAAAGAAAGAATGAAGTGACAAGAAAACCCAAAGATGTTTGAGCCTGATATTTTTCCATTTGTTACTAATGTATTATGATCTATATGTTCTGTAGGAACGAAGCTCTCAGGATTGGAAAATGTCTACGAAAACTAACCAAGTGTCAAAAGTTTATGTTTTCGTGCAGGTTCAAAGGCATCACGATCGATGGACGGGAAATAAGAAATTTAAAATTTTATTTTTCAAATGTTTTCCCTCATTCGATCGAATAGGTTGCTATTCGAACGAATAACTCGATCGAATGAACAGATTCGATCGAATCAGTGGTTGAGGAATGTAAACAGTTGCGAAGAGACTCATTCGATCGAATAGAATCTCATTCGATCGAATGGTCCAAACGAACAAGTCCGTTCGATCGAATAAGTCCAAAAATAGTATAAATATTCAAACTCATTCGATCGATCAGTTTTATTCGAAATATTTTACGGATTTTTGCTCTCAAATTGATTTTCCTCAAACCCTCTTTTTGATCCGATCATATTATTCGATTTTTCACGTAGATCACGAAAATGTAAGTTTTACATGTTTTTAACCGTGTTTTGATCGAGTTCTTGATCGTTTAAGTTTTCCGGGTTCGGGTGTTCTTCATTTCTGGATTTTGCTTGAATGAGTCGAATCAGTTGATTCGATCGAACGAGTCTCTTGTTCGATCGAATGTGACTTATTCGATCACTAGTTCGATCGAATCAGAAGTCAATGGGAAATTCTATCTCATTCGATTGTCTGTAATCGAACCAGATCTCATTCGATCGAATGAATAGCTCATCCGATCGAATGTGTTACTCGTTCGATCGAACCAGTCCAGAAAATTTGAAAAGTTTAAACGCATTCAGTCGTTTCGATATCTGTTTGTTCTAACACGTTTATGGTTACAGATTTAAATGGCTGAAGTTGCAGAAGTGGTTGTCCCGTACAAAACGTCCATCAAGCACAACATCGTGGCTTTTCTAGACGAAAAGTCGAGCCACGGGAAAGACTTTGCAACGGTGATAAAGTTTCTGAAGAGGTCGAGGATCTCTGGACCCATCTCTAGGATTATTGAGCCTATCATGTCTATCCAACAAGAGTTTTGGAGGAATGCCACGCACGACAAAACAGTCGTGCCGTCGGTTATTCGCTCCACCGTTAGAGGGCATGCAATTGTTATATCTGCCCAGGTCATTCGAGAAGTCTGTGGATTTGAAGATGATGAATCAGACCCGACCTCCCTACATCCTGCTGCAACAAGAGGATGTTTCGCACGTATGAAGTATGACGGCGACCTCAATGCCGGTCTGCTTCATAAGGCCAACTTGTGCCCCGAGTTCAAATATTTGGCACACGTTGTGATGCACTGCTTGGGCCCTCAACGAACCAGCTTTGACAAGCTGAGGGAAAGCATGCAGTTCACTGTAGCTGCTTTGGTGATGAACCGACCATACAACTTCTCTCAGATGACTTTCGGTCATATGGTCGAGAACATCACGTTGAAGCAAGGGAAAAGTGAGAAGTTTCTACAGTTCCCACGGTTCGTGCAAATGATTGTCGATACTCAAGCACCAGGGTTACTGAAAGAAAACGAAGGTGATGTGGTGAAACTGGACCACATGAAAAATGAGACTCTCAACCGTCTCAAATCTTACAAGGAACGTCCAACCAGGCCACCAATCAAAAGATGCTTCGGGCATTTGGTGAATCCGTCTTACAGGGCCCCTCCTAAAAGGAAATGGAGAAATGATACCAGTGACTCAGACGTCGAAAACTTACCTTTGCAGGAATCAAGCGACGACTCTGACACTGAGGAGGTGGCGGTCCCTGAAGATACAAGGACCGAAGCTGAAAAGGAGGCTGATTCGTTTCTAAATGAAGAAGAGTTGGAAACTGGTGAGGAAGTCAGAGCCGTGGAAAATCCGGCCGACATAGATGTAGGAGAAGAAAGGCCTGCAAAGAGGCAAAAGAAGAAGGTTACTCGGAAGTATCGAAGCTTATTTCCCGATCAACCGCGTCCCTCAATGTTACCATCCGTCGGGACTTCTGCTGCTCCTCCTGCTCAACCAGCACAGCCACCAACACCGCAGTCAGCTCAACAACCTATTCCTCAAGCTCAACCTGAAATGGCCATACCTCAAAAGGTTGCATCCGAACTTGCTGATTTGCACAAGGCGATGATGAAGATGTTACTGTTCAAGGCAGAGCAAGAAGAACAGAATCGGCTCAGAGATGAGCAGATTGCTAAACTTCAAGCTGAGAACGAAATGCTCAGGCTTGAAAATAGTCAGTTAAATGCTACTGTCGCTGAACAGGGATCTTCGATCAATGAACAAGGTTCTTTGATCACCGAGCTGAGAGAGTCAAATCTACGCCTTGAAGCAAGAGTGACTGAGCTGAAGGGTGATGTTCTTCGTCTGGAAGGTCCAACCAATGTCGATGTGGACACAGACGAACTGGACTCTTCTGATGATGGAGGTGAAGGTAGTTAAGAGTATTTTGAGTGAATGTAGTAAGGACTTAAATGTTAAATCTTTTCAATTAATGATTTGTTTGTAAACCTAGTTTCATATGTAATGATATTGTATTTAATGTTTATGATATTACATATGTTTACTTAAATTTGTTGTTACTTTGTGTTTGTGTAATCAAACAGGTGATGCTGATCCGTTTAATGTCCAACCGCTGCAATCAAAAACAGCAGCGGAATATTTCACGTTTTTACTGGACAATCCAGATGAGCAGCAATTCTTCGCAAGTGGAGACTTGGAAGAAGGTGAAATTTCTCACAATTTCACAGAAGAAGAACTGGAACATATGTTTGAGCTATACAATGAAGAAACAGGCAAGTATCTGGCTTTGCCTTCAACAGAACAAACATCTTCTTCGGCTGCTACACCTGACTCAACATCATCCACGGCCGCTGATCCCTCTCAATTCGATGAAGTCGAAATGGAAGACTTGACGCAGGAAGAATATCCAGAGTACTACACGTCTCAAACTGAAGATCTTCCTAACTCGGCAAGCTTCTTTCAAAATGTAACAGAGGAGGAAATACAGAAGAAGGCTGACGAAAGGTCAAACACAATGAAACAGCCTTCTGATGCAGATCAAGCCGATTTCGTTGAGAAAACTGAAGAGTGCAAGAAAGCTTTCAACGCTATTCTTGAGAAGATAAGGTCCAGACGACAAGCAAAGCCGACCATTCCTCACACAATGTCCTATAAGATGAAGGGTCGTAGAACTTCAGGTGAAATAATTGCTTGGGCGTGTCTGAAGGATCTTAATTGCATTGCTGTCAAGAGAGAAAAAGGGGTTGAGTACTTTCAACGTATCACTGACTTGAAGACTCTTCCTACTTTTGATCTAAACCGTCTTAACTATCTTGATATGCTTTATGCAAGTTCATCTCCATTTGCAACGTATTATCAGAGTGTATTGCGAATGGAATACAGCTCAAAATGGAAGATGATCACTCCACAAAGGCCAAAGAGATATACAAGTAAAAGGGAGATCGATCCGATCACCAACAGGCCAAAGATTGTTTTGAAGTACATGCCACCACTCACGATGAAGAAGATTCCTCTAAGAAAGATGAAGCAGGACTTCTACAAAGCGTTCAGGCATTGGTACTATGACGGAAGACTGCATGAAGCAGTCATCGTGCTCAACGACAATGGAAATTGGAGCACAATTCGTATCTTTGATCCTATGTGGCTCACAAACTTGTCACGGGAGGACGTCTACACGCTGTACAAGACAGAGATTCTCTACGCCCCCGAAGACATGGAGCAAGCTTTAACGTATAGAAATGTCATTAGGATCTGCTTTGCCTATGACATACATGCAGGATCAAATTGGAAAGAGCAACAGAAGAAGTATGCACAAGAGACTGAAGCTTAATTGTCATGTTTATTTTGTTTCTTGTTGTAATGAAAGGTTTAATCTTCTGGTTGTAATTGTTTTTGAGTTGAATGTAATTTGTTTTGGAACATTGTGATAGATTGTGCTTAAATGTTTATCTAAAGTTTCAATTGACAGCTTCTCAGGATATGCGGAACCTATGGTAAGTCTGACTGACTGGACCATTTGATCCTGAGAGAACTTCATGATGAAAGGAGTTCGTGGATGCAACATGCGCACCATTAGCTTTGAGAAAAGAGAGAGTGAGATAACTCCAAGGGGGAGTTACGATCGAGCAAGAGAACTCGATTGATTGTAAGTAAATAGAACTGGCTCCAAGGGGGAGTTTGTTAGGACATGAAATGTCATGTGTATGTCCCCAGTTCTATCAGGATGGTTCGATATGAAGATAACGATCGTGAAACTAAGTTAACGGACTGAAAATGTCAAAAGAAACTGATTCGATCGAATCAGTGACTGATTCGATCGAACCAGGTCTCGTTCGATCGAATGAGAGACTCATTCGATCGAACCAGTTTTCGATATATAAACGAAACTTAGGAAATTTCACAAGAGAGCACACATTCTACACACAGTCACGAACCACCACTCTGCTGAAATACTCTCTGCCCGTTCTTCACGTGTCGGTCCTTTCCTCCGTCCCTAGGTGTCAAACCGTCTTAGGAATCGTTACCCGCGCGTTGTTGATCACCACCGAATCGCCGTGTTAGAGGATTCCGCACTCTAACACGTTGCCCCGTGAATCGTTGGGAAACCGTGTCCCGCACCGGTCCGACAACAACGATTCCATGAGTAGGATGGTATGTTAATATTATCTGGTTAATTTTTTTATGAAACATTTTACAGTTTTGCAACATATACATTCTAAGAACATTTTTTGTGTTACTTATAGCTCATTCCTAAAGCTGTTCAACCAATGTTTGCTGACATGAAATCGAATACCGGCTGTTGTTTGATTTATGATCAAAGTGGTAGAACATTTTCTGTTGTTATAATCAAAGTACATGATGACTTTTATTTTGGAATCGATTGGACTGAATTAATCAGAGAATGTTGTATACAAGCTGGAACATATGTTGTTTTTGAGCTTAAATCAAGATCTATGTTGAATATGTTTACTTTCAAAAGAAACGTAAATGATCAATCTGGTACTATGATATGTATTCCAGTCAGAAACCGACATGTCCATTACTTGCTAAGTTTTAATTTATGTTTTTAATGATTGTTTCCAAATTCAAATGTCTTTTAATTAACATGTTTAATAGGATTTTCCTGAGTGGTATGTGATTCAAGAATTTGGTAACAATTACATGAATTCTCTTTTCGAGCTTATTGCTCCAGATAGATATATGTTTAAAGTTTCATGTCTTTGGGATGGAATGGGTTGTAGGCTAGAGGATGGATGGATTGAGGTTTTTAAACAAACCAACTTGAAAGGTGGTTCGTTTGTTGTGTTTGAAATCATATCAGATAAGACATTTCATATTAATGTCTTTCATGAAGATGGCATAGAATTTATCCTTCCTGGTCCAAATCAGTTGTTTCTCAACTATCAATTAAGCAATCAAGGTAGTTCCTCCCAAAACCCAATTCATCTTGATGAGCAAGATGATGACTCTAAAATCGTCTTCCACATGAACGTCACCAAGAAATTGGTAAATTGAATTTTTAAATTTCTTTTTTATTTACAAGTATATTTGAAATTTGCTTTTCACAGCGTCTTCCGCCTCACATTGCCACCAAGATTGATGCCTATGATGGAATGCCAATCACTTTGGTCAATCCCAAAGGTCGAAAAAAAAAATGAGACTTCATGGTGAACTGTCGGACCTGAAATTCAGATATCAGTTACCAAAATGGAAAAAATTCAAGGTGGAAAATGAGATACAGATTGGTGATAAGTGCAGATTTGAATATGACTTCAATGAAGCTACGTTGTCAGTTTCAAAAGTTGATTAGTGATTTGGTGATGTTTGGAACATTTGGAAATATTTGGTGACGTGTTTGGTGAATTTTGGAACATTTGTGATTTGGTTGGTTATTTGTATATGTATGGTTGTATTGATACACTTTTTAGTTTATTATGTTGAATGTTAGTTGGTTAGCTTTTAAATGCTTTAATTTTATAGTTTCTTGTATCATCTATTTTGTTATTCACTCTTATTTTGTTTCATGGAATGTATTGTAATGGTGCCTTTTGTATGAAAACTTTTAATGAATGGTAATTATGGTTAAATCTAAAAATAAAACAAAAAACACTTTGTTAAAAAACACTATTACGCTTGTAACACGCTAATATACATAAACATATATAAATATCCTAATACGCAATACACGCTTATCCAACCATTTTCTGTCAAAGTGCATATTTTCAGCTACAGGTTCTCTGCCGTAAAAACTATGCCAATAATCTATTGGTTCTTAATTAAAAGGGAGGCAAAACTCAAAAAGCTCCAAATTATTGGCTCCAAATATTCAAAAACTCCAAATTACATTTAACACTCCAAAAATCAAATTACACACCAAATTATTAAAAATTTTCCACTCCACAAATCAGCCGACAGTGATTTATACTCCAAATTAATAAAAAACAATCGAAGATGAAGCTTATAGATGAAAGAATCGAAGAAGAACATGTTTTATACTCCGATGAGGAAGCCAACTTCGATGACGACGCTCAATCAGACGACACTGAAGGCTACTCCAGCGAGGAAGCCAACGACGACGACAGTCAAGCAGACAAGGTTATAGGGACGATGGTTATCGAACCCCTCAACAGTTTGGAGGCTATCGAACCCCTCAAAAGTTTTGCTACTATGAAAAAACCTACAAGGGGGTTGACGAGGTTACCTAAGCTGCGTACCCAATATGCAAACTCTGGTGGTGTCAAACTGGCAGTGGAGTTTGATAATCTGGGTAGGTTCACAGGCCAAAACAGATCAAAGTTTGCAAGTTTTTTAGGGGATGTTGTAAGGGAAATAGTTGGCTTGAGACATTTAAGTTGGAGGGAGGTCACAAAGGAGCTTAGAGATAAACTGTGGGAACAAATAACGGTTATTCTTAATTTTTATTTGTGCATTTTATATTTTGAGAAGTAATTTACCTTTACTGTATTATATTATGCAGAAATATTTTGAGATTGAGGCGTCTCACAGGTCTTCTGTGATGAATCGGCTCGGACACCTTCTTCGGGATTTCAGAAAAAAAAATGTATGCCAATTACATTATGCCGAACATCGGTAAACCTCTGAAGCTGAAGGCGATACCCAAGGGACACAGGACGATGATTAGGCAAGAAGACTGGGATCGCTTCGTTGAGTACACACAATTAGAGCTGTTTCTGGTATAAATCCTCTACCCTGAAACGTAGATTGATCGACTATATATGGTTTATGTTTTTTGTTTAAATATAATGAAATGATTATAATGTGTGGTTGAAGAAAAATCGGCTTCATCAAAGGGAGCTCGAGCAAAGAATGTTTTTTATCATCACATGGGACGAGGGGGTTATACCTACCTTCGAGAGAAACTGGTAATCACCGTCAGCTGCTTTCTCTCTAGTTCAATGATTTGTTGGTTATGTGTCTAACGCATGACCGTCAGCTGCTTTCTCTTGAATATTTTACAAGGTCAAAAAGAAGGAAATTGGACCGGATGAGATCCCCGGCCGTGCATTAATGTGGATGAAAGGAAGGGAGGACAAGGATGGTGCATACAAGAATGCTGTTGTCGAAGGCGTGGCAACCAAATTAGTATGTTTTAGTATTAAACTTTTTAAATCATGTTAAAGTCAATTCATTGCCTTATATTGGTGTAAAAAAAACTTGAGTATAGATAACTTGTCTCAACACTTTATGTGGATACACAAGCTTGTTACAATTGTATTACAATATTTGTTTTCTTGCAGGCTCAGCATGAGGAGCATATCGCCTCCGGAGCCCTGGCACTTGAACCGTGCACAGATGCCGTCACCTTAGTGCTTGGCAAATAGAAAGGTGGGTTTTTTAAAAGGGATTGGGTACGGATTGACAACAGGTAAATATTGGGGTGTGAGTCGGGTAAAAGGCTCGTTTAAGCAATGGATTGCCCAACTTGAGTATGAGGCGGTGCAGAGAGATAAAGTGGTGAACAGGTTGACGACTCTGCTTGAATCCACGAGTGCTATGCTATCAAGCCGTGAGAAGGAACAGTTAGCATTTGAGGCCAGGTTCAGACATCTCGAAGGATTGTTGCCGCAAATGTCGGCAAGTCAAGTAAGTGACGTATGCTACATATTATTAATGCATTCGACATACATAATTGGCACTGTTTTTGTCACAATTCGTAGGTAAATCCTGTTCCCAACCAGGTTGGTTCTAACCAAAGTACTAGTGTTGTGGCGCAAAATAAAATGCCAGCACCAGTAAGTATCAGACAGTTTCTTTGTTTGTTACAACTTTCCATGTGATTTTTCATTTTCCATAACCTAATAAATTGATTTGTAGGCCATTTCTGTGGGAAACATCTTAACCTCAGGTGAGGCTGTGCAACAAGAATCCGTTTCTCAGGTAACCATTTGACAGTTTGATTGATTTGTTTTAATAATTAACTTTCCATGTGAGTGTACTGATTTTGCATAAGTTAATTGTAGCCCAAGTCTGCGGATAAAATAGTTGTCAAAACGGTACCCCGCTCCCCATATCGCAACATCAGTACTTATTTGACAATTTCAGTACTTTTTATAATTCGTTTCCAATGTGAGTGTGCTCATTACCGAATTGCAGGCCAAGTCTGTGGAAAAAAGTGTTGACCAAACGGTACCCGCTCCCCATATCGCGACATCAGTAAGCATTTGACAATTTCAGTACTTTTTATAATTTGTTTCCAATGTGAGTGTGCTAAATTTCTATTTATCGAATTGCAGGCCAAGTCTGTGGAAAAAAGTGTTAACCAAACGTTAGTCGATCCCCATAGTGCGACATCAGTAAGTATTTGGCAGTTTCAGTTTTTATATTTTATAACCTAATAAGTCCTAACAATTCCAATTTCTGTTATATTACCAATGAAGCCTGTATAGAACAATGTTGACCAAGCATCAACACAACTACACCACACTCCGGATAGTAACGGCTCGAAAAAACCATCAGTAAGTATTTGGCAATTTCAGTTTTTCCTTTAATTGTTGATTGATTCATTGAATGGTTTTTAGGTAAAACGGAGAAGTCGTAAAAGAAAAGTTGATGTATCTACGGATGAAGCTTCCCCACATGCTGAAATAAAGGTATGTACTACGCGAAACATTGTTAATTTCCCACCAACATGGGTATGTACTTATATATTGACTTCAACTAAGCCATCTTAATTTCACATGCTGGTTTATAGGTGTATGAGTGTCGTTTGTGTGTGCATGACAAGCATAACAAGATGGCAAATGGTAAAGTTTATTGGTCACCGGTTCCACAACAGTTGCATGGAAAAGCAATCCCGGAGGGTTGCTATAAAGTTAGTATTGATGAAGTCATAAAGGAACAAGCAATTATTCCTTGTGAGGCAGGTGAAATTGTGGCTGTTGGTAACGCACGTGGTTCTTTTGTTGCTTGGCCAGAACACCTAATCTTATGTGACCAGGAGGTTTGTTTCCTTTTAACTTAACTGAACAAATATCTATGTTCATTTTCATTTAGTTTAAAAAATGAACACTTGCGTTCTTTTATGTTCGTTTGTTTATAATCTAAACTAATGTAATTGAACAAAGATAAATGAACATAAACGAACTTCCAGCCGAAAGGTTCACAAACAGTTAAACGAACGTTCGGTTCATCTGCATGCCTACTATTTTGTTCTATTCAATTACAAAATACGACATTAATTATACATATTTGTTTTTCATATTCTGTTGTTCCAGCTACCACCACTCCCATCCTCAAAAGAACCAGACAGAGCTGGCAAGAAGCCAAAGGCAAAGTACACAACGATAGACAGGGTGACCAAACAGAAGACAAGGAGCAGTGCCAAAAAACCGACGCCTTAGGTAGTCGTTATTTTGTATTTGTAAGATATTTTGCATATACATTTGCTTAAGTGAATATTATTGTTAATATAATTTGTTTCTAATTTTGTTTTGTCATGCTTGCTTATAGCTGTTTATATTACTGCACAAAAAATAAAAATAATTATATATTGCCTAATTACACACAATTTGGCCACATAGAACACATTAAATAGGTGTGGCCAAAAGTACCTGAAATTACAAAAATTAGAGTCTATAAATGACCATTAGCCACAACATAAACATTTTTGTGTGACGAAAAGTATGATAATAGCCACACTTTAAAAGCATTATGTGTGACAAACGGTAAAGACAATGGCCACACCACAAACAACAAAAGAGTGTTTGAGTGGCAACTTCACATTTTTAGCCACATTAACAACAACCTCTAGTGTCTATATGATATTATTAGCCACACAGTACCTCACTATGTGTGACGAAAAGTTTGACAATAGACACACTTTAAATTAGGAAAAGCATTATGTGTGACAAACGGTAGAGACAATGGCCACACCACAAACAACAAAAGAGTGTTTGAGTGGCAACTTCACATTTTTAGCCACATTGACAACAACCTCCGGTGTCTATATGATATTATTAGCCACACAGTACCTCACTATGTGTGACGAAAAGTTTGATAATAGCCATACTTTAAATTAGGAAAAGCATTATGTGTGACAAATGGTAAGACAATGGTCACACCACAAAAGAGTGTTTGAGTGGCAACTTCACATTTTTAGCCACATTGACAACAACCTTTAGTGTCTATATGATATTATTAGCCACACAGTACCTCACTATGTGTGACAAAAAATTTGACAATAGCCACACTTTAAATTAGGAAAAGCATTATGTGTGACAAACGGTAAGACAATGGCCACACCACAAACTATAAAAGAGTTTTTGACTAGCAAGTTCACATTTGTAGCCACATTTACAATAACCTCCAGTGTCTATAAGTTATGATTAGCCACACAATACTTTAGTATGTGTGATGAAAAGTTTTACAATAGCCACACTTTATATTAGGAAAAACATTTTGTGTGACAAACGGTAAGACAATGGCCACACTATAATCTACAAAGGAGTTTTTGAGTGGCAAGTAAATATATTTAGCCACTTTTAATGTAATATCCAGTGTCTATATAATATAATTAGCCACACTATTATTAAATTTAAGTGGCCATTGCTTTGCTATATCCACACGGTATAGGTCACAATGCACGCTTAACACAACCCTATTGGCCACATTATTATAAAATTCATGTGGCTGAAACATTAATTCATGTGGCTATATACGTGCAATGGTCACTCATAGTAAATACTCATGTGGCCATTTTCTACCGTTTAGCCACACTTATTGGAGAGGCTTTTTGATGGCCAGCAACAAATGCCTGTACCCTTTAGCCACACTTATTACCACATAAGGCCACCAAAAACTGTGTGTGGCCATATCATACCCACGGTGTCGCGACCTTTAGCCACATATGACCTGAACCAAATGTGTGTGGCTAAATGCCTACGGCCACACTTTTTTCGTGTGGCCGAAGGTCAATTTTCACGTAGTGTCTATGATTATGCTCTATGTGCTTAAATGTTTATTTTATGTTTGGTGATTGGTATCTCATCCTCATCTATCCTCATCTAGTATGATTATACATTTACCCAAGTACTTTGATTTCGTATCAATATGAACGGGTCCACATCTATTTAATTCTTTATATATTAATAAGAATTGGAATACCATCATTTACATATGAATTGTGATTTATCTATATATATAAACCTCAACTAAAACTTATGTATTCTCACCAACATTCGTGTTGACAAAATTTATTTTTATACATGCTACAGGTACAAGTAATTTACAATGTTCAAAATCGAAGAATTTAGTTTTACCTTAGGATATTTATCCAAATAATAAATATGATGTAATTGTTTCGATTATTATAATTGTGTACTTGTTTTGATATTAATGAATTAAATAATTATTGTCACTTTAATTAGTGTCTTCTGAGCTACTGTCCATTCAATACGTTACGCCCCGGCATGTTCCTCCTTTGGTCGGGGTGTGACAGATTGGTATCAGAGCCGAAGGCTATAAGATAGGTGGTTAGATATAACGGCCTAGTAGCATGCTTAGGGTCCCTATACGTGATATGCCTTTACGTGTTTGCACCCTGAATTATATTATTGATTGCAGTAGTTTAAATATTATTTAATGATTTAATATTATTCTTGTACACAAACTCATACATTTAATCCGAGGCTATGCCTCACTCTCAAAATTGTTTTCAAAAACTTTAGGACGATTTAGAAAAAATGGGAAATTCCTTAAGAAATCCCGCCTTTTCATTCCCCTCTCCTTGAGGATGATTCGTGGGACGGATATGTAGTAACTGTAAGAGGGACGCACTTGTTTACCGAACCCTTGACACCAAGGCTTGCGAGCCTTAGGAAGTGCAATGCGCATAAATCTCAATCAACAGCGAGACCTGGTTGCCTTCCTGGAGTGTTCGGTAAGGGTGTGGAACTTATTAAGCCAAAGCATATCACACCAAACGTACCCGAATCTGCTACCCTCATTGTATCAAACGTGGTCATGTGACGATCACACTCTTAAATCAATTATGAGATTTTTCCCTAATTTTTTTGTTATTTTGTTAAGAATGAAACTTTTTTCCCCCTCAAATTATCAATTTCATCAATACCCTAAGTTAAAGTCATTAAAATTTTATTTTGTATTCTCGTAAATTTTCACAAAACTCGAAATTTCACAAGTTATACAATTTTTCATTTTTTTTCCAAAAACATAATAAATTTTTCACGTGTCGTCATTGTAGCATGTCTTCTTCCCGCCTTATCAACCGTAACCGTCGCACCAGCAACTCGGGCCGTAGCATGTCATCCCGCATCGCCAAGGGAATTGTGGAAGCCCTCCCAACAATCATCTCTCTATTGCAAACTGTGAATGCTTCTTCATCATCCACTACTCCGAACACAATTGCTTACCCCCTCAAATAATTCAAGAGTGCCAACCCGCCTGAATACCACGGTATCGACGGTGCTACCGTTCTCCTCCAATGGTTCGAAGAAATGGAGAGCATATTCCTCCAATGTGAATGTCCCGAGGACAAGAAAACCAATTACGCCTCGAGCAAGCTTAAGAAGAATGCCCTAAATTGGTGGAATGGTGAGAAGCGCACGCTTGGTGCTGAGGTTGCCATGACCTTGCCATGGGATGACCTCAAGAAACTTATGCTCAAGAAGTTATGCCCGAAACATGAGATTCAGAAGTTAGAAGAGGAATTTTGGAAATTGAAACAAGAAAGTGGTAATGACATCGCCTACAATAATCGTTTCCATGAACCGAGCCTTCTCATTCCCCACATGGTCACTCCACTTGAGCGTGCAATCGATGGAAATCCAAGACTCCGTTTTAAGTCGTGACCCTCAAACGCTCCATAATGCCATCACCCTAGCTGGTACCCTACCCGAGAACCACGTTAAGGCCGGGACCTTGACGCGGAAAAATTCCAAGAAGCCCAATGATAAGTCTGCATCTGAGCCCACCAAAGAACCCAAGTCCGAATCTCCCAAACCCGAGTATCCTAAGCCCGAATCCTTCAAGCACAGCAACTCTCCTCATTACCGCAACAATAAAAGAAAGTCCAATTCCCAAAACTATGTTCTGGCCCAATCTCAAGCCCAACCCACCAAGAAGCCCTACACAGGACCCCACCCATTATGTGATACGTGTAACTTTCACCATTCACCTAACCTAAAGTGTCGACAAAGCACCCATTGCAATCGATTTGGTCACCTCGTTACCACATGTCGTGAACGCAACCAACCTTTGATGCAACCATTTACCTCACCTCTTATCCAACCCTAACCTTATACTCAAACGTTTACTCAAGCACCCTCAACTATTAGAGCTTGTTACAATTGTGGAGACCCTAGCCATTTTCGCAATGCATGCCCAAGACTCACACACATGAACCAAATTCAATCCTACCCGACTCAAACCGCTCAATATCAAGCCTACCAAGCCCAAATAAATCAACTTCAACCAATCCAAGCTCAACCCATCCAAGCAATTCAAGTCCAACCCATTCAATCAATTCAAGTCAACAAAACCCAAATCAACCAACCAGCCTCAAGTGACCAAGCTACTCAAGGGAAAGTGTGTTACATCAACGGTTCCCAAGTCTAAGCCTAACCCTTAATGAAGACATGCTACGCAAAAGACGTTTATTTTATTTAGTTCTTTTCTTTTAAATCTAATGTATTGACTTCCTTAAATCTCCAGTTTTGTTATGAATGAGAATTATGGTTATTTATAATGGTATTCAATCTCTTATTTAATCCTATATTGTCGTTTATTGCACTATTTATTGTTACACGATTTATTTTCATGATTTAAGTGGTCTATGACCGGTTATTTACCGGGACTATATGCATGGTGATGTGCATAGTTATCTAATAGAACCGTATTTGTATCATAAACTGCCTATGGCCGATTTCCTACAAATGTTCTGGAAATTGGGACTATGAACATGTGTTGTACATAGTTATCTAATAGGAGTCACATGTACAAATTTTATTTCGATATTTTAATACATGACTACCCCCCAAACTCACCACATTCTAACCTCATCTCATCGATCTTATAATCTTGGTTTCAAACCTTATATATTATTGTATTCATAAGTCATGTGATTCGTTTATTGTGTGAACTTATTTATTATTGCGTGAATTTTGTCGTCATCTCAAGTATTTTCTTTACATCGTATGTGTAAGTTATGTATGGCCCCAAACCCGGTAGCCCTACTTTAGCGTCGGATTTACTCATAAACACAGTTCTTACAAATCAGAGTTCATTAAAACTTTCGCAGAATATAAAAACTTTCATAAAACATTTCAACAAAACACGTCTTGTCTTAAAACATCATTTTGTCTTTCACAATAATCGAAACATTTAACTTAAACGTCTTGAGTCTTCCGATGCCAGCCTCTTATTCAGTGCCACGTGTCTCCTCAAGCGAGCTGCCTCATCCTACTCACCTGCGTGCATACTAAAAGTCAGCTACGCTGAGTGAGTTCTAGTTAATCGTACGCCATACAATACAACACATACATACATATCCGAAGATACATATCCATACTTCACTAGTTACCCTTCTGTTCTACATACATACTTGCTACCATACATACATACATATCTACAATCACTAACCTCAGTCTACCGAGAGTACGTTCATAGTCCGCCGACTATACCTGTACTCACGATCGTGAACACGTAAAAGGTCCGCAGTCCTTACCTATGTTCACCATTCATGGTACGTACAAGGTCCGCGATCCTTCCCTATACCATCATACATCCACAACACGTACAAGGTCCACGATCCTTCCCTATGTTGCAACCTAATTCATAGCACGTACGAGGTCCGCAGTCCTCCCCCATGCTAAAGCACGTATAAGGTCCACCGTCCTTTCCTGTGCTGACGCCTACCTATATTACGTATAAGGTCCGCAGTCCTTATCTACGTTACGTATAAGGTCCGCCGTCCTTATCTACGTTGGCGTCTATCTCCTAAATTCATAGCACGTACGAGGTCCGCAGTCCTCCCCCATGCTAAAGCACGTATAAGGTCCACAGTCCTTTCCTGTGCTGACGCCTATCTACATTACGTATAAGGTCCGCAGTCCTTATCTACGTTACGTATAAGGTCCGCCGTCCTTATCTACGTTGGCGTCTATCTCCTATAACACGTATAAGGCCTACCGTCTCTATCTACGTTTACATCTATCATCTACATCACGTATAAGGCACGCGGTCCTTAACTACGCCATCACCTGCCAAGTCTATGTCCAACAGAAGTTAGAGGGATTTGCCATCCTAACTTACTATGTCGAACGTAGAACTCACATACCATTCATGTACCTGTATACACATACTTCACATATACAATAATTACATCATAGCATAAAAACATTCTAGGCGTTCTTTACATCCTTCATTTAACAACCATACCCCTTGTCGTTACGTGCAATATCCGAAGATCGTTCACGCCCCGACAAGTACTCATTTGTAATATTCATACATCCTCATATATAATATTCGTACCTTTATTTTTTAACCTGACAGTACGCGTAATATCCGAAGATCGTTCGCGTACCGACAAGCAATCATTCATATCCATCACATATATCACATATGGCATACACTTATCACTTAGGATAAATGTATTAACAACACATCGAATATGCACACAGCCCCGAAAACATAACAAGGAATGGGGCTAGAAACTCACCTGAACTCTGCTTCTTTCTCTGATAGTTGTAAATCCCTTCTTTAACTGAGCTCGGCTGACTGTATAAGTTACACGTATCAATACTCGCCTGATTTAATCTGGTGGCCTAGTATTAGATTACTTTTACTTATCGTTTTAATCTATTCTCTAATCGAACTTGACTTTAGGCGAAGTTAAACCTTAGGCGAACTTAGCTTTAGGCGAAGTTAAACCTTAGGCGAACTTAGCTTTAGGCGAAGTTGTCATCAGGCGAACTTGGCTTTAGGCGAAGTTGTCATCAGGCGAACTTGGCTTTAGGCGAAGTTGTCATCAGGCGAACTTGGCTTTAGGCGAAGTTGTCATCAGGCGAACTTGGCTTTAGGCGAAGTTGTCATCAGGCGAACTTAGCTTTAGGCTAAGTTGTCATCAGGCGAACTTAGCTTGCAGGCGAAGTTCAACCTTAAGCGAACTTAGCTTGCAGGCGAAGTTGTCATCAGGCGAACTTGGCTTTAGGCGAAGTTGTCATCAGGCGAACTTAGCTTGTAGGCGAAGTTCATCAGGCGAACTTAGCTTGCAGGCGAAGTTGTCGTCTGCAGCTACTGTTCGTTCTTAAATCCCTTAATCACCTTCGTTTCTTAACCAAATATCTCGATTTAGGTACCCACGGGATCGTCTGACCAGCGCCTACAAACCCCAACCATCAAATCGACCTAACATCGATGTTTAAAGGGTGCGATTTAGGCATATAGGTTACGGGTTCTTTTATCAATCGATTAACCCATCAAAACTTAACCATTTTCAGTAAGATTAGCTTTGTTGGATTCGTTTTTACCATACAAACTCAGATCTATCATTTCTCAAATCAAACCGAACCTATACGAACGATTTCTAACTATAAACGTACCTTGAACGAGTCGAACTACGAACCCGGTTAAGCCTTGATGTTGTTTTGGTCCGTCACGACGTTCCAGCACCAACAAGCTCGGGTTTTCGCCTTCGAATCTTGGTTCGGGTTGTGTGTGTTTTGGGTGTGTGTGTATGGAAATGAGGATTAAATGGTGGTTAATGGTATTTATATTTAGGGATCATGGGCTTAAGCCCATGGACTCTCCTTCCTTCTTTCATAACCCAAGTCCATAACCCATATCCGTTACCCAACACTAGCCCGACCCATACCAACTCCTACTCTATTTATTTATTTCCCGATAACCCGAGTAAACTTTCCCTCTATTATTAAGTAATATAATTAATATCATTTTGGAAATTTCGGGATGTTACAAGTCTTCCCTCCTTAAAGAGGTTTCGTCCCCGAAACCTAACTTATTCCCTATAAAAGGAAAACTTCTTATATTTACACACTTTATTGAATCGTCTTTGCTTTCTGAGTTATCCTTCTTACTCCTGACTTGTAGTCATCGAATGGTGGTCATGTGTTTTAGCTATTTAAGGTAGCTCGTCCATGAGACCCTCGATGTACCAAGACTCATCTCATCCTTCCAAGGCTTCGATTAGTACTTTTAACACTATTGTCTAAAACATCCTTTCATCATAGCATAATAATCATTCATAACCAAACTCAATATATTACA
Source organism: Bidens hawaiensis (assembly GCF_021521415.1). Classification (NCBI taxonomy): domain Eukaryota; kingdom Viridiplantae; phylum Streptophyta; class Magnoliopsida; order Asterales; family Asteraceae; genus Bidens; species Bidens hawaiensis. The sequence goes on along the minus strand of NW_027492686.1, from coordinate 19,965 downwards.
CGTCACTGATAAACATAAGTTTTAAACCTTAACACAAAACAAGTCCTTAAGCAAAAGTAACTTAATAAAACCATTGCATGAGCAATTATTCCTTCATCAAGTGTTCCTCTCTGCAGTTTCCCCAAGTCTTTACCCTTTCACACCTCCCGCCCCTAATTCCTTGCAATCCCTAGCCATGTGGTCAGCTTTTCTGCATTTGAAGCACTTCGGACGATCAGGGCATTCTCGAGAATAATGCCCACTCTTTCCACACTGATAGCACCTGTCTGTCCCAGTCTTGCATTCTCCCCGGTGCACTCGCCCACACGTCTTAAATGCATCCTTGTTCCCAACATTGGCCTTCCTCTCATCAGTTGTTGTCACCATCTCGCCAGACCGTTTAGCAGAGGTAGCCCATTTCTTCTCCTTCTTTTCCTCCAACACCACATCGTCCTCAGCCAGGTCAGCGTAAACCACTTCTGCAAGTTCAAAAGCAGAGTCAAAAGTAGCAGGTTTATTTGCCCTGACTAACATGCGGACTTTTTGTGGCAATCCCCTCACATAACATTTGATTCTCTGGACCTCAGTGTCAACCATATCAGGCACCAACCTAGATAGTCGGTTGAATTCAGTAGTATACTCACGATGCGTCATCGTACCGGCCTTTAAATTCAGGAACTTCATCTCCGTCCTTTCAACCTCGGCATCTGCACAAAACTTCTTCATCACCAACTCTTTCAGATCGTCCCATCTCAACGCCTTGATCTCATCCCTAGTCTTTCTCTGCTCCACACTTTCCCACCAATACATAGCTTCTTCCTCAAATGACTGAGTAGCATACCCCACAGCTTGGTCGGGATGGCGTTCGCTAATGCGGATAATCTTGTCCATAGTGGTTATCCATTGGAGAGTAGCGATTGCGTCTCCCAACCCAGTCAGCTTTGGCGGGTCGCATCCTTTGAAGGACTTATAGTTGCACCAATCTTGGCCTCTTTTCCTGTCATCGACCTTCACAAATTTATCCTCACTCGAGGCCTCTCTTTCACCTTCCCCATCCTTCCTACCATCACCACCTGCCCCTTCAGCAGTTCTTTCACGGCTTCCAGCAGATCTTTCGGGATTCAGGTTCTTCACAGCCGCAACTACAGCTTGAACAATGGCTGCTTGAACTGCAGGGCTAAGTTGAACCTCTTCGTTGTTGTTCTGGTCTCCTCCAGCTGCGCTTCCTTCATCTTCGGTGTAGGAAGCTTCTTCTACCGAGGGTTGCCGGACCAGACGAGGCCTGCCACGACGTCCAGTGCGACCCCCAGTTCCAACAAATTCTCCAGCTCCAGCCATTTGTATTCTAAAAGGGAAAACACAAACATCATCACTCAAGGAACTATTTAGTACAAGGATAGCAAGGCTAACAGGTAATAACAGTGGCCAGCTGTGACTAGCCCTAACCTGCACTCATTCTTCATTTAGCAAATAAGCCAACATTAACATACACCATTTACCATACACTTTACCTTTACTGAGCTTGCTTGAGTGACACATGGCTATCTTGAACTGGCATCTTCTTTCTTTCTCATTTTAAATCTCATTCTCTGTTCGAGTCTAAGCATGTAGGATGCTTAAATCTCTCGAACTTATGCTCTGATACCAACTTGTAAGGCCCCGAACCCGGTAGCCCTACTTTAGCGTCGGATTTACTCATAAACACAGTTCTTACAAATCAGAGTTCATTAAAACTTTCGCGGAATATAAAAACTTTCATAAAACATTTCAACAAAACACGTCTTGTCTTAAAACATCATTTTGTCTTTCACAATAATCGAAACATTTAACTTAAACGTCTTGAGTCTTCCGATGCCAGCCTCTTATTCAGTGCCACGTGTCTCCTCAAACGAGCTGCCTCATCCTACTCACCTGCGTGCATACTAAAAGTCAGCTACGCTGAGTGAGTTCTAGTTAATCGTACGCCATACAATACAACACATACATACATATCCGAAGATACATATCCATACTTCAATAGTTACCCTTCTGTTCTACATACATACTTGCTACCATACATACATACATATCTACAATCACTAACCTCAGTCTACCGAGAGTACGTTCATAGTCCGCCGACTATACCTGTACTCACGATCGTGAACACGTAAAAGGTCCGCAGTTGTAACGATTCCGGCAAATTCAGGTATACCCTAGCCGGAATATACTATTTACGTGTTATTCAATACTGAATATATGAATTATAATATGTTTATACGAGTATATAAGATTCACAGTACGAATTATACTCGAATGAACAACTAGTCGTGTCGGGATTACGATTAATCGATGAACGATTATTGAAACCCGAACGAATCGGGAATTACATTATAGACGAAGTATATAATGTTTAGTGATGTTTACGAAGTATTAAAGCTTCGGGATAAGTGAATTATGGCACAGAAAAAGGATTTCGATTTATTAGTACGTCGGTACGATAAACGAAACCTTTAACATCAAACCAAGCAAGAGACGATCGATCAAGCCGAAAAAGATGCACAATTACCGACAATACGATGTGTTAAGTCATTTAATGTCATGGGTTAAGTTTTTTTTTTTAAGTTTTTAAATCAGTTTTATATAAATTTAAATTTTAAGCCGAAAAAACGACTGTTTTGGACTCGTTTTGAGCGGAATTAAGCATTTAACCGAGAAACGAACTGAACCAGATTATCCACAACATTATCCGGATTGCGTAATCCGAATGTGTGGCCTAGAATGGATGTGTGGGCCCCACCCCACACATAACCTTGGACCGATCGGTCCTTGTACACATACACACACATTACATTTTCTTTTTTTTAAACATCCAACTCCAAAATCCTCTCAACACTCATCTATCTTCATCCAAGTTCTTGATTTCCAACCAAGATTTACAAGGTATAACACATGTTTTAACGCTTGAATCTTGTTTCCAACTTCATGATCTTGAGAAAAGGAGGTTTCAAATGTAAAAATGGGTGAAAACCCGAGTTGAAACCGATTCTCGCATGATCAAGTGATGTATACAAGTTATACAAAGGATCTTGATCCAAGTAATGAGTTAAAAGAGTTTAGAACGAAATTTTACGGTTGAAATCTTGTAAAATGAGTTTCCATGTGAAAGACGGGTGAAAACCCGAGATGAAACCGACTCTTGCATGATCAAGAGATGTATACAAGTTATACAAGGGATCTTGGTCCAAGAAATGAGTAAAAAGAGTCGAGAACGAATTTTTACGGTTAAAACCTTTGTTTTTATATCAAAACCGACACTATGAAAGAAATGGTTTGATTGTTGGTGTAACTTGCTTGGTATGATGTTATTGTGCTTGTAAGTGTTGTATCTAGTGGCTAGCAAAGGCTAGAAACCAAGATCTTTGCGATCTAACGCTAGAAAACACAAGATAGTTCGGTTTTCATGTGATTTAGTTATTTTGGACAGATTGTGGTAGGCTTAGAGTTGGGTCATGAAATTTCACAGAGATGATCTACACATGAAAATATGAGATCTGTGAATTTTTGGTAATTTTTGGATAAAGGATGAATATTTGGTGAATTTAATGCTCGGTTTTGGCTAAAAATGGTGAAAAATAGCTAAACATGATGAAAAATTCTGGAAAATTTAAGATAAGCTCTTTATAACATATAAAAGTCACACAAAAAATTTGAGCTCAGTTGGAGAAGTCTAAGTGGGCTTTTCGGTAAAACGAGTTCTAGGGCTTTCTAGCTCGGTTTTTGTGAAAATGGCTTGAAAAATGAGTTTTGGGTTCTGGAAAAATTCCAGGGAGTTATGAGGATGGCAGGGATCATCCCGGAAAAAATTTGGGTTTTTTCTAAAGTCTTTTGGTATTTTTCACATATTTAGTGTTTTAATGATGATTAAAAATAGATAAATAAATGTAAATATAAAAATTAAATCTGGAAAATTTTTGTAAAATTTCTTACTGTCAAAATAAGTGTTGTGTAAAATTTCAAGACCCGAGACTAAACGGGTAATTATTTGTGCTAAAAAGAACATAAAAACAAAATTCTAAAGCTTAAAACGTGTAAACCGGCAAAGTTCGCATAAGCGAGCTGACTGGTATATAAAAAAAAACCTAAAAATGGACCGTTTTCATAAAACTAAGTAAATTAAGTAAAAGTAAATCATCCGAAAATAATTCGGATGATTTGGGTAATTTTACCCGATTTTACTGTTTCCGGCACCTAAATGACGGAAACGGGCCCCGCGGCCAAACGGGGTGTCCAAACCGAGCTCTAATTTCATCACTTTAACTAAAATAACAGTCAAACACCATTTTTGGTCGGGTGTGAACAAACTCATTTTTGAAACTAAAAACGGATAACCGTGCTAGGCACGCAAATCAAGGAAAACATAAAAATGATAATTTTGACCGTCAAACTCTAAGTAATGTCACAATCTGAGTCCTTAGAAGTGTCACGGGGTTAACATTGTCCCCGGATCGAGTACAGTACTGGGTTAACAATGTCCCCAGATGTACCAATTGACACGGATTCAATTTATGGGAATTATATAGTAACGACTAGATATCATATTACAGATCCAGGCTTATAGCAGTTCATTGTATCACGTCCCGACTCACAGAAAGGTGAGTTTTCATGAGCCCCTTTTAATGAACCGTTTTAAATATTTTCCCGGGGCGGAAAGCATGTCTTTATTAAAGTATTTAAGTACATACCGATCGTATGGAAACACTTGTATATATATATATATATGGTTTGATGCACAGAATATATAAATTGTTTATCGTGTGGAATTGTTCTGGGGTAACATAGTTCCCGGAGGTTATTATTGTTCTGGGGTAACATAGTTCCCGGAGGTTATTATTGTTCTGGGGTAACATAGTTCCCAGAAGATTAATGAAAATGTTCTGGGGAATCATAGTTCCCAGCATAATTACATTGCTAATAAATGATTATTAAAATGATCTGTCAGTGTTTATTTAAATTAGTGAAACTCACCAACTATTCGTAGTTGACCCGTTTCCTTTACATGTTTTCTAGGTATGCCCAAGTTGGAATGATTGATATGTGCTTAATGATCTGTGCTACTTGTTGGAAGCTTGCTGATCTATATTTTGTAATGAATATATTAATGTCTTATCGGTAAAACATGTGTGTAACACCTAGACAATAACGAAACTCGCAACAATGTAATACGATATAAATTAATGTAGTGGTATTTTCTTTATAAGCAATGCTGTTGATATCAGATGTGTCTGTTGCATCCCGTTTACGTTTCCGCTGCGGTTACGGGGTGTTACAGCAGTCCTAACCTATGTTCACCATTCATGGTACGTACAAGGTCCGCGATCCTTCCCTATACCATCATACATCCACAACACGTACAAGGTCCACGATCCTTCCCTATGTTGCAACCTAATTCATAGCACGTACGAGGTCCGCAGTCCTCCCCCATGCTAAAGCACGTATAAGGTCCACCGTCCTTTCCTGTGCTGACGCCTACCTATATTACGTATAAGGTCCGCAGTCCTTATCTACGTTACGTATAAGGTCCGCCGTCCTTATCTACGTTGGCGTCTATCTCCTAAATTCATAGCACGTACGAGGTCCGCAGTCCTCCCCCATGCTAAAGCACGTATAAGGTCCACAGTCCTTTCCTGTGCTGACGCCTATCTACATTACGTATAAGGTCCGCAGTCCTTATCTACGTTACGTATAAGGTCCGCCGTCCTTATCTACGTTGGCGTCTATCTCCTATAACACGTATAAGGCCTACCGTCTCTATCTACGTTTACATCTATCATCTACATCACGTATAAGGCACGCGGTCCTTAACTACGCCATCACCTGCCAAGTCTATGTCCAACAGAAGTTAGAGGGATTTGCCATCCTAACTTACTATGTCGAACGTAGAACTCACATACCATTCGTGTACCTGTATACACATACTTCACATATACAATAATTACATCATAGCATAAAAACATTCTAGGCGTTCTTTACATCCTTCATTTAACAACCATACCCCTTGTCGTTACGTGCAATATCCGAAGATCGTTCACGCCCCGACAAGTACTCCTTTGTAATATTCATACATCCTCGATATATAATATTCGTACCTTTATTTTTTAACCTGACAGTACGCGCAATATCCGAAGATCATTCGCGTACCGACAAGCAATCATTCATATCCATCACATATATCACATATGGAATACACATATCACTTAGGATAAATGTGTTAACAACACATCGAGTATGCACACAGCCCCTAAAACATAACAAGGAATGGGGCTAGAAACTCACCTGAACTCTGCTTCTTCCTCTGATAGTTGTAAATCCCTTTTTTAACTGAGCTCGGCTGACTGTATAAGTTACACGTATCAATACTCGCCTGATTTAATCTGGTGGCCTAGTATTAGATTACTTTTACTTATCGTTTTAATCTATTCTCTAATCGAACTTGACTTTAGGCGAAGTTAAACCTTAGGCGAACTTAGCTTTAGGCGAAGTTAAACCTTAGGCGAACTTAGCTTTAGGCGAAGTTGTCATCAGGCGAACTTGGCTTTAGGCGAAGTTGTCATCAGGCGAACTTGGCTTTAGGCGAAGTTGTCATCAGGCAAACTTGGCTTTAGGCGAAGTTGTCATCAGGCGAACTTAGCTTTAGGCTAAGTTGTCATCAGGCGAACTTAGCTTGCAGGCGAAGTTCAACCTTAAGCGAACTTAGCTTGCAGGCGAAGTTGTCATCAGGCGAACTTGGCTTTAGGCGAAGTTGTCATCAGGCGAACTTAGCTTGCAGGCGAAGTTCATCAGGCGAACTTAGCTTGCAGGCGAAGTTGTCGTCTGCAGCTACTGTTCGTTCTTAAATCCCTTAATCACCTTCGTTTCTTAACCAAATATCTCGATTTAGGTACCCACGGGATCGTCTGACCAGCGCCTACAAACCCCAACCATCAAATCGACCTAACATCGATGTTTAAAGGGTACGATTTAGGCATATAGGTTACGGGTTCTTTTATCAATCGATTAACCCATCAAAACTTAACCATTTTCAGTAAGATTAGCTTTGTTGGATTCGCTTTTACCATACAAACTCAGATCTATCATTTCTCAAATCAAACCGAACCTATAAGAACGATTTCTAACTATAAACGTACCTTGAACGAGTCGAACTACGAACCCGGTTAAGCCTTGATGTTGTTTTGGTCCGTCACGACGTTCCAGCACCAACAAGCTCGGGTTTTCGCCTTCGGATCTTGGTTCGGGTTGTGTGTGTTTTGGGTGTGTGTGTATGGAAATGAGGATTAAATGGTGGTTAATGGTATTTATATTTAGGGATCATGGGCTTAAACCCAAGTCCATAACCCATATCCATTACCCAACACTAGCCCGACCCATACCAACTCCTACTCTATTTAGTTATTTCCCGATAACCCGAGTAAACTTTCTCTCTATTATTAAGTAATATAATTAATATCATTTTGGAAATTTCGGGATGTTACAAGTTACTTATATAATTCGAAATTTTCCAATATATATTTATTTTATTTTGTTGTTATTACTCTCGATGGTTAACTTCAACTATTTCGTCATTTTTGTATTATTTTACTAGTTAATTATGTTCATTAATTTTCATTCAATTTTAGTTCATTGCTCTTGATCAAATGTATCGATTTAAAAATTTCCTTTTACCCACATTTTCAAACCCGCACAACGGGACGAACTATGTGCATCATGTGACGACCTAAATAATTATGAGTGCATGCATAATTATCAAAGTCCTCGCATGGAACTCATAGTGAATACGGTTGTGTGTCATTACTCAGAACCGAGGGTGATTTTGGCTAACGGTACAAATATCGATGTTATAAGGGCATGGTGGATACGCCGCTGGTACATCCTATATATAAGTGTCCTTATCATGCCTTCCGTTTGTAGCATTATTTGGGTCACCTGAAGATCTGTGTTATTTTTTTATATGTAAAAAAATCACTTCTTTCTTAGACTCTTACTTTCTTTCTTTATGTTATGTTTATTTAATTTTGGGACGAAATTTCCAAAAGTTTTGAATCCTGTAACATTCGTTACTTTTCAAATCCGAATCCCGACTCGTTTAAATTTTATTATTATTGTTTATTTATTGTATTTTAGTTATAAGATTGTACAAAATCAACCCTTAGCCACTTTTGATTAACTTTTGTACCCACCACCATAGAACAGGGACCAGTTATGCCAACTTACCAACTCTCTTTCTTCTTCCCTGTTACACATTGTCACCCCCCCCCCCCCCCGTCACGATTTTGACCAAGTCAACACACTCTAAATTAGCCGGATAATCAGGGTTTTGACAAAATTGATTATGAAAAATCATTCCTTGATCCATAAACGTGTTAACCGACAGTCTAATTGTAGTAAACCATAATGATTTGACAACTAATTACAACCTAATCAACCCACGGCCCAGTTGACCCCGAAACCATATAAATACTTGTCTATAGTACAATTAAATTGACACACCCCATCCATTTACCATCGCCATCATAACCCCTCTAATCAATTGAATTAAACTCGCCGTTTCCTTGTCTGTTCATCACCAAACCCGCCTGCCAGGTCCAGCTTCTGTTCAACCACATCTAGACTTCGTTAGAGGTAATTGGACACATGTGTAGGTTCGCAATTTGATGCTTATCAGAAGCCCTAACATCTATTAAAACAACATCAATCGGATTAACCGATTGATGTTGTTAGGGTTTGATTATGAACCTGGTATGATCTGTCTATGTTCTTTTATTTACAGAAACTGTTTTCTTAAACATATGTCCTGTAGGGAAACTGGTTAAGACACTTGAATCCTGGGGTGGAGGTCACAGGTTCGACCCCCTGCCACCCCGTTTTGCCTTCTTTTTTTTGGTATTTTGCTAAAATAAGAAATTACAATGATTTAAAACCTTAATAATTGATAAATAATTTATGTTTTATTAAAACCATCTTATTAACTCATTGTTTTCCGAATCTCGGTTAAAACTATATATATATATACACACACACACACACACACACACACATATATCTATGTAAATTAATTATTAAAAGTTTATAAGAGCTTTTGTAGTATATATTATGTTGTTTATTTAGAATACATAAATTAAGGTGTATAATATTATTTTATATTTTGGCTAAGTAATTTATAAACAAATGGTATTTTTATAAATATTGTTATCGCGGTAATACTAGAAGTACGAATATTTTATAAACAATTATATTTTATGCAATATAAATTTATAAGTAATATTTATTAATTATAAACTTTAAATAAAATATGTTATATTCTCGATACCAGTTCATCTCTCGTTTCTCTCTTAGTCCCTTTGTTAATTTGTAGTATTTCCGTTATTACACTTGTTAGGATTTGACCTTGCTACCTCTTGAGCGCGACGCCTATTCTCCTACCAATCTTAACGTATATTATTCGGTTGCTTATTCTCTAAGGTGAGTTTACATATCCCCTTTTTTCATCCTTTATAATGTTGGGGGTGGCATGTATACCCTATTTAAATTACTCATTTTTATTTCTACATCTATTCAAAACACAATTCAATATATGTTTATGTGTGATTCTTGCATGTTCTATGATTATGCTCTATGTGCTAAAATGTTTATTTTATGTTTGGTGGTTGGTATCTCATCCTCATCTATCCTCATCTTGTATGATCATACATTTACCCAAGTACTTTGATTTCGTATCAATAAGAACGGGTCTACATCTATTTAGTTGTTTACATTTTCATAAAATTTATAATACTCATCATTTACTTATGAATTGTGATTTATCTATATATAAAAATCTCAACTAAAACTTATGTATTCTCACCAACATTCGTGTTGACAAACTTTATTTTTATACATGCTACAAGTACAAGTAATTTACAATGTTCAAGATCGAAGAATTTAGTTTTACTTTAGGATATTTATCCAAACAATAAATATGATGTAATTGTTTCGATTATTATAATTGTGTACTTGTTTTGATATTAATGAATTAAATAATTATTTTCACTTTAATTAGTGTCTTCTGAGCTACTGTTCAATCAATACGTTACGCCCCGGCATGTTCCGCCTTTGGTCGGGGTGTGACAGTTCTTTTCCTCATTATCGTTCGGATCAGAAGAAAAATTTCAAGAAATTAAAGAAGACGAGAGAGAGGAACTGACCTAACTATGAATCGGTGGAGGAAGTATTATTTTGAGATTGGGGAATGGTTTGATTATAACTTGGAAAGTTGGTTTTAGGGTTTCCTCAATACGCGTGCGTGTCCTTTCAGTTGGCAGAAGATATCTTATTTTTCAAAATTTGAAATTTTTACAGCTGCACGCATGATCTGTAAAAATTGGGGGCAATTGTTGGGTGTAAATTTTCTATCCTCAGGATGAGCTATAATTCAAGGATTTTGAGTTATCCCGTCAACGCTAATATTCCAAGGATGTGGTTTGACTAATTCAATTATCCTATATTATTTTTCTTTGTTTTACAGATAAGATCACGTGTTAAATATGCTTATATGAACGTGGACTTACAACGGCTAGTGCTTGAACTTCGTCAAATGGAACGTGGGCAGGCAACGGATTATTGAAGAAATAGTCTAGGGTTTCCGGATTGTTCAGGATAACAGTTGTAACCTTATCTTATATAAACGAGCTAATAATATCACTAGAACACACACTCTCACGACTTAGCTTACTAGCAAACACTGTATCACATAGCTTACGATCACTTATCAGCTCCACCATTTGTAATCACCTATTTTCGTTATTAATAAAGTCGACGGTGATAGGTTTCACCATCCGGGGGTTTTTTGTGCCGGAGATTATCATAATCACATATGAATCCGACCAAAGATTACGTTCTTAATCTTTGACCAAAGTAATTCGACCAAAGATTATGTTGTTAATTTTTGACCGACGTAATATTTTTATAATCAAGGGTTTTTTCCCTCGTAATCATATCCTTATGTTCAATCTTATTGATCAAAAGCACTTCACCTCACACACTAATTTGATCAAAAGTTGCTTTGCCAATTTTTGACCGAAACAATAACAATGATGTTTCATCTATGTTTTCGCATGTTAAAGCATATATGGAGCAGCAGAACAAGACCAATCAAAGGATCCTTCGTGAGATAGAATATCTCAGGAAGAATAAGAGGCCAACGGAGGATCTCACCCCCCTGATGCCCAGGATGCCGGATTTCACCAGTCCAGAATCCTTGGCTTAGTTCTCACAAGGATCATCTATCCTTCAACAGGGGTCCATGGGTCAACAGGCTCAAAGATCCTCGGTATTTCAGTCAGGATCATCTATCCTTCAACAGAGGTCCATGGGTCAACAGGCTCAAGGATTCTCGTTAGATCAGCCAAGGTCATCTAACCTCCAACAAGGATCCATGGGTCAACAGAATCAAGGATCCTCACATTATCGGCAAGGATCAGCCATCCTTCCACCAGGGTCCTACAGTACCCAACCTCAAGGATCCTTCATCCCGAATCAAGGATCCTTCTTTCCGAACCAAGGATCCTCAGGAGTCCAACATCAACGATCCTCTGAAGTCCATGAAGGAGATATAATCCCCATGCAGACCATAGCCTCTGGAGGACCAACTCCTATCGCAGATTCTTCTTATCCCAACTACTCATCCGGGATGCCGACCTTCACCCAGCAAAGAGGTAACTTGTATGATCCTATATCCTTAGATACTAACCGTGGTCCCATGCAGGATACAGGTATCAACCAGGCTATGGCCAAAGAACTACAGAAGGTTAAGGATATGATATCCAGTGTTCCAGGGGTGATACGACCAATCCCCGAGATACTTAAGGGAAGCCACAAGTTATCAAGATTTGCTCCACCTATCTGTGATGCTGAGATTCCGAAGCGGTTCCAAACTCCCAACATGAAGACTTATGATGGGACCATGGATCCTGAGGAGCACGTTACACAATATAGGGAAATGATGGAAATCAACCCCATCCCTGAGAGACTCAAAGAAGCTTGCTTATGCAAAGGATTCGGGTCCACACTCACAGGATCTGCATTAAAATGGCTGCTAAGTCTTCCTCCCTTTTCAGTTACTTCTTTTTCACATTTAGTTAACTTGTTCAACAGCCAATTTTCCTGTAGTAGGAAATTCGAGAAGTTAACTAGTGATTTATACCGAGTTATCCAACCTAGTGATGAATCCATTAGGGATTTTGTTACAAGGTTCGACGGGGAAGCTCTAGAAATCCCTAATCTTGACATGTCTACTGCTGTTGAAGCATTCAAGATGGGACTTCAGAGGGGCTCCCCCTTTTAGATGATCTCGTGATGACTCCTTGCAGGTCTCTAGATGAAGAAAGGAACAGAGCACTCAGATTCATACGGTTGGAGGATGACAAGAGGATCCAGGATCGTCTGGGGAATGTAACGAAACAAGAATCCTCCAACAAGAAGCAAGGATTCTCATTCTAGAACAACAACACAAAACCGTATAATAAGTTCAACAAACAGAACGTACGAGCGGTTGAAGAAGGAGATGATGATGAAGACTATCCCTGCATCTCCGAGTATTGTTTCTCCGTAGATACCCATGGCTTGATTTGTGCCATGAAGGATCTAGGAGAGAAAGCAAGGTGGCCCCCGAAAGAACGAGAAGACGACCGCCTTCAAAGACAAGTCTAAGTGGTGTGCCTTTCACGAAGACTTTGGCCACACAATAGACGAATGCATTGGCTTGAGGAGGGAAATTGGATACCTCCTGAGCAAGGGTCACTTTAAAGAACTCTTGGAAAGGAAAAAATCCAGGATCCAGGATCCTGAAGATCTTCCACAAAAAGCGACGCCGCCACCACCAAACGCTCATGTGATCAACTTTGTCTCTAGAGACTACGAAATGTTTCAAGATTCGTGTGCCATAGAAGAAAAGCCCACAAAAGAATTCGAGTTGGACGATTAAAGAAGACCGCTTATCCCCATTACTCGAGTGACTGATCGGAGAGTCTTCTTCGACTCAAAGATCCAGGATCCTCAGAAGGATGAGCTGGATATCCGAATGGTGAATTTCATCTCTGGAGGTTCAGACGTTTGTGGAACTTCCTTCTCTACAGCAAAAAGACTTGCCAAAAAAGTCAAGATGGATAACGAAGACCAACCGATAGTATCCACTACCTTAACAACAGAAAAAAGGATCTTCTTAGACGAGGAAGACAAACTAAACATCCAAGATCCTCATCATGACGGTTTGATCATTACTTTATTTATCGCTAACCATTATGTACGTAGGATCCTAGTAGACAGAGGGAGCTCAGTCAACATTATCCAGCATGATGTCCTCAAAAAAGATGAACATACCGGACTCAGAGATCATTCCTAGAACATCAGTGCAAGTCGGTTTCAGTGGTGAAACCAAGAAGACATTGGGGGACATCAACCTCCCAATTTATATCGAAGGGTTAAATTCATACCAGAAAATTTGTGTTATTAATAACCTTTCTTGTTGCAATGTTATTTTAAGTAGGCCCTGGATGCATGGAATGAAGGCAGTAGCCTCAACGTATCACCAATGCATCAAACTACCTACCCCTTGGGGAGTTGTGAAGATAGTTGGTGACCAAGCGGAGGCCAAGAACTATTATTCTTCATCAATGAAGCCAACAGCCAAACAAACTATAGCATAGCAACTACCACAACATCCTAGGGACGTGCTGGAAGCTCGGGAGAAAGACCTTAAAGAAGTATCATTGGACCCTGAGGATCCAGAGATAAAGGTGTTCCTAGGATCCAGTATCCCCAGCAAAATCGAGGAGGATTTAGTATCCTTCTTGGGACAAAGAAAATCTACCTTCGCCTTACTCACAAACTAGGCCTTGATTTATCTGTTAAACCCGTCCATCAGAAGCGAAGAAAATTTGCTCCTGAGAGGAACAAGATCATACAAGAAGAAGTTGAAAAACTTCTTAAGGCCAGTATGATCAGAGAGGTTCAATATCCTCGATCCCCAGAGGGTGTGTGTCGATTTTACCGATTTAAACAAGGCATGCCCCAAGGATCCTTTCCCATTACTACATATACATTCCATGGTGGATGCAACGGCAGGACATGAAATGCTTACCTTTATGGATGCTTCCTCTGGATTCCAACAAATTCAGATGGAACCATCTGATCAAGAGGATACAGCATTCATGACTCCTACCGGCATATACTGTTATACTGCTATGCCGTTTGGACTAAGAAATGCAGGGGCAACATACCAAAGACTAGTCAACATGATGTTCAAAGATCAGTTAGGTAAGACTATGGAGGTCTACATAGATGATATGGTGGTGAAGTCAAAGAGAGCTGAGGATCACCTCAGAGATCTTGAAGAAGCATTCAATATCCTCGACCAGTATAACATGAAATTGAATCCGGCAAAATGCCACTTTGGTGTTAACGCTGAAAAATTTCTGGGATATATGGTGACTAAAAGAGGAATTGAAGCAAGCCCCGAGCAGATTGAAGTCATCCTCAATTTAAAGTCTCCTGCAAACATAAAATATGTCCAAAGGCTCACAGGAAGAATAGCCGCTCTCAACAGGTTCATCTCAAGATCCTCCGAAAAGTGCAAGGACTTTTATGATATCCTTAGGAAGAATAAGAAGTTTGAGTGGACGGAAAAGCATGAGGCTGCTCTTAAGGCCTTGAAGGATTACTTATCCTCGGCTCCAGCTCTAATGAAGCCTGTGGACGGAGAATCCTTATATCTATATTTAGCTGTCTCGGGAAATGCAGTGAGTGCCATCTTCGTAAAGGATCATGAAGGTGAACAATATCCCGTTTACTATGTAAGTAAAAGTCTTCTAGATACAGAAGCCAGGTATTCTCATTTAGAAAAGTTAATTCTTGCACTCATTATGGCTTCTACTAAATTGAGACATTATTTTGAAACTCATCCTATTATTTTGAGAACTAATTATCCTGTGAAGAATGTTCTTAGAAAACCAGAGTTATCAGGTAGAATGGCCAAGTGAGCTGTGAAATTAAGTGCATATGATATCCAATACGAGCCAAGAACAGCAATCAAGTCTCAAGCAGTGGCGGACTTTGTGGCTCATTTCACTAGTGACCTACAAAAAGAAGCTGACTTGGAGGTCCAACAACTAGAGAAGACCCAGGATCCTTGGATACTCTTCACTGACGGCGCTTCTAATGTAAGAGGAACAGGATTGGGGATCCTACTGAAATCGCCACAGGGGGACATATTACCCCAGTCTATAGCCTGTGAGTTTCAAGCAACAAACAATGAAGCAGAATACGAGGCTTTGATCTCAGGTTTGCAATTAGCTAAATGCATGAGGATCAGGTATCTTCAAGTATATATAGATTCATTGATGATTGCTAACCACTTTAATGGCTCATATGCTGTTAAAGGAGAAAAACTAATCAAATATTTAGATGTTGTGAAGGAACTAGCAAAATCCTTCGAACTGTTTAGTATTATGCAGGTACCAAGAGAAGAAAATGCCGGGGCAGATGCTTTGGCAAATCTAGCCTCATCTCTGAAAATTCAAGAAGATACGAAGATTCCAATCATTCATGTTCTCTCACCAGCAATAGGAGAACAAGAAATTGGAGAGATAACGAATGACAAAGAAATTGTATTCTGGGATCCATTATCCTCAAATAACTGAGAATCATGG
Organism: Bidens hawaiensis; assembly: GCF_021521415.1. Lineage (NCBI taxonomy): Eukaryota > Viridiplantae > Streptophyta > Magnoliopsida > Asterales > Asteraceae > Bidens > Bidens hawaiensis. Next base: position 4,270 of record NW_027492686.1, on the reverse strand, counting down.
ATCCTTCCGCTCAAGAAGTACATTCAAACAGGAGAGATTCCAACTACCGAGAATCCCAAATCCTTCAAACTCAAGGTATCACAATACATTTTATTAGTTGATATGCTATACAGAAATCTCTTGCAGGTCCATACTTGAGGTGCATCGAGGATCCTGAAAAACAAGAAGTACTTAATGACTTTCACGAAGGAGATTGAGGCAACCACACAGGAGCAAGGGCATTATTCTCCAGGATACTTAGAACTGGGTACTTCTGGCCAACAATGAAGAAGGATGCAGTAGAGTACTCGAAGAAGTGTGATGCCTACCAAAGGCATGCAAATATCCTTCATCAACCAGCAGAACCAATGTATCATATATCCTCTTCATGGCCTTTCATGAAATGGGGAATGGTTGGGAAGCTACCAAAGGCACCAGGTGGAAAGGTATTTATGCTTGCCATGACGGACTACTTCTCTAAATGGATTGAAGTAGAAGCATTCGTACAAGTCCGAGAAAGGGAAGTTATATATTTTATTAAAAGGAATATTATAACTAGATTTGGCATTCCTTCTGAGATTATATGTGATAATGGTTCCCAATTTATTGGGAAAAGAACAACTAACTTTTATGACAGCTGGGGCATAAAGATGCTTATTTCAACACCAGTGCATCCTCAAGCTAATTGTCAAGCGGAGTCTAGCAACAAAATCATCATCAACAATTTAAAAAAGAAGCTAGGATCCAAGAAGAGAAAATGGGCCGAAGAACTACCATATGTTCTTTGGGCCGACAGGACAACACCTAAGAATGCAACAGGCCAAAAACCTTTTTCGTTGGTATTTGGATCAGAAGCATTGATCCCTACAGAGATGGTGGTTCTTACAGCAAGAACGAGCATCCGTGATCCTGAAGATAATAAAGAAATCCTTCTTGAAGACTTGGATACTATTGAAGAACTCAGAGACCTAGCCAAAATAAGAATGGCAGCTTATCAACAAAGGGTAGCTGGGGCATACAACAAGAATATAAGGATCAGAAGATTTAAAGAACGAGATCTAGTTTTGAGGAAAGCCTTACAAAATACTACCAATCTGGCTGATGGAAAATTAGCACCCAAATGGGAAGGACCTTATCAGATCGAGTCGGAAGCAGGAAAGGGGGCATATCATTTGCTCACAATGGAAGGCAATAGATTACCAAGAGCATGGAATGCTATCCACCTCAAGAAGTATTTTTCCTGATCAGGATCCAGTATCCTGAGAGGATATATTATCCTTAAAGGATCATGGATCCCCGAAATTGGTAATATCTATCCGATTACTTATCCTTTTCAACTTCTTATTACTAATTTAAGGATAACGTATTCTTAACATTTTTTCTTTTCCAAGTTTTAAGTATCAATGCAGGGTTATAATAATATGTCCGACGATCAAGAGGTTGGCCACCTCTCCTTTACATTCAAGGTACTATCCTATTTCCTTTGGCCTAGCCAACATTTGGGTATGACCCCCGATGGTCATATCCTCTAAGGTTTAAAGGTTTTCACCTTTCTTATAAATAGAGTTTCTACACTCTCGCCTGGAGCGCACGCTATCCAACGTATAGTCCGGGCAGCGGGAGCAGTACACGCTTAGTGGCTGACAATTTCGTTGTCTTCGGCTATATAGAGGATCTTACGATTTATGGTAGACGTACCATACCACCGGTTTATAACGTTTTCACGTTATCTCAAGACAAAGGTTTCTAACATTTTCATGTTAGCCAAGGTTTATAACGTTTTCACGTTATCTTACGTTTGGGGTAAATCCCAGTTTGGGCGAGTCCCCAGTTGACATCCGTATCTTTGGGCCAGTCCCCAGTTTGGGCTTGTCCCCAGTATTTGGGCTTGTCCCCAGTTTAACACCAGTTTTGGGCTTGTCCCCAGTTTAACACCAGTTTGGGCTTGTCCCCGGTTCACGGGCTTGTCCCCAGTTCACGGGCTTGTCCCTAGATTACACGGGCTTGTCCCCAGTTGCACGGGCTTGTCCGCAGTTAATTTTATGGGCTTGTCCCCGGTTTATTGGGTTTAATCCCAGATAATATCATAAGTTATTTGCATCAGGTATCATAAATTAGATTCCGAGGATCACCGAAGGATCAATACTTATGGATTCAAAATCCTTTAATTCATTTTTATAAGGATTGCAAAAGGATCAATACTTATGGTAACTTTGGTCTAACCGGACCTTACGGTATGATTTCAGTTTATCGATTTACACTTATTTGATTTCAGTTTATATCATTATAGATATAAGGATTCATTATTCTCAATCTATTTTTATAAGGATTTAAGATCTTTAAATTATTATTGCAAGGATATTCTATCCTAAAGATTTTTACTTAAAGTTATTTCTTAAAACATTCAATAAAGTTAAAGCTATATCAAACAAACTTTCAAAATAACAAGTAAAAAGCATATAGTCAAAAGATATTGTTTATTAAACTTACTTACTATTACCAAAATTCTTAACCCGGATTTCACCATTCGAAAGATGGACCATCCACCTGGGTTAAACATGTGTTACTAGTTGTTCATGATTTGCAGGGAGAATAAGAGGAGTTGGATATATAGCCGGAAGGGAAGTTTTCAAGGAAACTCTATAGATATATGATAATTATATCTAGCTTGTCAAATCTCATTTGTTTTTGCAGGAAGTTTGAATTCAAAGGCAAAATGACAGATGTGATCTTATCACAACCGCCATTTTGGGGGCAATTGTTAGGGCACGAAAATTTGACACTGTGGATACGTTATCCTGACATATGTTCTAGGATCAGTTATCCTTAGACAGATCTCGTCAGGATCGAGGATCCTCAGTAATTGGTATTATTAACAACTGTTTCTTGTGTGTAGGTTGTTATTTAATAAGTACAACGGCTCCAAGACTTATTCTACCGGATATCTCGCTATTGGACTTGTCAAACACGTGGTCAAAGTTGTGGATGAAGATAGTGGGAAGATGGTGGATTTATAGGACTTCTTGTTGAGGCACAAATAGCTAAGTACTGAGGATATGTTATCCTTGAAGACGTGTCTGGATCAATTATCCTTCTGAAGAGTTCCAGAGCTATATATAATGGCTCCAGGACCTGGCCTACCTAAGATTTCGCTACAAGTCTCCTTCAGCACGTGGTCAAAGTGATGGACTAAGCTAGTGGGAACGTGGCGGATAAATAGGACATTAGTTATTGTTATTTTTTCTTTATATATCGAGTTTGTGATCAATGCTAGGGCCATTAGTCACACCCGCACTTACGTTAGCTGCTAAGTTCTCTGTAAACACACACACATAGCAAGTATTGTATTTCTGATCACAAACTCCACCCATTGTAACCCTTTTTTGTGATTAATAAAGTGGTGATAGACGATTTGTCATCACCCGGGGGTTTTGTGCCGGCGATCCGACCAAGATCAAGGGCTTTTCCTCGTAACAAATCGCTTGTGTTCATCTCAATTTCATTCATATATTCATTGTTACCAATTTAGCACTAAACCTCACTTAACAGATTTGGATACATTATCCTTAGCTGATTTTTATCCAAAACATTAACAATCTATTTGATTATCCTAACACATTCACAAGATTGAGTCGCAGCCCAAAGTACGTAGCAAAGCATTACTATTAATCTAAGCTGAACAGTTATATAGTTTAGCAAGACAAACGTGTGGATCTTAGAAATTCATCATCATGTGAGCATATCATATGTTTTCCACCATTACCTAATAATCTCTGATACAACACCTTGAATATACTTGATCGATCGTCAATGGCTGAACAAATAGGAATTTCAAGAGAAAAAATTATCACAAATGTCATTTTATATATGTGGATCATTATATAATGAGTAATTATTTCATACTTTACTTACCATATATGCCTCAGCTTTGAGCCACTCGGCCTTGTCTTGCTTCTTTTCGATTTTTTCAATAGGGCTGAGCAGGGTTCGATTCGGTTCAGTTCGGTTATAAACGAAACCGAAACCAAAGTAATCAGTTATTTGAAATATACAAATCGTTCGGTTTTCCGGTTTTTCGGTTTTCAGGTTATTTTCGGTTTCGGTTCGGTTATTTTCGGTTTTTGTTTCAATTACGTGTAGACATTACAAAACAACATTAAAAAAATGAAAATGCATATATTAAGCTTGTATAAGAACGTATTAGAATACCACAAATATATTTAATTCAAAAAACAAAAATAGACATGTGTTATGTGAAACTATACAAATACGAAGTTGCTAAATAAAGTTT